>NW_016806084.1:1163635-1209360 GCF_001698545.2 Rhinopithecus bieti
CTTTCTTTCTTTCTCTTTCTTTCTCTCTCTCTCTCTCTTTCTTTCTTTTTTTCAGACAGAGTCTCTCTCTGTCACCCAGACTGGAGTGTAGTAGTGCCATCTTGGCTCACTGCAACCTCTGTCTCCCAGATTCAAGTGATTCTTCTGCCTCAGCTTCCAGAGTAGCTGGGATTACAGGCACCTGCCACCATGCCTGCCTAATATTTTTGTATTTCTAGTAGAGACAGGGCTTCACCATGTTGGCCAGGCTGATCTCAAACTCCTGACCTCAGGTGATCCACCTGCCTTGGCCTCCCAAAGTGCTGGGATTACAGGCATGAGCTACTGCATCCAGCCTCAGGTATTTCTTTATAGCAGTGCAAAAATGGGGGCAGGGAAAGGGAATGGAGTTATTGCTGAATGGGGACAAAATTTCAGTTTGGAAGATGGAAGAGGTCTGGAAGTGGATGGTGGTGATGATTGCAGAACAGTATCAATGTACTTATTGACTGTACATTGCTGAATGGTATGCTTAAATGGGTTAAGATGATAAATTTCATGTTATGTATATTTACCACAATTTAATGTTCTTTTTAATTTTTAAAGTGAAGTTATCTGGGCTGCTCTAGTGAGAAGCCAGTGAGAAAAAGAGAGAGGCCATGACTCTGTGTAATAGAGTAATGTGAATTTGGGAGTTTCTCACTGACACCAGTGACCTGAGAGAGGATTTGGAATTTGGACTGGGAGGAGATGGGAGAAGCCCTCAGGGCAGTGGCCCTACCCCCATTATTCTGAAGCTTTCAGTAGGGTCTGTGTCTCACAGCATCGGTTTGGAGGATGGCAAGAAGGTGCGGAGTGGGATGGGGACATCATGGCAGACAACCAGTGGAGCTCCAGTGTGACATGGGACTTTGGAGTGAGAAGAGATAGATCTTGTCCTTGGGAGCGGTGGTGGACAGGTGGGGAAGGAGCAGCAATTTAGGACCCCAGGAGGAACCCAACCAGGGAGGAGTTTTCTGTGTGCCAAGGACTAGCCTATGAACTTCTAGAAAGGTGTTCAATTATACTGCAATATCTGCACTCTAATTGAAGATGATCACTTTCTGCTTTGCGATGGGACTTCTTTTCACCACCTCTGTACCCTCAGACTCTGGCAAGAGGGGCCCCAGTCCTGGCTGCTGTGTGCTAGAGGGCCCCATCAGGGTCCCTCTTTGCCTGGGGCCCCTCCCCATAGCCAAGGAGATTGCAGTGTCCACCTGAGCTGGCAACCTCTTTTTCTAGATTTTTCTTCTCTGTAAATACTTACTATCCTCCAGATAGTATTTTCAGCTCTGCCAACCCATCCATCTCTGTCACAAATGCTCCAGTCTGCTGTAGTAGCACAAATGCAGCTAGAGATGATATATTGCTATGTAAATGAATGTGCGTAGCTGGATTCCAATAACTCTTTTTTTTATAAACACTGAAAGTTGAATTTCACATCATTTTATGTGTCACAAAATATTATGCTTCTGTGATTATTTCTAATCATTTAAAAATGTAAAAACTATCTGAGGTTGGCAGGCCATACAAAAACAGATGGTGGGCTGGGTTTGCCCATCAGCCATAGTTTATCTGTCACTGGTCTAGCCCATACCCAGGACCCTGGAATTTCCTGGCCACATTGCCCTAAGCCCATTTCGGGGACTGCTTTCCAAGGCTTAACTGTGCCCTAGGTCTGAAGGCAGCCAAGAGGTGGCTGTGTTTAGGGTGTGTGGACAGAGACTGATGTGAGGGTCTACACCCGTGAGCTAGAGGTACCTCCCAGTGTGCAAGGGAACTGCGTGGTGGAGGGAAGAGAGATGGGCTACAGGCCTAACTCTGAGGAGTCCACAAATTCTAAATTCAAGGAAAACTTTTAAATCCTTAGACTTCTGGTGAGTGGGCCTTCATTTGTGTTCCAGGGTATACAAGTGTTAAGACTGGGCCTGCCCTTATTATTAGAAAATTTCAGTGGGGTCTGCATCTTACAGCAGACAGGTTATGGCCCTTTGAGGATGGCAGGAAGGCACTGAGCTGGATGTGGTGGGCACATCATGGCCAATGGAGCTCCAGCACAGTGCAGGACTTCAGAATGAGAGAAGACAGGCCCTGACCTAAGGAATCTTCAGACTTCTTGCCAAGAGGTTGTTCTTTCTTCAGTGGGTGGGTGCGTAAGCCTTTTTATATGGATATTAAAGGAAAGGGGACCCTTGAAGAATTTGGTTACACTCAGGGTCACACGGGGATTCCCTGCCTATCAACATACCTCAATCTGAGGTCCCCTGTCTGCAGCTGGGATAAGCTTCGTCTGGTGTTGACAAAATCAGAAACATGACTCCCCTACCCTGGCACTGCCGTCAATCTTTCTCTGGGTCAGTTCCGTCCTTTTCTGCCTAGGTCATCCCTTAATTCTTTTTATTTTATTTATTATTATTATTTTTTGAAATGGAGCCTCACTCTGTTGCCCAGGCTGGAGTGCAATGGCATGATCTCAGCTCACTGCAACCTCTACCTCTTGGGTTCAAGTGATTCTCCTGCCTCAGCCTCCTGAGTAGCTGGGATTATAGGTGCGCGCCACCATGCCTGGCTAATTTTTGTATTTTTAGTAGACACGGGGTCTCACCATGTTGGTCAGGCTGATCTTCAGCTCCTGACCTGGTGATCTGCCCACCTCCGTCTCCCAAAGTGCTGGGATTACAGGTATGAGCCACCATTCCCGGCTAGTCATCCCTTAATTCTTTAAGTACAATTAAAACCTCTGTCCAACCACCAGCCTTTGTCCAGAGGGAAGCAGCAATCAAGAAGGAAGACACTTCCTTCCCTAAAATTGCTCCAAGGTCAGGTCCCAGCTGTATGGAGTGAAGTCTGTGTGGGCCAGAAACACCCTTTCCCTCGATGGGTGCAATAAAAGCCCCTCACAGAAGCTGGTTCCAAACCTGTTTCTCCTGCCTGAAAAAAGATGAACAGACATAAAACATTTCACAAATGAGAAAATAATAAACTGACAAAAATATGTTTATTATGTACATGCATTTGATGAGAACTTGCACCATCTGAGGATTTATCTGTCAGGAAACACTTCCTAGAGGAATAGAATTCCTCAGGGAGGAGTGCGGGAATCAATACTCTAGGGTCCCGCTCAGTCCAGGGCCAGCCTGGACAGCAGAGCCCAAGATGCAAAGGAGCCCCGCAGGCCACTGGCAAGTTGACCTTAACACATGCTCATAGAGGATCGCCCACTTTCCTGCTACACGGCAGGCATCTGATGGCTTTAATGGACGCAAAAGCACGCAAGCAAGCCAACTGATCTTCATTTCACTCCTGCCTGCAGAATACAATGCATACATCCAGCCTGCACTCCATGCTGCTGTGACCATTTTCTTCGTTTTCAAAATACCTACTTAAAATTCTTCCTATTTCCCCCAATAGCTTCTTGATTCAATTATCCATGTGTTCAACATATCAGATCATCTATCAGTTTAATTCTCTTTTTTTTTTTTTTCTCCTGCAACCTTCTTCCTGGAGACTTCTGCCCTCCTGCTCCAATCTGGGCTGGTTGCCTGTTAGGACTTTCATGTACTAGATTTGTTTCCTGGGTTTCAAGCTCCTTTCTTTGATGAATTACATCCTCTAGTCACTTCCTAAGAAGGAGCCCATTGGAGATAAATTTTCTGTCTGTAAGATTCTACCCCAACCCTTGATAGTTTGTCTGGGTATAGAATTCTAGGTTGAAAACTCATCTTCATTCAGTATGTTAAAGTAAATATGTATCATATTTCCTCTCTCCTAGTTTTGCTAACAATCGTATTTTATTATTCTTTCCAGTCCTTCGCATGTGGCATAATTTCTTATTTTCTCTTATAAGGTTGTTAGGGCATCTATCTTCAGTGTTCTGAAATACCATGCTGATTTGCCTAAGGTGGACCTTTTAAATTTCATTTTGCTGAACTCTGATTGGATTCTTTCAACTTTTGTGAGAAAACTCACGCTCTTCAGTCCTAAAATTTTCTAATGCTTTTTTCCTTGATCATTTTTACTCTTTCACTTTGTGTCCTCTCTATTTTTTCTCTCTGTTTTTCCTTTCTAGAATGCCCAATAGCCAGAAGTCAGACTTCCCTATTAGAGCTTGCAATTTTTAAATATTTTCTTTTCATCTTTCAGTCTTTTTGTTTCATTAACTGAGAGATCTATTCAACTGTACCTTCTAATCCTTAAATTGCATTTGCTATTTCTGTAACTCTACTTTGAATTTATAGAGTTTTTAATTGTTTGTTCTTTATGAACCTTAAAAGCAATGGTATCATGTTCTTGTTTCATGGATGCAATACATTTTCGTCTCCCTGAAAATATTAATTATAATATTGTGACATTTTCTTCTATCCCTTGCATTAACTCAGATACCTCAGAATTTCTTCACTTCTGATTTCTTGTTTGAGGTCTGTCTTTTTTAATATCTGTGAATCCTTTGCAGCCAATTTTTATTTAAGAATGTAACATTTAGGCCGGGCATGGTGGCTCACGCGTGTAATCCCAGCACTTTGGGAGGCCAAGGCAGGCGGATCACCTGAAGTCAGGAATTCGAGACCAGCCTGGCCCACATGGCAAAACGTGATCTCTGCAAAAATTAGCTGGGTGGCAGCTAATATTAGGTGGCAGGTGCCTGTAATCCCAACCACTTGAAGGCTGAGACAGGAGAACCTGGGAGCTGGAGGTTGCAGTGAGCCAGGATCGCGCTAGTGAACTCCAGCCTGGGTGACAGAGTGAGACTCCATTGCAAAATCAATCAATCAATCAATCATTAAAAAAAAAAAAATGACCAGCAGTTCCATGTTCTTGAGAGAGCTTGTTGACTTGTGGATAATTAGGTGGCAAACCAGCCTTTTAGTGTGTTCCTGCATATTTTCTCTGGTTCTAGTTTCTCCAGAGAGGAATTCTCAAGTCCTCCACCTCTGATTTATGGGCTATAAGCCTGATGATGCATTCTGGAGACTGGGCAAACAAAGTGCCCTGGGCCATCTTAGTGTACATGTACCTAGGCTTTCACTTATCTACCTGTTTTTATTTTTTGCAGCTTATCACCCTGACTCTGCTAACTTGGTCACCTCTTCTCTACTAGCTTTCCATTTTAATATATTATGATTAAGTACCACAGATGGCTTCCAGTCAGTTCCAGCAGCGATGAAGGCTGCATTTTGGTTTTTTATTCTTCTGAACATTTGGAAGTAATTCCTAGGAAAAGAAGGGGAAAGAAAAACACTCCCTTGTCTTAATTCTGGAAACTCCTATCCTGTGGTTTAATTAATATTTGTCTTTATATTTGATTCATTTTCTTCACTGAACTACATTTATTCAAAAAGAAATTTTGATATCACAATGGCAAGTGGAAAGTCAAAAAGAAAGTATGAAAATAAAGAACAAATAAAATAATATTATGAATGCTAGCCAGCTATTGCTGCTTGCTGATGGTTCTAGGCTTGAGATCTGCTCTCTCCATGTTTTTTGTTTTTGTTTTTGTTTGAGACAGAGTCTCACTCTGTCGCCCAGGCTGGAGTGCAGTGGCGCGATCTCAGCTCACTGCAAGCTCCACTTCCAGGGTTCACGCGATTCGCCTGCTTCAGCCTGTCAAGTAGCTGGGACTACAGGTGCCTGCCACCATACCTGGCTAATTTTTTGTATTTTTAGTAGAGACGGGGTTTCACCATGTTAGCCAGGATGGTCTTGATCTCCTGTGCTCGATGTTCAAGAGACAGCCATTAGAAAGATCTTGCTAATGGAAAGACCTACAAACACCAAAATTGAGATATTTTCCCTTTATTAAACAGACTAGAAAAAGAACTGAAAATGTGAATAACTGACCCAGTGTGTAATAACTCCAGGTTATTTGGCCCTCTGTTCCGTACCACCTCCCTGTACACCTCTGCGTAGCTAGCTTCTTGTCACCGTTTACGTTTTGGCTCCAATTACTTCTTCTCGGAGAGGCCTCCCTGACCACTCCCACAAATGTAGCTCCCAGTCATATCCCACCACCCTGTCTTATTTCATTCATTAGCACTTGCATTGCCATTTCAAATAACCCTGTTTGTTTACTTACTCATGTCTGTCCTTTCCACACCCCTGCTAGAATGTAAGTTTCATGACAGCAGGGACTTTGCTCCCAAGCAGCCAAATACTCTACACCTGAAACAAAGATTGTTGCATAATAGAAGCTCAATAAATATCTAAGAATAATTAATTTCAGTCTTTTACACATTCCCAGGAATACTACTTTCTCTCCCTCTCTCTCTCTCTCTTTCTCTCTCTCTCTCTCTCTCTCTATATATATATACACACACACACATACATATATATATATTTTGTCTCCTCTTCTCTCATTCTTCTGCTTTGCCATCAGGTTTCAACCACTAGTCTCACTCCCACGTAAGATGAAGTAAAGCAAGTCTCAAATGGCAGCTGAAACCACATTGAAATGTGTTGGCAGTCCTTGCACCATTTCTCAATATCTCTCATGAGGGCCAACGTCTCATAAGGGCAGGTGCTGGTCAATTAGACAGAAATACTGTCCTCTTTAAAAAGTAAGAAAAAAGTGATTTAAAGGTCCAAAGGTATTTTTGGCTGACATAAGTATAATCAATTTCTTCACAAGACAAAATGGACAGAAAATGAATGCCATTAACAGTTGTGTTTTCATGCTGCCAAAACAAAACTAGAAAAATCAGTTCAGAAAAAAACAGCAAACTTACGGTGTGTTTTCATTTTCCTTCACAGTTTTTATTTTATTTAAATGAATGACTTAACATTGAAAAGTGGAAAAGATTACATTAAATTTTAGATTTCCAATTAGTCTTCTAAAATGAAATGATCTAACTGTCAGGATAGCATTCCCAGATGGAAATCATTACGGGAGCTGAGTAGCATCCACCCCTTAAGACACCGCATGGGATTGCACATTTGCCCAGTCCTTTCCTGGCCTGCAACACTCATTTATGCTGGCCTTTGTAAGATGGAACCATTTCAGAGAAGGTGTTAAGTACTAAGCCTTACTCCTCTCCATATCCCCTACAAGACTGAGTTCAGTAGCAGGCATACATTAGGTGCTCAATAAATAATTATAGAACAATTGGATAAAGTTCCTTGCATTTTCCCACTTTGCCACCAATCTGTTGACTCTCATGTATTGTACTTTTATGAAAATTTGAAATTTCTCAGCATGAGGGATTCCCGTTAATCAATCAGGTATCTCCCTAAACTTGTTTACAAAAAATGAAAATCTTTTTTTAAAAGAAAAAGGCTTTAACAATTACTGTTTCTAGAACCAGACTGACAGACTGACAAATACTTTGATAAAGAAGTTTTCTTCCACAGCAGTAAGTACTTTATTTCCTTTCTTATAAATAAGTATAAGAATTTTCTTAAAAGGTAAGTGTGCTTACTCATGATCAAATCATGAGATTACTCTGTATCTGGTGGCCAGAGGCTCTCCCAAGCAATGATGTGGGCCAATGATGGTATTTCCATGGTGACTACAGGGATCTCAGGGCTCTGTGTATGCTCCGTGCAAGCCGACTCCTCTCTATATGAATAAATAGAAGGTCACACAGGTTTGAAGACGTGGATAAGTAGGAATAATCACAGATGATTACAGAGCTTTTGAAAAATATTAGCCAGAGATAAAGTAGGCTATCATCCTTTTCCAATAGATTAAGTCTCAGCTATTAAGATAGTGTACAAATCTAGTTAAAGTAATTTTAAAGAAAAATGACTTGGCAAACATCAGGAAATGTCAGAATGTTCTCTTTATTTTTATTTTTTGAGACCGAGTCTCGCTGTGTCACTCAGGTTGGAGTGCACTGGCGCGATCTCGGCTCACTGCAACCTCCGCCTCCCGAGTAGCTGGGATTACAGGCACCCACAACCACACCCGGCTAGTTTTTGTATTTTTAGTAGAGAGATGCGGTTTCACCATGTTGGTCGGGCTGGTCTCGAACTCCTGATTTCAGGTGATCCTCCCACCTTGACCTTCCAAAGTGTTGGGATTATAGGAGTGAGCCACCACGCCCAGACGCAGAATGTTCTCTTTGACGATGTACCTTTTCTCATGAAGGTGAATTTGCTCACTGTTCTGAAGATTGAGCAGAAATCCAGGAGGCTTGTCTCTACTTTACGACTATGGTGCATAGAATAAAGCACAGCAGTTAAACTAATAAGAGCCAATGAAGTTTTGCAAGTGATTGACTCTTGTATGTATAAATAAAGCCAATTCAAAGAGATCAATAGAACAGCCTCACTGTCACTCATTTGCCTGTTTGAATGGGAGAGAAGAGGATATGATTTAGGATACATCAGAATTACACATAATCCAAAGCCCAGCTTATCTTTGCCAAAAAATGTACTGATTGTTTCCAATGTACTATTATTCATCCTGATCTATTCCATTACCATAGAGGTTAGCTTTTTTGACAAATTTTTTAACGTTAGTCAAAACCTGGGTTCGTGACATTCACGTACATCCCAACAGAAAACAAAATGTTAAAAAACCACTGCTCTTTCTCATAATGGCAGAGCATTTGCCAGTTTTGATTTTTTTTTTTTTTTTTTTTTTTTTTACATTATGCATTATGTTATTATGTCCCTTATGGAAGAATCCCTGCAATAAATTCCTCCAAGAATTTAATGCCGGGAAAAATTTTCCTCTCCAGATAAACGTATGCCTCCTTTTGACCAGATCATAAGGTAATGAACCACCAAGTTCATCTTCTTGGTATTTTTACTCCATCTGCCAGCAAGCTTGAAGTTTCTGATCTAACGTCTTTGCACAGCTGAGTGTAGTGAAATGCCCCTGTAGTGCATGAGTCATGATGAGTCCAAGCCAGATATGAGAATCTCATTCTCCTTTCTCTGAGACTGCTGTAGGGATAAACATGTGACCCAGTCATGGTGAATGAGTCATAAAGAGAAGCCTGCTGGACAGCCTGGGAAGATTTCTTCCATGAGGGATGAGCAAGGAGGAAACCAGCCCCATCCCCTGCTCCCAAGTCTTCCTTGTTTTGGGTGAGGTTTCTGTGGGGCTGCTAGGGCTGGATCTATGGCAGCCATCTTGGAGCTATAATAGGAAGCCAAGACACCTTCAGGGGAGACAACCCTGGAATCCAGGAACTGCCAAACACCCATGGAAACCTCTGGGCTTCTTGCTATGTAGAACAACAGATATCCTAAACTTTTAAGCTGTTTATATTCTATTTCTTGTAGTCAAAAATACGTTAACCGTTAGTCACTTTGAATAATGTACATCAAAACACTTTGAAAGGCTAGGCACAGTAGCTCACGCCTGTAATCCCAGCACTTTGGGAGGCTGAGGCGGGCGGATCACCTGAGTTTAGGAGTTTGAGACCAGCCTGGCCAACATGGCGAAACCGTGTTTCTACTAAAAATACAAAAATTAGCCAGGCATGGTGGCACATGCTTGTAGTCCCAGCTACTTGGCAGGAGAATCACTTGAACCCAGGAGCCAGAGGTTGCAGTGAGCCAAGATGGCGCCACTGAACTCTAGCCTGAGCAACAGAGCAAGACTTTGTCTCAAAAAAAAAAAAAAAAAAAAACACCAAACAGACAAACAAAAAAAACACTTTGAAAATCTATAAAAGGATGATAATTACATAGGGTCTCGCTCCTCTCTGAAGCTGGAGTGCATCAATGTGATCTCAACTTACTGCAGCTCTCGGCTTACTGCAGCCTCGACCTCCTGGGCTCAAATGACCCTCTCATCTCAGCCTCCTGAGCTGCTGAATCCACAGGCACATGGCACCACACTTGCTAATTTTTAAATTTTTTATACAGACAGAGTCTTGCCACGTTGCCCAGGCTGATCTCAAACTCCAGGCCTTAAGTGATCCTCCCACTTCGGCCTCCTAAAGTGTTGGGATTACAAGTGTGAACCATCACGCCTAGACCAGTATATTGTTATAATTGTTCTATTTTATTATTAGTTATTGCTGTTGATCTGTTATGTGTCTAATTTACAAATTAAACTTTATCAAAAGTATGTATGTATAGGAAAAACTGTAGTGTATATGGGCTTTAGTCCTCTCTGAGGTTTCATGCATCTTCCGGTGGGGGTGGTGGTGGGCAGTCTTAGAATGAATCGCTCATGGATGAGGGGAGGCTACTCTATTATGCTTATTCCCAGGACATCTATTTCTCTTTTTGTCCCAAATCTTCTTGACTCCTTCTGTTTTTCCTCTGCTGGTTTTTATTTATTTATCTATTTATTTATTTGAGACGGAATTTCGCTCTTGTCACCCAGGCTGGAGTGCAATGGCGGGATCTCGGCTCACTGCAGCCTCCACCTCCAGGGTTCAAGCAATTCTCCTGCCTCAGGCTCCTGAGTAACTGGGATTACAGGTGCCTGCCACCACGCTCAGCTAGTTTTTGTATTTTTAGTAGAGACAGGGTTTCACGATGTTGGCAAATTCCTGACCTCAGGTAATCTGCCCTCAGCCTCCCAAAGTGCTGGGATTACAGATCTGAGCCACAGCGCCCGGCCTCCTATGCTGTTTTCAGTGATATTATTGAAAAGCAGCTCTAGTAAGCATTATGGCGGTGGTGGTGGTTGTTATATGGCAGCTACTATTCATCAACTATTTACAATGCTTGGTGTTGTGCTAAACTGGAGTCATATTGAGTGGGTCTGAACTTGTCTACTGTGCTAAGATCATGTTCTCCTCTTAAGGAGTGCTGTCATTCAGTTTGTCATCAACTTTTCTCAAGAAGAATCACCAGCCATGGAGAAATAGGAAGATAGAGATCGGGGGAAGTTGAGATTCAGAAGCTCTAAGCAAAGGCAATGGATACGATCTAGTCCCTTGCCTCTAAACCAAATATCAGGGTGGTCCTCGGAGGCTGAGCCGGTTGCAAATGCATGGTCACTATCTCATTTAATCAACACAAGAACCCTATAGGGAGACACTATAATTATTCCCATTTGCAGATGAAAAAACTGAAGCTCAGAAAGGTGAGGAAAATTGCCCAAGTTCACACAACTAGCATGTGGCAAAGCTGAAACACAGAATGTAGTCTCAATGACACCAGAGGCTCTATGTTCAATGATTTCTCAAATCCCACTTATGTGGGAGATGTAAATAAAAAATCAATCAATCAATCAATATCAATAAGAAAATATTTATGAGGCACCAAGTCTTTTTTTTTTTTTTTTTTTTCTTTTGAGGCAGGGTCTTACTCCATCACCTGGGTTGGAGTGCAGCAGCTTAATCATGGCCCACTGCAGCCTCGACCTCTCAGGGTTAAAGTGATCCTCCCATCTCAACCTCCCCAGTAGCTGCAACTACAGGCACATACCACTATGCTCAGCTAATTTGTGGAGACGAGGTCTTATCATATTGCCAAGCTGGGACACCAAGTCTTTTTAAGATCCCTAAACAAATTGGGATTTATTTAATGATTTTAAGAAGGCTCAGCCTGTTCAAATTTGTACCTTTACCATATCAGACACTAACAATTCTTACCACTGTGCTTCTACCATTGAAACTTGGCTACTTATTGAGAAGGCCAGGTAGAACCTATGAGAGAGGAAAGGAGAAATTCTAACTTTTTCAATGGGAGAAAGAAAAAAAAAGGTAGATCAAGTTCACCATTTTCTCATAAGCCCCAAATGATAAAATGCAAATCTCGGAACCGGTTAAGGTCAGCTGGCAGTGAACAAAATGATCACTCTGCTGACATCACAATGATTATTCTTTTGCATAGCTGATGAGCCTACCTGGTATACAGGGCTGTTGAGAACGTGTCAATTAGCTCAGATACTACTGACTTGACAAGAAACCCTTATCATAAGCAGGATGACAAGGTATATTCAAGAAGGTGCTGAGAGAGAAGTTTTTCCATCAGCCTCATCTGAATGAGACATACTTCCCCAAAGAAATGCTTACTTTTCAGCATGTCAGCCTCCATCTCAACAGACGAAGAGGCAAAAGCTGGAGTCATAGTCAGTGGATGTGAAATTGTCTACTGTGCTAAGATCGTGTTCTCCTCTTAAGGAGTGTTGTCATTCAGTTTGTCATCGACTTTTCTCAAGAAGAATCGTCAGCCGTGGAGAAATAGGAAGATAGAGATCGGGGGAAGTTGAGATTCAGAAGCTCTAAGCAAAGGCAATGGGTAAGATCTAGTCCCTTGCCTCTAGAGCACATGTCAGGATGGCTCTGAGGCTGAGCCAGTCACAAATGCATGGTCAAGTACCCAAAGGGTTGAAAGGCAAAAAGGAGACCAGTGGCCTCTTCAAATGATGCTAAGGAAAATATGCACAAATGCTTGTGCTGACAATGTCCCTAGGCTTCAGAGACTGCAAGGGAGAAAAGCAGGTTGCACACTGAGAAGAAGGTTCTGGAAGCAGCTCTTGTCCTGGGCAATAGTGTTGGCATGGGGATGCTCTCCTAGAATGATCTGGTACAATCCAGAGTATGAGTGAAACTTTGCACTGGTGACGGGGAAGTCAACAAGGTTCTGGATGGCTCATAGGAAAACACCCTTAAGTGAGTCCAAAAATATATATTTTTATTTGTTTCTTATTATTGAGGGTCTTTTTGTCCAGCTATCATGATTTTGTGTGAAGGCCCTTCTTACTGTAGGGTGAAAAGCTACTGCCCCAGCCTGGACCCCTACCCGGCCTTTTGAATAATGCCTACCTTAATGCTTCCAGTTCTTGTCACCTCCAATAATCAAAAGAGAAGGCTTTGGCCAAGCCACCTTCCACCCCAGGTTGGCCATTGACTGCCGTGGTTGTGAATGTTATGGATACCATGGGCCAGCAGGACCAAGAGTGTTCAAAGTCGCTTCTGTTATCCTCTGCTTAGGTCAAGCAAAGGAACTCTTGTGAGTAATTCATAAAGTGCGTATACTCGAAGGTATTGCACAATCTCATTACCATTAATTTTTGCATATTTAACTACAGTTTTTAATTAGATGGTATTTTATTATTCATGCACATAATTTGAGTCCAAGTCAGGCTGCTGTCTTGGAAGAAAGAAAAAAAAGTGTGGGGGTGGATTCTTCTCAATAGAAAGTTGGTGTTGCCGTTCCTTCTTCACTGGTGAGCGTGGCAGCCTCTAAGTCTATAATGGTTCTCTTTTAATTTTGCTAATAGCTATCATGTTATGTACCTTTATAAATTTGTTAAATCCAGAGTGCTGGGAGTTGTCTCTGTATGCGGTAACTGTAAATAGTTTGTTCTGTTTGGTTTGCACATACAAACTGTTTGCTCAGGCTCCTTGATGTATTATTAAAATGGGTAATGGGCCCCTGGGAAACCATCTAGTTATATGCCTTCATTTGCAGAATAAACCATGCGTTGTTTTCATCTTTACTCATGATTGTTAATGGCACTGATGATGAGATGGGTGGATTTTTTTCTCCACTGCCTTTATCAGCACTGTTTTATTATGCAGGCAAAATGGCCAGGCTGCTGATTTTGTCTAAGGTTTTCAATTAGTCATTTGACTGAACACATCTGTGCTGGCATCCACCCAAAGCTGGACTGCAGCTATTACCGGTTTACACCTGCTGAACCATGGCCATAAACGCGGATGGGAATAAACCTAAATTGGCCTTTTAGATATGGTTGAAAAGTTGTAATGTTGCAGTGTTTTATAGCAGTGTCAAGAAGGTGTGAACTTTTCCGCCTTAAGGCCTAAGAACCTGCCATGATATTCCACTTCACTCAAATAACTCACTTATAGGTTGGTTATTAATATCTGTTTACCATTTTGCAGCCCCGATGACTTAATCGGCTGACATTAAGTAGATAAGATTATATTTGTACTGCAGCAGGGAATGGTCGAGGTTTAATTGTGTTGGTAAACAGAGCACAGTGGCTGCCTTGGAATCTCTGCAGATGTCTCAGAATTATTCAGCAGCAATTTGGAACGTGACTCCTACATCTTTCACTGAAATGAAAATTGCTTCATGGCAGGGCAGAAGCCTTGGTGCTGGAACTGGAGGTGCAGTATTACCTTAATACCCCCCCAAAATCTGTCATTTATCCTGGAGGAAAAAGACTGGGTAAATTTCCGCAAGATGAACTGCGATCTCCTCCATGCCAGGTGCTCGTGTTTTCCGAGAGAGATTGCTCATTGCTAAACATCAAGAAATCCCCTTTGCTAGTCCTCAGGAACCCCAAGAGGCAGTAGGCAAGGCTGCAAGTAGCCAGATCACTGAGAAATAATTCACATTTGGATAGTGGAATTCAGGGATGTTTTCGGAAGCAGCAAGATTTCTGTTGGATCCAAGGGATTCACTGGGGACTGGAAAAAAAAACATTTCTCTCACTGTGGGAAAATCCTGAACAGCATTTCAGACTCTCAGGATGACAAAAGATATTGGCATCGCAGCCAGAATGGAGGTGTTTGCCACGACAGCATCTCTGCCTCCAAGGGATTAAGCTTTTGTTAGTTTCACCATAGTCACGTGAATATATGTGACCACCATATTCACCCCTTATACACATCAGTGCCTCCATGTTGAACCCTTAAAATCTCTTTTTTTTAGAAAGGCTCCCCATGTCCCCTTTTTTACATGCCACCACTGATTATTTTCTTACTCTAGTTTGTGAGTAAGGATCAAATATTTGCCTGGGTTCATAATAGCCTAGTTCATTTCTCTGAACTTTATTCTCTGTCATTGTTTGCTTATTGTTACTTTTTCAATTACTGTCTGAGATGCATCCAAGCCACAGTTCATCATCATCATCATCATCATCATCATCATCATCATCACCATCACCTTATCCCATCTCACATTTATTGAGACTATTTAGCAATACTATGCAGCAAACACCATGAAACATACACCATTCTAGGAGATTTCCTTGCACTGATACCTTTAAACTTTGTAACAATAGTTATGATACCTATGAACAAGATATTAATATTGTCACTTCTAATTTGTAGATGAGGGAACTAAGGCACAAAGAGGCCCAGAAAATTGCCCATGATCACACTGTGAGCAAAAGAATGAGCCACAATTCATGGCAGGCAATGGAAGCCGGAACTCGTGTTTCTGACCAGTAGGCGACACAGTCTCTTAGAGTTAGAGTTTCTCAAGCCATGGGTTTGTCACAGCAAGCTGAGATCTGGCTAGAAGGGTTCCATGGATTGAAACTTTCTTTTTTAACCATCCCTCTTTATTGGTGGATATTTAAGTTGTTTCCAGTCTTTTCAATATTTTAATAAATATGCTTTTACCCATCTCTGTGGGCACACGCAGACATATTTAAATGTGATTTTGCACAATCACAGGGCACACACACACTTGAAATTTTTCTAGGTATTGCCGAATTGCCCTCCAAGATTACCGAACAAATTTATATGGCATATGGGAATAGCTCTTTCCCCACATCTTTGACAACATTTTGATACCACCAAGTTCTTTAAGCTTTGCCAATCCAAATGCACTTTTCAAAGTTAAGATTTTCAGCTGTTTGCAAAATTAAACCCTTGAACTTGCCATTGTGAAGTTAAGCCTTTCCCTCAGCCCCACATTCTCACTCCCATCTCAGCACCCAAGAAAATAAAGATGCCCTAGGTCCCTTAAAATATAAGTCAAGAGCTGAGTGCGTTGGCTCATGCTTATAATCCCACCACTTTGGAAGGCTGAGGCTGGAGGACTGCTTGAGCCCAGGAGCTCGAGACAAACCTGAGCAGCATAGCAAGATCCTGTATCTACATATTGTTTTTAAAAAAATTAGCTGGGTGTGGTGGAACATGCCTATGATACCCGCTACTTGGGAAGCTGAGGTGAGAGAATTGCTTGAGCCAGGAGTTCACGTTACAGTGACCTATGATTTATTGCACCACTGCACTCCAGCCTAGTTGACACAGCAAGACCCTGTCTCTTAGTTTAAAAAAAAAAAAAAAAAGACAAGCCCAAACACTGATTCTTTTCTCCTTTGGTTGTATAGATCCACTTCCAGAATAACTAGTTTTACAACAGCATTTTGCAGCCTCAAAACTGCAGCAATAGCACGTTGAGTTGCAAAGCAGTATAATGGATAAGTGTGAAAGCTCTGAAGTTAGACTGTCTGAATTCAAAAAGCAGGCTCACCTTTTTAGCTGCAAGGCCTTGGTAACTAATCCTGACTACATCTCAATGTCCTTACCTGTAAAATGGGACTACTCGTATAACATCAGTCTCATAAAGTTGCTGCAAAGACTAATGATTATATTAAGTAGGCATAACACTTAGTGCCTGGCTTACAATAAGTGTCTTGTACATTTTGTTCACTATAAACTTTACAACAACTGGACCTATAGGTTAGTGAATATGTTTCTGCCTCTTGCTTTAGAGTTTTTGCAAAAGCACCTTTTAAAGATTGTAGTGTCTGAAATAGCAGGAACCATTACAGCTGCTGAGCCCAATCTTTTTCAATAACCATGAGTGACTTGAGTGCAAGGGTCATTCCAATCCCCAGCACCTACTCAGGGTTTGATACATAGCAAGTACTCAGTAAATGATAGCCAGATAGAGGGACAAACATACGTGTCATGCATGGCTCATTGGCCTCAGCAGGCAAACTTTGCACTTGTCCAAGTGCAAATAATCAGTCCCCAGTCTCAACTCACTGGATCAGAATCACTTGGGAGGAGCTCTGGAATCTGCATTTTTAATACTTTCCCTGGTCATTTTTGGCCTTGGGTGTGAGACTGTAGATAATTCTAGCTCTAGAGAAAATTATTTCTAGTACTAGGCATAGTTCCTTACACACAGTATTCAATAAATACTGTTGGTTGAATAAATTAATCATCTCAGGTATTAATTATAGGATTTTCACACTTACATGGTCCCAAGAGATGGAGGCTCATCAGACCCTCTCAGCCACAGTTCATACAGTGTGGCTCTCACAGCCTACATTCTGATGCCACACTGCGCTCCCAAGAGGAGGAGGCAGAGGCCCCCCCTGTGGTGATGTCTTCTCTACTGCTCCTCCAGGGAGCCTCCGGGCACCTGCTGTCACCCTGTGACCTGCTTTCATCCTGAAAACACCTGGGACCTCCAAATTTCACAGACACTATTAAGCATGCTAGACGGAAAATAGTCTACAGTCCAAGGTCAAGCTCCCAGCAGCCACCCTATCACTCTGCTTGGCCTCATCAGACCTCTTAAGCTTGCAGGCTATGCCCTGCCTGGGCCTCAGGATCCTGTGGCTCCTCCTGCCTTTCTGAAGTCCCATCTGTGATAGTCACTTTCTCCCTGGACTGCAGGGCTCCCAGTCCCTGGCTTGATTTTCACCATCGCCTTTAATCCTTCTCTTCCCTCTGTCATGTCCCACATGCACCCACTCCCACCTCCCTCCAGACCCAGCCTTAGCTGGGGAGTATTGAACTCCCAAGAACTGAGTGCCAGTGTAGGTCATTGTAATAAAAGCACTCAATACATATTTGGGGATGGAAGGTAGGGTTGCTAAGCTATATTCATGTTTTAATCACAGTTTTGCCTTATATTTTCATTTTTATTGATTTATTGATTTTTTTAGAGACAGGGTTTTTCTCTCTGGTCTAGGCTGGAGTGCAGTGGTGCCATCATCCCTCATTGCAGCCTTGAACTCCTGGGCTCAAGCAATCCTCCCACCTCAGCCTCTTGAGTAGCTGGGATTACAGGTATGTGCCATCATGCCCAGCTAATTTTTACATTTATCTTTATTTTTATAGAAATGGGGAGTCTCACTATGTTACCCAAGCTCGTCTCAAACTCCTGGCCTCAAGGAACCCTCCTGCCTTAATCTTCCAAAGTGCTGGGACTACAGGTGTGAGCCACTGCGCCTGGCTGGCTTTGTTTTATAAACATTATTTCCATGGTTGGAAAAAGCAGTCATCTCTTGAAGCTGCTTTTAAAATATTGAGGATTTCTGGACTGTGTTCAAATGAATATCAAATGGCTGTTTGCCATGATAGCTGATGCTTGAAGAACCCTTTTTAGTGGAGCAATGAGCTTTGTGTGCATGTTAATTCACTGTATCTTCACGACAGCCTCGCAGGCTGACATTAATACCATATCCATTCTACAGATGAGGAAACTAAGCCAGAGAATGATGAAATAAGTTGCTTAGGTTTAAATAGCTCATAGAGGCAGAGTCTAGATTTGAACCCGGGACATATGGCATCACGCACTACAGTTATGGAAGGCGCTGACGATTGGCTCACTCACATGCTCTTCATTCCCTTCTTTACAAGGTAAACGCACCTTAATCAGCAGACACAGAAACAGGGATATTCTTGCTGGAAGGGAGGTCAGACTGGTTGGACTGGCCAGGATCGAAAAATTCCCTGGCCAGTCCCCACACTGCTGGCTGGTGACGGCAGGGGACATTGTGGAGAGGTAATTTCAGGCTTCCTCCAGGCTTGATCTTGATCTGTGCCTCGGCTCCTCACAAGGCCTCCAACACTGAGATGCCCCAAATTGGCTGCGCACGCCTGGGTCCAGCGAGCCTCCTTCCCTCTGTGTGGTAGTGGGAATGTACATGTACATCCCCAGCAGATGAAAGCCAGGGGTCCAACAAAGGGAAAATGAAATTTCCCTTGAGCTATTTGCCCTGGCTGACTAACCCGAACCTTCCTTCTCAGGATGAAGAACAGCTCTGATGTTCTGATGTTGAAAGCATCAAAGGCTGATCCCCTCAGCTGAGCAGTGACACACAGTCGCTTGGCAGCCAGGCCTCCGGAGCTCCCACCCCCACCATCCAAAGCCCAGACCCTCTGAATCGACCCTGCGTTATTAGTGGCCAACATTCCACTCGCTAGAGAGTGGCTACCTGGGATATTCCTTAACTTGCATTTATCCCTCTTCCTCCCCGCCTGTCTATGAAGCCACCGTCTTACCCCTACACCTCTGACAGGGACACAGACTTATCCTTTCCTAAGCCCCTGTCTGCGCCAGCTGCAAAGTTCAAAGCCTGTGGAAGGAGAGTCTCGAGAAATACACATCACTTCCGTTTCCAGAAGGCTGGAAAACATGGTTTCCAGAAAATATTTTTTTCAGCAGCTTTATCTTTTTTTTCTATTGCAAAAGTAATCTGTGTTCATTGTTGACATTTCAATAACTCAGAAGAATATAAAGGAGAAAGTAGAGATTGCTACAGAACCACTCATGGAGAGATTCTCTCAGTTAATATTCTGCTGGTGAATATATGCCTAGATATCCAAGTAGCTTAACACTCCACCTCACTTGGACCCCACTCTGAATGTGGCCCTGTCACCTGCTTTCCCCTCTCGAGGGGGATCATGGCCACCTTTCCCACTTCGAGACTTCTTAAAGCATCTCTCTGAATTAAACATAAATTCTGAACCTCTTCCAAATGCTTCCCTTAAAACACAAGAGCTACACACGGGTGACAGTACAGTGTTTGATTCAAACTCTGCTTTTAAGCTAAATTGAACACTAAAAAGATGGCTGGGAACCAACTCCGGACAGCCACAAGCAGCTTTGGGAGATAAGAACCTCTCTTTGCGATTTGGATAAAGCAAAAGCATGATCTCTCTGCCTCCTTTGTTTTTAGAAATTAATAGAGCTTTTCCAGCAGACTGCCCCCCGCCACTAATAGTGAACAGTCAAATCACGGCTTTTATTCCCAGCTCACTACGTCAAGTAAATAGAAGCTTACAGGATAGACCAGGGAACGATAAGCAATTCTCACTGCAGCGAATTCTTAATATATAAATTCATCCAGCAGCAGTTTAGTATCTACTGGCAAAACCAGAAACAATGGGGAACAGGCAGGCCTGGCTCTGACGAGGTCAACCATCAAGGTTATCTATATTCAATTACTGGTATCTACAAACTTGCATAGCTGTCAGCTGGTCAGGGCCCAAATGAAAACTCACCATGCACTCAGAAAGCAAATATAGTTTCCGAGGAGAGCCTCAAATTAGCTCTGTGAATGACTTGGCTTCAAATGCACACACAAGCCATCAGCCTTTGGGGACGTTTCTGCCGGCAGTGCCCCAATGTCTAAATTTGGGCATCATCTTATAAATCTCTGTTCCTGAAGTAGGAAAGGACTGGAATTGCTCCTTAACCCTTGGCGACGATAAATTATATCACTTAACAATAGATAAACTTAAGACACTTTTCCTGTACTGCGGACCTATTGTGAGGTAACTGCTAATCTCTGGCATCTCTTCTCTCTGGTCGGCACCACTAAAGACCTGTCGGTGGTGAAGAGACACAATAATTTGTTTTCTAACTCCTCCTCCGGAACCATATATCATGTGTGGAAACAAAGCTTCCCAACGACAGATATGTATCTGTTTCCTTTATCTGAGTCGCCCTTCCCATCAGGGGCCACGCAGAGAGGACATGTTTTCAGTGTGACACTTCCCTGCCCCAGAAAGGGGGAACATTTCCTTCCTAGGCCCCGCTGGAAGTGGGGTAAAGATTTGGGTCTCCAGGAGGAGAGATGGCAGGCCTGCCAGAAAGGAGGGCCTTCTGTTCATTGCCACATCCTCCAATGGCTTAAATCACACCCCCATTCTTCCTGGCAGGTGCCTTTCAACCCAGGACCTTTTGGGGGGCCCAACTGAGATTTACTGACTGCATAAGTCAGGGTTAATCAATGCCAAGGTAATTTCTAGATTAGCTTGGGGAGGCAATAAATTGTGGGTCTGTTAAGAGTTAGATGTCTTTGATTTTCTCCTTGGGCCAGAAGTAGCTGAATTGTTACTCTCTCCTCATCCATTTCTTGCTTCCTCCAATATCTGTCACCTCCATGATCTTGATAATAATCCCCTTTCCAGAATCCCCTTCCAATTCTGTCTCTCGAGGTATGCCAGTCATGGGCTCACATAGTCTCTTTGAGCCATGAAATGAAGGACTGTACATTCATCAATTCAATCTGTTTAGATTAGTTAGACCAGACTTCAGGACAGAGGTAAAACCAAGAGGATCTTCATAAGAAACTGTTTGACAGGAGTTTATATGCAGAGGGAAAGGCACATGGAGCAAGGTCAGTCCTGACTTTCAACCAGGCCAGGACATGCTCCCACCTCCAATCCGGGTCCACCCAGACAGAGCCGCCATATGTCCAGCTGTGCAAGTTGTGCACTGTGCACAAGGCCATATTTAAGGGGTGCCATTCACATCATAGCTTTTGTAGATTTCCATATTTATTATGACAACTTTCTGGACAATGACAATAATGTGTTTTAATAAAATCAGCTGGACACAGTGGCTCACACCCGTAATCCCGGCACTTTGGGAGGCCGAGGCAGGTGGATCACTTGAGGTCAGGAGTTTGAGACCAGCCTGGCCAACATGGTAAAAACTGCTTTTACTAAAAGTTCAAAAAATTAGCCGGGCATGGTGGAATGTGCCTGTAGTCCCAGCTACTTGGGAGACTGAGGCAGGAGAATCGCTTGAACCCAGAAAGCAGAGGTTGCAGTGAGCCGAGATCGTGCCACTGTACTCCAACCTGGGTGACAGAACAAGACTCAGTCTCAAAAAAAAAAAAAAAAAATCAGTATAGACACTTTTCTGACAGATGGAACTAAACTATCTTGAGACTGGGAACTTTTTCTAATCAACACAAAGGCACCATGGAGGCTAGGGCAGTCCTGCACCAAGGAGCCTGCTTCTTATCCCCGAAGCCACGTGGTTGCTTTTAGTAGATCCCCTCCTACATGTCGGGGAGAAATGTTATTGTAATGGGATGATCTGTTCATAAGTTTGTCTCCTCCTTTGGGATCTCCTTGTCCGTCTTTGTATTCCCAGCACAGAGCCTGACTTGTGAAAGTGCCTTATCCATGTTTGTTGAATGAATGAATGAATGAATGAATGAATGAATGAATGAATAAAATTCTATATCCTTCAACCCCTACTACAGTGCCTACCACATAGCAGGTTTAAAGTGAATGTTCTGATGAATCAAACGAATTCAGCCTATGGAGTGGAAACCTCTCTATTCATCAAATAGAACACACAGACTCTTAAAATGTGGGAGCATGGGCTAGGCAACGTGGCTCACGCCTATAATGCCAACACTTCGGGAGGCTGAGGCAGGCAGGGGTCAGTAGTTTGCCACCAGCTTGGCCAACATGGTGAAACCCCGTTTCTACTAAAAATACAAAAAACATTAGCTGGGTGTGGTGGTGACTGCCACCATGCCAGCTAATTTTATTTTGTTTTTTTTTTTTTGTATTTTTAGTAGAGACAAGATTTCACCATGTTGGCCAGGTGGGTCCCCTGAAGCAGGAGGATCCCTTGAACCCGGGAGGCAGAGGTTGCAGTGGGCAGAGATTGCACCACTGCACTCCAGCCTGGGTGACGGAGTGAGACTCCATCTCAAAAAAAGAAAAAAAAAAATGTGGGAGCATGAAAGTTTTTCTCATACAACCTGATGCTAAGAGCTTGTCCAAAAAACATGTTTCGCTCCAGGCCTCAGGGGACAGTGGGGAAGGAGGAAATGGCTGAGGCCAAGGTGAGGAGGAGACGCCTTTTGGCACACATGGTGGTGATAGACTACAGGAAGACATTTCCTGTTCTTGTCTTAGGATTCTGGCATGTTTTCTTAAAGTGTTGGAAGTGCTAAAAGAGCTTAAATGACATACTTCACAAGTGGCAGACTCAGCCTCCCAGCTAGAACTCCATGTTAGGGATTCTCTGACAACCAGCAAGAGATTCCCAGCAAGGGCAAACAATTCTGATGCCTCCTACTCCTCCTGTCTGGGAAGTCCCAAGTCCTGTGACCACCTGGCACTTTCTTTCCCTTTGAATTTCCTTGGAAACCCCCAGAGCATACCACTGCAGTTTTGCTGAGGTTGGGAATATGTGTGATTGTGGCAAAGAAGTCAGACCTGGAATCTGAATAATGGGACGACGACAAGCCCTAATTACTGTAACATTAATTCTTTACCTAGTGATTGCTAAACCAATGATGGTTCATTGGCAAAATTAATCCATAGGAGAATGGAAAAATGTAAAGAAGAAAATTGCTTATAATCCCAGCTTGCCCCTACCAGAGATTAACATGCTATTGAACTGGTCTGTGTCTCCCAAGACTGTTATGTGGTATTTGTCTATAGACACCTCTGTTCACTGATGCATTTCCCATCAAAACAGGAGAAAAAATGTCCCTACATACAATATTGCGTTTTTGTAACTTCATTTTACATTAATAACATATTGCAAATAATTTTCTTATCAATAAATACATTTTTAGCTTACCTTTTAAAATACCCGGAAGTATGTAGTTATATGGGTGAACAGAAATGCATTTAACCAATTCCTGATTTGATGGGCTTTTACATTATTTCCCTTTTTTGTGGTTATTATACACAATGCTGTGCTAAAATTATTTCAATGCATGTCTTTGAGCATTTGTCATTTGTGGAATTAACTTTGAATAGGAAAAAATAAAATCTGCCTTCAGGCCCAATATATGTAAAAGCCTCATTTATATACACACATAAACACACACACACACACACACACACACATGACTATTTAATCAAAGCACATGTATTAAGCCCCCTACCGGGTACTAGGCACTGTGGTGAGGGTATGCTGGTAGGGTAGACATGAATCTTGCCTCCAAGAACTCATCATCTAGTTGGGATAATGGTATTTCTGATGAATGAAAGATTTTTACAAACAATTTAGCCACAGGACTAAAGAATCTAGAGAAAATAAAGAAGGGAGGGAAGATGGAAGAGAATGAGGGAAGGTCAAAGCCCATAACCTCCCTTGAGATAGAAAAGGGGCATCTTAAAAAAGCTAAGAATTCATAATATTTCATCAAAGACACAGTACAATGCCTTTTGTATACTGAATGTCTGCTGTGTGCTACTTTACAGGTTTAACTCATTTAAAACTCACCACCACCCTCTGAGTCAGGTGGCAATTAAGCAATGAGGAGGACTCTGGGACAGTGCAGTAGCTCAAACCCATGACTGTCAAGCCCCAAAGCCTACTTCTTCTTCACTGGTTGCAGGGTGGTGGTAGTGGTGGTGTGACTGCCATTGGTATTAGTGGTGATGATGTTGGTGATAATGGTGGTGGCAATGGTGGTGGTTGTGGATGTGGCAATACTGGCGGCGCTAGTGGAAGCAGTGGTGTAGTATTGGTAATAGTGATGGTGGAGGTGGTGGTTAATGATATCTGTGTTGATGGTGGCATCATTGGTAAGGTTGGTGGCAGTGACGGCCATGGTGATGGTAGTGGCAATGGTGGTATTACAGCAGTGGTGATGGTGGTGACATGATTCCTGATGGTGGTAGCGGTCGTGTTAATGCTGCTGGAGCTGCAGGTGTTGGTAATGGTGGTCACAGTGGTAGTGGTGATGCTGGTGGTGACAATAATGAGAGTATGGAGGAGAGTGGGGGTAAGGAGGGAATAAAATGCAAGGTTTAGCCCTACCAGAGCCCTATCCAGGAAACTGCTGGGAAACACAAGCGTTTGGACCATGGAAGCCACTGGGACCCTTCCAGCATAAGCTGCAATTCTAAATAATGATTAGGACCAGGGCAAAGCCAGAGGAAAGCCCGAGAAAATCACACCGGCTCTGGGGCTCTTGCCGACAACATCTTTGTTGATTGCTCTCTCTGCACTCTAAAGAAGAGCCACCTCACCTTCTGCCCCACCCAATAAAACGGCTCGGTAAATATAATTACTTGCACCATCTAATCAATAGCGGATTGCTCCTGGCCCCTGCTTGTTCAATATCAGTGTCTGGGATCACAGAATCTTGATACTCCCCTCAAGATGTCAATTTCTGCTTAATGTTAGATAAACCACATCTATCAACCCCATCCGTTAATGAGATTTTATTGTATCATTAATAATACACATCTTAAAAATATGTTTTCAACTAATATAACATGAAATATGAGGTTGAAAATATTCTACACTTCCCAGTCATATAACTCCCAATTGCCAATTGAACAACTCAAATCAATGTTGTATTAAGCAATCTCAGAAAGTGATTATGGAATTTGAGAGACAACCAACGGGTAGGCAAAGAGAAACTCTTTTTCCATTGATTTTTCTGAAAGAGATAATTTAAAAAGCAGTCTCCATCCATATTAAGAGGCCAGTTAGCAGAACTTAACTTGTAGCACATATCGCCCCCAGAATAGGTTACTGCTTTGCCCTAAGTTTGGGTCACAAGTTACAAAGGAGCACAGAGCTCTGAGGTCTTTTCCATTCTCCAACATATGAAAACCAGAGCTCGGAAACACCATGCTCATTAGAAACACATTGCCAATACCATGTGGCCAGGACGCCTGCTGCTGGGGTTCATCTGTGCACACAATAAACACTGAGTAAGCAGCACGATGCTGAGAGGAGCTTTCTCCACATCAAATCCCAGGACAGAAAACCCCAGGGATGTCAAACTGCATCACAAAACAAAAACAGCTGCAAGGAAACTCAGGCGACAAAGAGAGATGCATTCAAGTAATTAATAGGCCCAAATGTTCTTGATCTGGAACATCACATTTTTAAAAACTGCCCCACTGTTCTGTTCATCCTATATAGAAGTTGGCTCTATCGCCTTCATTTTTTTTGTTAGAGATACTCCTTCATTTTGGAGCAAGCCAATAATTAGTTCCCTCTCTCAGAGTTTGTAGCACTTAAACGAACAGGAGAATCTGCGTGAGCAAGACGTTGCCTGTAAATATTTCGTTAGTAATTGACCCTAACTTTCTACTACATAGTTCTTCAATTTTTTCTTTAGTAACATAATAAACAGCAAGTTTCTTCAGCAGAGGAAAGCCGTAATTTGGGATGCCACCCTTGCAGAAAGAGAAGGAGCATCTCTTCTGAGCTGGCATGAAGGTGTTCAGGTTCTCACTGGTGGATCACTTGTACCCTGACTGGCCATGCCTGTGTGTTCTGATGCTCGGGGCTGGGTGTTCAGTCCCGTGAGTGCTTGTATGCAGGTAAGGGTCTAGGGGAGTGTACGCACGTGCTTATACACACTGAAGGCTCCTGGATCCTTAAGTTAAACCTGCTCCACTTCATACACAGTTGTGTGACATGGTTTGGCTCTGTGTCCCCACCCAAATCTCATCTTGAATTGTAATCCCCATGTGTCAAGGAGGGGACCTGAGGGGAGGTGATTGGATCATGAGGGTGATTTCCCCCATGCTGTTCTCCTGAGAGTGAGTAAGTTCTGACGAGATCTGATGGTTTTATAGGTTGTGGTTTCCTCTCTCTCACTCTCTCCTGCTGCCATGTAAGACATGCCTGCTTCCCCTTCTGCCATGATTGTAAGTTTCCTGAGGACTCCCCAGACAAGCGGAACTGTGAGTCAATTGAACCTCCTTTCTTTATAAACTACTCAGTCTCGAGTATTTATTTATAGCAATGTGAGAATAGACTAATACATGTGGATGGACACATGGCTTTCTATCTCAAGGACTGTGACACTGGGGGTGGCACATGACTGTGTCTTCCATCATTCCTCTATTCAGTCTCAGATAGAAACAATGGTTATTTCTATCCAGAAGCATCAAAGAAATCAAAAAGCTGCTCAGTTTCACCACACAGGCCTCTCTTTATGTGGGCAAAGCCTGGATCTACCACTTTCTCATTCTCTCTCTCTCTCTCACCTACCCTCCCTCTGGCTCCCCTCTCTTTCTCTCAAAAACAAAATTAATGAAAAAAATACTTTATCCTTACCTCCTAATTGGTATTCTCTCAAATTTCATAATCACTACCTGAGATTGCTTAATATAACATTGATTTGGGTCTAAAGGCCCATTAAGTTTGAATTGCTGTGATTCAAGAACTTTCTTTTCTTTCTTTCTTTCCTTTTTTTCTGACATATAAGTACTCCATTTTAAAATTCACATAGCAAAGGGTGGAGCCACCCTCTACCTCCTTCTCCTGAGTGTGTGTGGCTTTCTTGATTATTTTTCAAAATATTTTTCTACAACGTCATCAGACCCTAGAAATAACATTGGCAGCCTCATAGATATAGCTTCAAACAAGGGCCCTCCTCCCAAAGCCATGGCAGAAGGTGAATAGCTTGTGTAAGCTGCTGCCTTAGTGAAACAAAGGGAAGATGCAAGGTATGTATTTCTATTTACATGAAGGAACTGTTCAGGGTATGTGATAATTGGGCAGGGAACTGGAGTGAGGCTTCTCACTTAATACTTTATATTGTTGAATTATTGAGCTATGTGAATAGTTATCACTTATAAGACAGTAAGTTTAGAAACAAAAACAAGAAACCATTGACTTGAGCTGTTCAGCTGGCCTTTGGGAGTGGTATGATGGTGATGTACAGAATATTTTCCGTCAAAAACTGGCAAAATTTTTTAAAAATAGGTCAATATATTTGGCATGGTCTGCTGAACTCATCAATTAGCTCAGTCACTCTTCTGCTTTACAGTGACAGTTGACTTGGAGCTCTACAAACACAGCCTGAGAGACACCCTAATGTAGGGTCACCTAGGACAATGTGTTTCTAAATATGGAAGCCAGTGGGTTGGGGAAGGGTGTGAGCTAAGGAACTCATAGTAGAAATAGCATGCAGGAATGAAAATTTGGGAAACTGAGTCAAGGCACTTAGGAGACGTTTTCAAGTGGTGTCCATTTTCTTGTTACCCTCAAGTATGATAAACTATTTCAAGAAGCTGGTTTTAATAATGAACACTCTCTTCCCACAAAAAGTCAAAGGTGGTCGTTTCCACCCTGCAGGACAGCGTAGGCCACTGTCACAGGTCTCCAGGAAGGGTGCTTGCCAAGGGCATAATTTAGCTGAAATTAAGGATCTATCTGAACTCCAGCTGCAGACCAAGCAGCCATTAAAGAAAGGCAGCTGTTCCCTCTGCTCTTTCGTTTTCCTTGTTTTTGTCCGCTCTCATCCAAAACATCATCCTCTATTCTGTTTTTCTTCATGAATCCCACGTGGACAAGAGAACAGATTGCTGAAGGCACACAACAAGTGTACTTTCTTGCTTTCCTTCGTTCCTTCGTTCCTTCATTCCTTCTTTCCTTCGTTCCTTCTTTCCTTCTTTCTTTCCTTCCTTCCTTCCTTCCTTCCTTCCTTCCTTCCTTCCTTTCAAATTCTGTCTTAAAGCAAAATTTCAAAAACATGTCTTGGTTTGTTTAGAAGCAGTAAGATGATTGATCCACTTTATTTTTGATCACTGCTGCACACACCTGTGTGAGGCAGGAGGCGGTAGGGAAAGTAAAAAACAAAACAGTGGACTCATCAGCCAGAGCTGGTGTTTATGTGTAAGTGATACAAAGACTAAGCTGAGTAACTCAATAGTAAAATAGGTCTGTTTCAGGGCTGCTGCCATTAAGAAAATAACACTAATATAAGACACATGTGGGTGATGGTCAGGACATGTCCCCAGAGCTCGTGGGCAGCCCAAGCTGGGGATCAAGGCTGAGAGCTCACCCCTAGCTCACAACCTTTGCTGTGATCCCAGGTCAGAACCTGGTAATGTAATTTTCTGCCAAAGTAGGGGAATCCATGTGTTCCCAATGACCCATCAAGAGGTTTTGTTTTGATCTATTAGATCGTGGAATCCTTGACCTTTAAAGTTTGAGATCTTTAGGTTTTGCCTGGCCCTTTTTCGGAGGAGTAGTAGCCCAGAGAAGTTAAGTGACTTACCCAAGGTCACACAGCAGCATCAAGACCAACACTTTGATATTAATAGCTATGTTCAGTTAGTGTTGCCAAAGAAATAAGGTGAACCACACACCACTTCTACTTATGCACCATGCTAGGTTTGGGTACCACTCTAATTCTGAGAAATTGTTATGAGAATGTATTCTCAAACACCAAAGCATTACATGAATAAACCAAAAACTCATCAAAACAGTGACAAATATTATTTGGGATTCCTCAACTTGTGATGGCTGCTTCCTTTTCGAAGCCATTTCTCTTTTTATTTTGCTCATGTTTTGAGTCTCAGCTTGAAGGTCACCAGTCAGGAGACCCTCTCTACTGACCCAGTCCAAAGTTACCTTCTCCCCACCATGTCCTAGTCACATCCTGTCGCCTTCCTTGTTTCCTTCCTAGTCTGAAATGATGGTGGTTGTTCATCTGTTTACTTATTTATTGTCTTTTTCACTTTCTGCAATGTGAGATCTGTGAGGACAGGGATCCTTGACCTTGACCATTTTGTTGAATTCCCAGTGCCAGGCACATAGTAGGCACTCAGCGCATATATAGGTATATAGATATACACAGATGAATATATATAGATACATATATATATGTATGTATATTGCATGTATGAATGAATTCCACTGTGGATTCAACTTTTCCTTCCCTAAAACCTCCATGCTTTGTCTTTTACACACCTTATGGCACTAGCATTCTGCCTTATACCCTCACCCCATCCCACCCCATCTAGCCCCTTCTAAACTAAAAGGCCTTTGAAAGCATCTGTGTTTGCACCTGCAGTAGTGCTTAGAATCATGTCCTGCCCACGTTGGTTCTCAAATTCAGTTGAGGCAGGAACATAGATACATAGATCAGGAGGTTTTGGAGCTTGTCTGTAAGATATAAGTCAACTCACCCTTTCTAAACCACTGGGCTAAAGGAAAGCATGCATTTAAACACAGAGTTTCCATCACAACTAATTAATGTTTTGGTCTCTCCCTTTCTTCTGGACTTGAAGCTGGGCACAGCCAAAATATGGTGTTAAACAAAGATATCTTGGACCAAATTCTTGTTTGTGTCTCCTCAACAGCTACTTCCAGCTGGCTTTGTTTAAGTGATCATGGGATAAAATTTCATCACAATCACCAGTGAACGTGACGAAAGACTGCTTCATCTATCAACTCCAGGGCTGGTGTTCAGAAGTCCCTCAGCCCAAAATGGGACATAAGACATTGAGGGAGGGAGCCATCACCCCAGTGGAGAGCCCCACCCTCAGGCAGCCAGGTTACAACGTGGGACCAAGACTGTCCATGTAGAGGGGTGAGCAGTGTCGTTGGAATCAGATAGATCTGAGTTCTAATCACAGCTCTCTTATGGACGGGTTGGTTGACTTTGGGCCATTGGATATCAGTTTTCCCATCTGGAAAATGGGTATAATACATATCTTACATCTTACATGGCTGATCAGAAAAATGAATGTTTGTAGAACGCCTGAAACAGAGTAACCACTTAACAAAAGGTAGTTCTTACTGCTCTTATTAGTGCTGTTTACTTACTACTGTTCTCTTGTGTTTAAAATCCAAACCCATTTCTGTGCCTTCAGCCCCCAAGCAGCAGAGCTCTGTCCCACCTTAGGGCCTTAGCACTCACTGTTATTTCCACTCCACTTGGGACGCTGGTCCCACTTCTTCTGCCTCCCACTGTGGCATGGCTGGTTCTTGTTTCATGATTGGGATGTCAGCTCAAATGTCATTTCTCAAAGAGGCCTGCTCTGATGGCCTCGTCCAAAGGAACTGCACTCTAAGCCCTTTCCACCAGGTTATTCCGCTCTTCATCCTTCATGACTCCTCAGCCTCTGACACTGTCCCATTTGCCTATTTGACATTGATTCTTTTTCCCTTGTGCACCTGCAGCCTATGAGCTTCCTAAGAGCCAGGACCTTCCTCGCTTTTCTCATTGCTGTATCTCTAGCACCTGCCACACAGCAAGTGCACCACAAAGACGTGTTGAATGCAGGTGTAGGTAACAAATACACCTACATGAAAACAACTCCCCAAAAAGACTGACAAGAACCGAGAACAGGACCAGCTATATAATTGGCAGAGCCCAGTGCAAAATGAAAACGCAAGGCCCCTTCTTCAAAAGTATTCTAAATTTCAAAATGATGAGAGCAAAGCGTTAGACCAAGAGCAGGACCCTTCCATGCAACCACACAGGTCTCCTTCCCGTGAAGCCAGCCCCACCCGGAATGCCATGGTAGATAGCTAGAGAAGTTATTTTGAGGTGGGCAAGGCCTGGGAATCACACCATGGAGCCAGCCTCAGCAGACACTGTTCAGGCTGCACTTTCTCCTGCATCTCTTCCTCCTCTTACCCCACCTTCTAGACACTCCAGAAAACTGGTTCCAAGTGGGTCCCATTCCTGCTCCCAAACCCCTCTGTGTGACTCTTCCCATCTCTAGGACCCCTTTCAGGGTATTACTTCTGAGTATAGTCACATTATGAAGAGCTTTCAGAAGGGTAATGAGCGAGAAAGCCTTCACACCACAGAGGACAACAGCTTTGAAACCACTGGGATGGCAGAAGAGAAGGGGAGCCCAGGAACAGGGCAGCCACAGACAGATGTATATGTCACACACTGCAAAAGGCCCTTCTGAGGGATGAGCAAGGACTAAAATCCAGCCTGTGCTGCAGTTACCAAGCAGTGTACCTATTACAGGGAGGCACTTGCCAGGGGAAAGGACACTACTGTTCGCTTGAGAAGCTATGTGTCTGCCTGGAGTGGGGCATCATTTTCTAATTTGCACAAAAGCATGGTATAGTTTACACAAAGGACGCTTTCCAAGCAGCTGAGAGAACTTAAGAGTGTAACCAAAAGCAAAAAAAGAAAGGAAGAAAACAATGCAATAAAAACAAACACTCTTCCATTTCTTCTAATTAGACTGGTCTGCTCACTGCCCAGAGGCAAGTGGAGACACAAACATGAAGATCGTCGGCAAGATCCACATACGGTGGCTATCAGTACATGACGTGCAACTGGAAATGGAGTGGCTCATTTCCCCCTGCTGGCCCCCAGGACACGGTACATATTCCTTCAAACCTTGGCAGAGGGCCCAGTGGTGGCAATTTTCTGGGATCTATTTGGAGGTGGAGTTGGGAGCCAGAAAGAGTGAGAGAACACTGGTACAGATTGAGATCGAAATAGGGCTTTCTGGGCAGCTTGTAGTGTGGGAGCTGATACCCAGGTTTCACTGGCGCTTGCTTTTGTGTGGCTTTGAAGGATTCTTTGAGCCCTGGTGCACTTGCTGGGAGGGATCTGTCCTCTCCTCTCGGCTGGGAACTTCCCAGGACCACTAGCAAAGAGAAGGAAGTCCTCTCTCTGTTCCCCTTGGAAGTCTGGCATGGCGACTCTGTGGACAATGGTAGCTGGTGCCCAATGGCAACTTCCCAGGAACAGGCAGGATTCTTCTAACAGAGGCCCCAGGGACTCTTATCCAATGCCCTTGATAAAGCATTACATCCTCTCCACCAGGAGAGGGTCAAAATGGAGATGTGATGCCTGGATCCCTCCTCAGGAAAGAACTGGCCACCTCTATTAGTCCATTTTTATACTGCTATGAAGAAATACCCAAGACTAGGTAATTTGAGGAGAAAAAGAGGTTTAACGGACTCACAGTTCCACATGGCTGAGGAGGCCTCATAATCATGCCAGAAGACAAGGGAGAAGCAAAGGTACATCTTACATAGTGGCAGGCAAGACAGCATGTGCAGAGGAGCTGTCCTTTATAAAACCATCAGATCTTGTGAGACTTACTATCATAAAAACAGCACTGGAAAAGCCTGTCCTCATAATTCAATGAAGTCCCACCAGGTTCCTCCCATGACACAGAGGGATTATGGGAGTTACAATTCAAGATGAGATCTGGGTGGGCACACAGCCAAACCATATCATCACCCTTTCTTTAACTGCCTTTAAAAAGTCTCTGGTTTTAAGATGGGACTTTTACCCAGATCGCCAGAACTGAGGAAGAAGAAATGTGGATTTTGGTATTTGATTTTGGTTTGAAGTACCCAGTTCCACCAGTTTACAGTGGGATAGAGGGATGACGCGGAAACTGGGGGGATACTCTGGTGTTTGAGTGAAGTGCTTTGCAACCATGGTATCAATGAATTCTCACAGCATAACTACCCAGTGCTTTATAGAAACTGAGGCCAAGAAAGAAACATTTATCTTGTCAACTCTCCCCTGAGCAATACAGTAGGTTGCTCATCTCATGTGTTAAACAACCCTGCTGGATGGCTGTTATTATTCATTTCCATTTTACAGATGAGGAAGCTAGAGTTCTGAGCAGTCAAGGAACAGACCCAAGGTTTATAAAACCAGGAAGTGGTATTCCTGGGATTCAAACTCAAGAATCAGATTCTTTCAATTCTGCTGCTCTCTCAAGGTGAGGACTCCCTACAGCATATGTTCTGGGCTAAACTATAAAGGCCCAGATTCCATATGAAAGGACAGGGAGCATTTTCCCACTCTGGATGAAGGTATAAATGGACAAAATTTTTTTTTTTTTTTTTTTTTTTGATGGAGTCTCTGTCGCCCAGACTGAAGTGCAGTGGCATGATCTCAGCTCACTGCAACTTCTGCCTCCCAGGTTCAAGCGATTCTCCTACCTCAGCCTCCTGAGTAGCTGGAACTACAGGAACGCGCCACCATGCCCAGCTAATTTTTGTATTTTTAGTAAAGACAGGGTTTCACCATGTGGGCCAGGATGGTCTTCATCTCCTGACCTCGTGATCCACCCACCTCAGCCTCCCAAAGTGCTGGGATTACAGGCGTGAGCCACCGTGCCTGGCCTACAGGAAGTTCTTTGTTAACATGTTTCAAAAGTCAAGTGGTAAAACTTCCCAGCCACCATCTGGGTGGGAAAAGCCTTGCCCTCCCACGCCGTCCATGGCAACCGGAACTGAGCAAAGCCAACAAGTCGATGGCAAACACATCCTTAACCTCCTCCCAACCCACACACACCCTGAACCATGAGATTTGCAACTGCCAAGGGCCTCGCCTTGGCTAGAAACCAGCCCAGCATCATGATCCAGGCCTCGGAGGCTAAACCCCTGGGTAGGGAAAGAATCCTGCCCTTTACAAGTTCGTTCCTTTCTCAGTTTTATTAACCAGAAGGCTGAGAGCTGACTGTGGGTTTGCAATACCAGTTACCAGCTGGTGGAATCAGAGAGCGAAGCCCTTTCTCCTGGTACCAGCCTCAAGGCCACGCCAAGCCACCAGATGGGCAGTAAAATCCTTTAAACAGCTGCTGTCTACGGCTATGCCACTACTGGAGTTGTAAGTTGATTTTATAGGGATTGTAGGCAAACAGAGCCCTTCAGACTGAAATCAAAATGACCATCTTACAAAAGCTGGTTCAACTTCCCAGCATCTTAGGAGTGTAGCTGCTCCCTGGAGTTTAGCTTGGGGAACCCTAGGCTCTTTTATACTCTGGGGTCAGAATGAGGAACTGTTGCCAGTAAGAGAGAATTGCACAGCAATGACAACATCCATGGATTGAACGCTTACCATGTGTTTAGCAGGTGTTGTCTCATTTAATCCTCATGACAACCGTGTAAGTAGGCAATATTTGATCCATTCAATAGATGGGTATTTTAAGGCTTAGAGGTGTTAAGGATTCACCCAGAATTACACACCTGGAAACTGGTAGAGAGGGAATTTGAATCAAGGTATTCCTAATGATAAAACCTAGGCCTTTACCTTTGGGGATATTTCCCCACTCATAGTGATTCCCATCCATCTGTGGAACAACACCCACCCTTGGAACAAATAAACATAAAAGAAATAAGTAACTCAAATAGAAAAAAGGGTCTAGGGCCCAGTGCTCAGTAACACATGGCTACACAGCCTCCTGGGTCTTCTGACTCCACATTCCATGTGCTGCCTCAGTTTCCCCAGCTATAAAATGAGGATGGTAAGATTATCCCTTCATTGGGTTATGTTGAGAAGTGATAAGATAATAAATGTAAAATGCTTAGCATGAAGCTTGACCTATATTTAAGAATCCAATCAACGTTGGCTCTTATTATTTGTCTTATTACCATTATCTATAAAAGGATATAGGGCATCCCTTTGTTCTGTTCCCTTAAGACCATTTCAGTGCATGGATCATGTCTGTACCGGGAAGAAAAACGTCTGAGAGTTCTGCCTCGCTTTGTTTTTAGGAGCCAAACTAGTCCCCTCTTTCTTTCACCATATTGGTAGAAAGTTCATAACATTCAAACCAGATCCTGTTTAACCTTTTGCCCAACATAGCTTTAACTACTTCAAACCCCTTTGGCTCTCTGAGGCCTGGCTTCCTTCAGGCTCAGGCTGTAAATGTTTGACTTTGATTTGAGATACATGACAATAAATTAGGGGACATTTATCAAAGCTGCTTTTTGCATAAATTACTGCATTATACAAATACACTTAGCAGGATCCTGCTTCTTTGATGTTGGGAGCAAAGATTTATGTGCAATGGAGTTTTTATTTATCTGCCCTGTTCACCTCTACAAGAGCTGGACATATTCCTCAATTAGTTCCATACTTCTTGAAATGACATGTATCTCTTGCAACTTGAGTAGAGGGAACAAAGACACTTAAACGCCATCTGAGTGGCCGTTTTAAGGAGAGGAGAAGCATTATCTGACCGAGAGTGTCTCTGAACTCTTTCTCCTGAGAGAGGATTGAAAGGCATTCAAAAATCTGTTGCTCTGGAATTCTCCCCACCATTTAAAAGAAAAAAGAGGAAGGCATTTACTCCTTAACATTATTTATTATTATTATTCTCATCATTACCATCATCATTATTAAGAGGGCCACAGAAACGTAAGTATCTATTTTCAAATTCAAGTAGGTTAAGCAATACAGAGATCTCCTTGTTGTGGTCTTCTGGTTTCCGACCCACTGAGTAAATTTCATGGAGTAAAGGTCTGTGTGGCCTGGGGAATGGGCCAAGATTTTTAGGTTCATTGGCCATTAAACTTTTTTCATGCATTCATTAAGGTGATTACCCTAAAATTACCTTTTTTTCCTAAAGAAGAACATTTTGAAAAGGAAAATTACCAACTCCTGTTGCAGTTATTTCACAAAAGATGATGCAGTTGTCAGAACACAGGGCTTGAAGTAGAGACATGGTCATGGCCCGGAAGTGTAGCAGCCTGAATGGAGCGGGACAGCCCCTTCTGTGTAGCTCCTGCCCGTTTTCAGAAATGGGCTCCAGGGTTGCTCCTAGTGGAATTCTAGGAATACCATATGGGTAATCCTCTGTCCCTCAGACAGCAGCCACCACTCTGAAGACAGGGAAGATGAGACAGAGACCTGGGGCGAGAAAGCTTCATGAGTGTCACCCCATGCAGACAGGAGGAAGTCTCTTAGGCTCTGTGCTACAGTGCAAGCAGGCAGGCTGGAAGACAGGGACCCACACCAGCAGCCAGTGATGGGAAGCACTGTCCCCACGCCGACAGCTGTGACTCATGCCCTAGGCAGCCCCCTCTGGCGCTAGAAATCAGGGGGAAAAGCAGTTCTCTACCTTAGCAGCAAAACTACACCTCCATCCTTCCCTCAAGCTGCTGGAGAACATTCCTCACCTTACCTCATTTACCACTTACCTCGTTTGCAGCCCAGCATCTTGTCCTTATTCTCAGTGGAGTCATCCATAGTCCATGAAGCCCCTACAATGTGTAGACAAAGCAGAGAACACAAGTTTAAAAGGCCCAACTTAGGGAAGGATTTGGCTGAGTGAAGATGAGAAGAAATGGCCCTTCAAAATGGAGAGAGAGTCAGATAGAGGAGGCAGAGTTATTTAGGAATAATAATGCTATTATAGTAATGTTTGCATTTATTGAGCACCTGTTCTAGCCATGCACTAATGTACTGTGTCACCTAACTCTCCCACCACCTAAGGGATTGAGACTGTTGTTGGCTCCATCTTACAGATGAGCAAACTGAGGTTCCAAGAGATTACATAGCTTTCCCTATGTTACTCAACTTGTAAACTGCAGAGCTGGGATACAAACCCAGTCTGACTGCAGATATTCCTACTGGAGGAAAACCAGCAAGGCTAGAGTGGCTGTGTGGGCACTGGGATCAGCAACAGCACACGTTCGTTACTAGGCAGCTGCACAAACACACAGCATAGAAGGGCATCCATAGAGGCATAATTCCAGTCCCGCTCTCAGCAGGATCACAGCACCTAGTGGGAGAAATGATAGCAAAAGGCAGAGTTTGGGTTTCTAATTAGGAAGGACTTGAACACCCTATTAAAGAATTTGTGAAACTTCATGAGAAACAGTGGCCATGCAAGAGGGGCCTAAGACTTTCTGGCCACACCTATCTGCAGGCAGCACTTGAATGGTCTCCCTTGCCAAAGAGTCTGCTTATGCAGTGACCTTGCGCTGACCGTGCAAAATAATAAAAACAGAAAGGCCCTTCCTATGTGTCTGGGAATCACCTCAACGTTGGCTATTCCGCTACGCCGTGGACTCCACACCACCCTATGTCCAACCACGAGGCCTCCACCTCAAGGGTATTCAGTTGAAAGTCACTGCTAACTCTTTCAGACACTGGACAGAAACACCCTCCCATCCCAGTCCACCACACAATTGGTGAAGAGAGTGGAGGTCAGAGAGTTCACGATAATTTATTGAGTATTTTGGCGGAAATGCACAAAAAGTGTATTTCGAACTCTAGACTTTGTAGAATTCTATTCTTCCCATAATAGCTATCTGACTTTGGACAATTTTCCTACCTTTCCACTCCTTTCCACATCCAAAAAAGGTGGATTACACTACATTTCCTATAAAGCTCTTATAAAGGTTAAAAAGCTCTTGCTCAGGGCAAAGCAAATCTTGCCCAGTGCCTGATACATACTAGGTGCTCAGGTTAAGCTAACATCATTCTCCCCAAGTCTATTCCAACTGGCAAGTCTTGTTCTTTGACGAAGACACATTTTAAGTAAACTTTATTTTAGATTTGCAGAGTTATCATGAAGATAGTGAGGCAGGAGAATAGGGTCTGGAGGTAGGGAGCCTAACACTGTTTCACGCTGACTTCCTAGAACTAAATTGAAAGGAAAACTCCAACTTTCCCTGACTAAGTGACAAAAGGATTAGAGGCTACTAATTTCGATACTGATTGCAGGCCACCACTTCACTTACATGAGGTAAGCCCCATGGCCAGGGGGTATTTGGACCCAAGAAGATTCTGTACATGGGTCCCTTGAGCTGCTGCTCAGCCCATTCCCACAGTATGGAGTGTACTTTCACTTTCAAGAAATCTCTGCTTTCATTGCTTCACTCTTTCCTTTCTTTGCCGTGCATTTTGTCCAATTCTTTGTTCAAAACACCAAGAACCTGGACAACTTGCAGTCCAGACCATCTACCAGTAATGACGGTATAGAGAATTCCTACATATTCCATACCCAGTTTCCCTGTTATTAACACTTTAACATTAATATGGTACACGTGTCATAATTAATAAGCCAATAGTAATACATTATTATTAACTAATGTCATTTTTCTGTTTCAGGATCCCATCCAGGACCCCACATGGCATTTGGTCCTCATGTCTCCTTGGGCTCCTCTGAGTTGTGACCATTTCTCAGGCCTTCCTTGTTTTTGATGACCTTGGCAATTTTGAAGAGGACCAGTCAGGTTTGTGCAGAATGTCTCTCAACTGAAATTTTTCTGATATCTTTCTCATGGTTAGAGTGGGATGATGTGTTTTGGGGAGGAGGATGACAGAGATAGAGTGTCATTCCCATCACATCATATCACGGGACCACACTGCCAACATGACTTACCACTGTTGATGTTGACCTTGATCATCTGGCTCAAGTACCATCGTGAAGTGATTCTTTCTTTTCTCACTTTTCACACAGTGCTCTTTGAAAGAAAGTCACTATGTGCAGCCCACCCTTAAGGAGTGGAGAATTGTCCTCAACTTCTTTAAGTGCAGGGTATCTACATAAATTATTTTGCATTCTTCTGCACAGAAGATTAATGTATTCTTCCCCATTTATTTATTTACCCAACTATTTATTTATATCATCATGAACTTGTGGGTATTTATTTTATTCTTTAGGTTATAACCCAATGCTACTTTATTGTAATTGCTCAAATTGCTCTAGCTCTGGCCATTGGGAGCTTTTTGCTGTATCTCTCGGACATAGTCCCATCATTGGGGGTTTGGTCTGATGGCTTGATTTGGGTTTGGTTTTGTCTTGCTTTTAGCACTTTCTTGCTTTCTAGTACTATAAGATGTTTCTAACTTATAGATTTGTTGCCCCAGATCTAGAATCCTAGAATCTGCCATTTCACTAAAGCCTGATTCCATTTATTGGAGAATGGTATTAGAAACCAAGATCAGGGAACTAGACATGGACATCACAACTAGATATGGGTATCACTACTTCTAAGCCCTTTCAGCTGGCAGTGCAACAAGACATAGATATGTATACTAACCTATGAATACACACATACGTATAAAAATGTCTACATGTAAATATGTTTCCATATCAAGCTAAACATGAGTCCACCGTGATGTCTCTAACTGTAAACCATTACTATATGGCTTTATTTTAACCTCAGACCCATGTCTGTAACCAACCACTCCAACCATGAAAATCTTGGCTCCCACCCTCTGCCATTGTTTACTTAATAGTTCTGCTCCAATGCACATGTCTAGTAATTTCCAAATTGCTAACCTCTCCCTTTGTAGGAAACAACTATATCAACTAGAGTACAGTGCTTATGTACGTTTCCCTTGTCTTATAGACTCCCCTCATTTTCAGTTACTTAAGCCAGCATCTTATTCTCCCATCTATTTCAGTGAAGTTGGTTTATACATTTGTAATATAGTTAGGTTCCTTTGTCACATTCGGCACTCTATCTTGGGATTCCCCAACCTCTTAAGTTATTATTTTTTAATTTGCAGACATTAAGTTTTACTCTTTGCCCTGTAAAGGTCTGTGGGTTTTGACAAATGCGTCATATTCATCATTACAATGCCATACAGAATAGTTACCCTCACCTAAAAAATCTACCGTGCTTCATCTCATCAATCCTCCCCCTGCCTCACCATGAATCCCTGGCAACCACTGATCTTTTTACTGTCTCTGTTATTTTTACCTTTTCCAGAATGTCATATAGGTGAAATCACACAATATGTAGCTTCTTCAGATTGACTTTTTTCATTTTGCATTGTCTTTTTGAAGCTTGCTAATTCATTTATTTTATTACCAAAACAATAAAACTGTGGTATGAGCATGCCACAATTGATTTATTCATTCACCTATTGAAGGACATACTGGTTGCTTTCAGTTTTGGGTAATTATGAATAAAGCTACTATAAACATTCGCATGAAGGTTTTTGTGTAGCTGTGTCTTCAAGTCAGTTGGGAAAATCCCTAGGGGTTGAACGGCTGGATCATATAATCAGATTAGGTTTAGCTTAATAAGAAACTACTAAGCCAGGTGCAGTGACTCATGCCTGTAATCTCAGTACTTTGAGAGGTCAAGGCAGGAGGATTTCTTGGGGCCAGGAGTTCAAAACCAGCCTGGGCAACAAAAGGAGATGTTAGCTCTACAAAAAATCAAAAAAAGTTAGCCAGGCTTATTGGTTAGCCACACACCTGTGGTTCCAGCTACACTTGAGGCTGAGGCAGGAGGATGGCGCTTGAGCCCAGGAGGTCAAGGCTACTGTGAGCCATGTTTGTACCACTGCACTCCAGCCTGGGTGACAGAGCAAGACACTGTCTCAAAAAAAAAAAAAAAAAAAAAAAAAAAAAAAAAAAACTACCAAAATGTCTTCCAAAGTGATTGCACCATTTGCATTCCCACTAGCAATGAATAAGAGTTCCTGTTGCTGCATAACCAGCAGTTGGCATCATCAGTTTTTGGATTTTACTCCTCCTCATAGATGTGTAGTGGTGTCTCATTGTTATTTTAATTTGCAATTCCTTAATGACACATGATGCCAAGTATTTTTTCTTACTCCTATTTGCTATCTGCATCTCTTTTTTTAGTAAGGTATTTGTTCAAACCTTTTGCCCATTTTTAAATTGAGTCATTATGTTTTCTCACAGTTCAATTTTAAGAGTGCTTTGCATATTTTTAATAAATTATTTTTTTCTTATCTCTGTCATACTTTTGGGGCCAGCTCCATTTGTGTTGTCCCACCTCCCTGCATCTGAATCATTCTGAGTTTAGAATACATGAAAGGTTTCATGTCCCCAACCTTACATACCAAAGCTCAGAGAATTAAAAAGGAGCAGTTTCCCAGCTGTGACCACCACTTAGCTGCCTAAGAGTCCTGGCTGAGCCTGAAAAAGCTCAGTCAGACTGAGCCCACCCCTTTTGGACATCCCCAAGGCCCCCAGTAAACTTCAGAAATTGCCCATGTACCTCATGAGATGATATGCGTTGGGGAGCTCCCCTCATCCTCATCCCAGAGCTGCCTCAGCAACAATTTCAAAGCAATGCACCCAAAGGCTATGATGTTTTAAGCTGCAAGTGTCCTTGAAGACCATTTAGTTCATTTTACAAATGAACAAACTGAGGTTCAGCTCATAGACGTTACTAGGTATTGCACCAGATGAAGGCAAACAGATTTTCATATATTTAGGATTAATCACAGTTAAACTCTTCAATTCTTTGCTATTCAAAATGAAAAAATATCAGCATCACATCGGAGCATATGAGAAATGCAAACTCTTTAGCCCCCAGTTCATACCTGTTGAATCAGAACTTGCATTTGAAGAAATGCCCCCTCCACAGTTATTTGAATGTTCACTGAAGTTTAGGAACTTTGTCTTAAGTCAGTGGTTTCTCAAATCATTATCGAGTATTTACTACAAGTTTTTCCCACCTGTGGCCCATGGGCTGCATGTGGCCCAAGATGGCTTTGAATGTGGCCCAACACAAATTCGTAAACTTTCTTAAAACATTTTGAGATTTTTTGTGTGTGATTGTTTTTTTCTTGTTTTCAGCTCGAGAGCTCTCATTAGTGTTAATGTATTTTATGTGTGGCCCAAGACAATTCTACTTCCAGTGTGGCCCAGGGAAGCCAAAAGATTGGACGCCCCTCATCTACTACATGGCAGGCATTGTGCCGAGCATTAGGGATTCATCACAAGACAGATAATCGCACCTGATCTCATGGAGTTAGTCTTGAGTGGACACCAACATCCACAAATTACTTCTCAAGTAACTGGTTCCTTGGCTACATTTGTGATGTATACCATAATAAAAGAGTGTATTTAAGAATCAGAGACCTGGAGGATGGATGGGTAGGCTAAGCCTAGGCTAAAGACAGCATGGAGGATGAATCCATGTGCATGGCGAATCATGAAGAAAAGAGAGCGTAATGGCAAAGATTCCCAAGGATTTTTGATCCTGGCATCCTGCAGAGCATTGCATAGCACTGATGTTCTGCAGAGCAACACCCTTTAAAAAGCACTGCCCTAGAAGTTACCTGACCCTCCCCAAGACCTAAAAGGATGGTGGAGTGGGAGCTCAAACCCAGTTCTTCTGTTTCCTAAAACTAAGGCCTTTCCGTCACACCAGGCGACCCTGTCCGAGTCACTGAGAGGACCCCAGGATGACAGAGACTGAGGCCCTGGGCATCCGGTTGGCTGCCAGCCAGGCTGGACACACATGCGAGTTATTTTCATGGGGCAGCAAATTCTGGAAAATATGTGGTTTAGAAGCAACATAATTATCATCCTCTAAAATTAGGCTCATAGTCTAAACAACCCCAAGTCTTCCTTCTGCAAAAAAACAAACAATCGCAGGCAGGAAGCCTGCAGTGATGCATGTCATGTTGGCCAACAGGCCTGCTAGTCTCCCTGCTGAGCTGAAAAGGCAAACACCATGCAAAAATGTAAATATTATATTATTTTTCAAATACCACCTTTTCCATTCTCGCCCCAGCTGGCTCTGTCTGTCCACCTCGGCGCCCTCTGGAGACCCCACTCCACCCCCGCAAGCTTTGGCCGCAAAAGACATAGATGCAGTTTTTCAGAAGCCATTATCTAAACTGCTGATGTAATAAGGCCCTAGTATATGAAATTCACTTAATAACTCACGCGTAGTTATTTATTGTGAACCTGGGTGCATTCTCCTTGATTCCATTTCCCAGCGAAATATAAGTGCAGCTTTCATCATGAGCGCCTGAATTTATGGCAAACAGACCAAGTGACATTAAGAAAGCCGCACAATCCCTTCATTCAGTCTTTAATAAGGAAGCCAAGGAAAAATTATCCTAGCTGGTTTGTGGGTGACAGCACAAGAACTTTCTGGAGTCAGAAAGTTAGCACTGCGCCTCCTTGTCAGCCCATTAAAAAGCAAAGCTGGCATGGCATGATATTAGAACCATGTGTGAGAAGGAATTTCTCCTCTGGTAAGACATTCCAAATACTGTCTCCGAGCCAAAGACTTTGGTGTTAGACTAATTTAAGCAGCATGTTGAAATCAGCGCTCAGGACTTTGATCATACGGAGATCGTTTGTTACAAATTGAACTAACCCAGTCTCTATTTCTGGCGGATCAGAACTTTGGATTTGTTGAATTAAATGCCTCATTTAGTGCCGTTTGCACATGAAAAGGAACGCTACACTCAAGAATCTGATAGTGAATTTTTCACCTAACCAACAGGTCTACTTTTTTATTACTTTTAAACCTAATCCATACTCGGTCCACACTGTTCCTAATAACTCCAGGGCTGTTCAGAGTGAAGTTTTAAATCAACTTCCATGTTACTGAGGGCTGGCGGGGGGCGGGCGTTGAGGGGCGGTGGCAGAGTAACAGGGATTTCTGAACCATCCTTGAATTATCAAACCATGTAATAACATATTGAAACCCAGTACCAAAATAACAGAAAAAAAAAAAAAAGAAAAGAAAAATAAATTAGTCCTCGTTGTTATTTACTGTCTAAATAACCCAGTTTCCTTTCATGACAACTGTGGGCTAAAAGAGCAAAATGATTTTGCAGACCTGTGATTTTTGTGCTGTTGCCTGTCTGGTCCCGTTGAAACTATTGAGAGAAGAGGGTTAAAAGGGCACAAAATAGACCATTTCCACATATGGCTACACTTTCTTTTCATTTTTGAAGTTATAATATCTTTAACTGTAGATAATGATATTATAAACTGTCATTTAGTGCATTTTAAGTATATTACATACATGAAACAAAGATCTAGAAGGAGCTGCAGCTGAAACCTTAACAAAAACATTGTGACTCAAATCCGCCAAGCAGGAGACAGGTATCGAGTTTGCTGAGAATGTCCCACAGCATATAATCACAAACACAAATTGAGACCTGACTCCTGAGCATAAATTGTGATCCCAGCCAAGGCTGGGCGATGATGATTTAATAGTAATTAACTGTTAATTATTAACACTCAGGGGTCAACAAACTACTACTTTTGGGTAACGTTTTACTTTTGTATTATATGTTTCATCTGTAACTGTTTTTTCCCATAATTTACTTATTTTCCCATAATTTACTTCCTGGTGGGGTGGTAAGGGTGGTGGGGTAGTGGGGATGGTGGGGCAGAGTGTTTGAGAACTATCTCTGCTTCAGTTGTTAAAAAACGCTGACATCCCCTCAACTAGAATAAAATAAAACAAAACAAAACAAACACCTATGTTTAGGAAGGGGATTCTTTCTTAAGCCCTGTGTGCAGTTTAATAATAAATATTCACCTGCAGGCTTAAAAAATCCTCTTGAATGAGGACTGCCTTCATATAAAAGAAAAATAATTATTAGTTTTTTAAAATGTTACTGTTATCGCATGCAGAAAAATCAACAGATGATTCCTTAGTTTTATTGGCATGAAAATGAGGTTGATTTTCTCTCCTACTTTGGTGGAAGAATATGGTTACAAAACAGATAACGATAATAAACGTTTTATTGGCAAAAAAAAAAAGATCAAATCTTTAATGAAATCAGGATGGGCTCAGAGATGAACTCCATCTGAACTCGCCAGGATTCATGGAACTTCAATTAAAACAATTTGAGAAAGACAGCTGACAGCGAGGCGCTTGAAAGTGTAATTAAAATTGAGCAACATTTTAGCACCAGGTTTTCCAGAAGGATCCTGAAACGTGGCCCAGGGGAGGAGGGCAGAGTGGGTGATGGTGTCTGTGGGGAGGGGTAGGGATTCTCTGCAACATAGGTAAGAAATCCCACAGATGCTATTCAGAATCCCCAGGCATCAGCTAACAATATTTATTTTTTAATCTACTATTTTCACCTCCATCCATATAAATGTAGAAAACTGGCTTCGTGGCCTGTAGACTGGCATTTTTAATCTGAAAGATTCTTTCAGAAAAACAACCTTTTGTAAAGTCACGCACAAGAACTCCAGTTAGAAGATCATGAAGACCATATAATAAGACAGTTAAAAGTGTGGACTCTCGAGCCAGCAGACCTGGGTTCCAATCTTGCTTTTCCGTGTGCTAGCTGTGTGACCTTAGGCAAATTCTTTAACTTCTTGGAGCCTCATTTTTGCCAGCTGTGAACTGGGACAGTGATGGCACCTTATTCTTACAGTTGCCAAGACTCTTTAACAAGATGTTCTGGGCAAAGCGCTTAACGCAGTGGCCTGGCACCTAGTTTACACCCAATAACCATGGGCAAATACTCTTATTTATTAGGGCTGAGAATTAGGAAAGTTAACTCCTGGAGTTCAGCCTCTCCTTTTAAGAGGCAAAGCCCACTTCCAGATGTGGGAGCAGCACAGTGCAGACAAAATGGAAGTTCTTAGGTGGTGAAATATGGGGCCCCTTAGCCAAGGCTAGGGAGCTTTGCGAAAGGAACATCTTGGCTTCAGGAGTGAGGGCTCATGCTCGCCTCCTAAAGGAGCTGGAGCAGACAAATGTGCAGCGGAGGCCAGGGAACTTAGAGAGACTCTGTCCTGGCCTCCCTCAGTCAAAAAAAAAAAAAAAGGAGGCAAGAGAAAGGCAGAGAGGAACTAGGAGAAGAAAGGGAGGAAGGAAAGAAGGAAGGAAGGAAGGAGGGAGGGAGGGAGGGAGGGAGGGAAGGAAGGAAAGAGGGAGGA
>NW_016806084.1:1209654-1210587 GCF_001698545.2 Rhinopithecus bieti
GGAGGGAGGGAGGGAGGGAAGGAGGGAAGGAAGGAAGGAAGGAAGGAAGGAAGGAAGGAAGGAAGGAAGGAAGGAAGGAAGGAAGGGAAAGGAGAGAGGGAGGGAGGAGGAGGGAGGGAGAGGGAAAAGGGGGAAGGAAGGAAGTGATAGGGAAGAGGGGTAGGGAAGTGCTGGGTAGAGAAGGGTGCGGTCCCTGGCTAGGACTTCACCCTGGACCTCTGCCCACGGACCTAGGTGAGGACAGGCATTTCTGTTTTCCTGTCTAAACATTGCATTTCCCAAAACCACCATGGCCTGCCACGCCCCCCGTGCCTATAAAAACTCTGAGACCCTAACAGGCAGAGACACAAGCGGCTGGACGTGGAGAGGAGTGCACCTGTGGAAAAGCACACTGATAGTCGCTGGCAGGCCATTGACTGGCGAAACGACTCAGAGTTTGGCTGGGGCCGTCGGAGGAGAGTCCAGGCCACTGAGCAGCCCGACTCCAGGGAAAACCAACCTCCCTTCCGGCTCCCCCATCTGCTGAGAGCTACTTCCACTCAATAAAACCTTGTACTAATTCTCCAAGTCCACATGTGATCTGATTCTTCCAGTACGCAAAGGCAAGAAACCCCATGTTACAGAAAACCCTGTCCTTGCGATAAGGCAGGGGTCTAATTGAGCTGACTACTGTAAGTTGCCTATAGAAGGCTATACTAAAAGAGCACCCTGTAACGTAGCCCACCGTGGCTTCAGCTGTAAATACTCTCCCCAGACACTGCCATGGGGTCAGAGCCCTATAACCTACCTAGCTACTTGCTCCCCTAGAGGTTTGGGCACTGAAGAAGCAAGCCACACCCCCATCACACACCCTACAAGGAGGAGGATGGAAATTTCCTGTGGAAGGAAGGAAGGAGGAAGGGAGGGAGGGAGGGACGGAGGGAGGGAGGGAGA
>NW_016806084.1:1211254-1219051 GCF_001698545.2 Rhinopithecus bieti
TGGAAGGGAGGGAAAAAAGGAAGGAAGGAAAGAAGGAAAGAAGGAAGGAAGGAAGGAAGGAAGGAAGGAAGGAAGGAAGGAAGGAAGGGACGGGAAGAAGGAACGAACAGAGGGAGGGAGGGAGGAAGAAAGCCATCTTTAGTCCACAACATTCTAGCCCATCTCTGCTCCTTCGCTTTGGGTCCCATGAGAGTCATATGTCTGCCACAAACCTTCCTCTGACCTGACTTGTCACGAGTGGGCTTCTGTTCCTTGGTCACCAAAAGACCTGTCTCCACCACTCTGAGCAGTCATATAAAGTGTCAGGGAGGGGTTTTCTACAGCATGACCAAGGCAAAGAACCCATGTGCACAGATAGCCAGCTCCACAGAGTGCAGCGGGAAGCAGAGTTTGACACGGCACCCCTAGGATTCCTGAGAATCACCTAGAACAAACCAACAGTGGCCAAATCCAACAGCCAGCACCTGGCCTTTCTCTCTGCCCAGGTTCTGACTTACATGGATCTAAACAGAGGCTTTCTGGGTACCACCCATCTCCTGGAGAAATCTTCTCTCTGACCCCCTGCAAGTGAGTGTTGGGGTCTGACAACAGTTTCCCAAACTTTTAAGTCCCTCTTAAGTTGGAGCTCCATGTTGGCTTTTGGGAACTAGCTCATGATCTTAAGTTAATGCATCCCAATCTGTGAATAATAGGAAAAAAATTAATTACATATTCTTTGGACTGCCTTCTGTGATTTTTAAAAATATGGCTGTAGCAGCAGAAGTACCTTCCAAATTATATTGGGTCCAAGTTATTAAAATGGCTTTCAATTCCCTGAGCACACGGCGATAGACAGCCAGGCAGGGGAGCTGAAACACTGGAATTCTTTCCTTTTTATTATTTTTTTAACTTATTGCAGATAAGCCACATGCAGATAACTGAGAATGGACTGTTTCCATTTCCAATTAATCTATTTCCTCTGGTGTCTGGTATTTACTCCTAGACTTCCCCTGGTTTACAGTACAAGCCAACACTCTTTTAATACTCTAAATCCATTAGACACTTTTCTTTTCCCTTGTGAACAAAGGAGAAATGTTTTCGTGCAACTTTATGGAAGCCATCAATCTCCCTGAGAGGTTTGCCACGCTCAACAGAATCTGCATTATAACTTATGCAAAACAGAGGACGGCAGGCACGGGGGGGAAATCCCAGTTTCTTTGAGCAGTAGCAATGCATTAAAGAAAACATGCATTTCTGCTGAAATTCATATTGGTAAATGGATTTCCCATCTGAAACATTGTTTTTCACTAAGAGAAGCTTTTAATCCCCTTAAGTTCCTTTCTAATCTGCCTTGGAAGTGCTTGTCTCAGGAATATAACAGTGATGACATAACAGATTTAATTTATTAGAACGAGACAGCAGCCAGCCAGCAGAGTACACAGAGTGCGTGCCCGCCGGCAGAGTGGGGCCGTCATTCCTGGGTGGAAAAAGCCTGTCCAGTCTCCTCCTGAATCCAGCCCCAATTGCACCACCACAATACCCAAGTTCAGATAGCAGCTGCCTGGGCTCTCTCTAGAGCAAACACCTGGCTTCACGAGGTTGAGGTTAAGCCCTTTATTCTCTAAAGGCCAGAAGAGAGCTGAGGAAGGCGGGACCTCAAATGATCGTCCCTGTCCCCTCCCTGCTCCCACTGTTTCATCATCTGGATAATAGACCACAGGGTGGGAGTTGAGACCACTCAGCCTGTGGAGTCCATTGCCTCAAAAACTTGGTGAGGGATCTCCTGGTCTGACGGGCCACTTGGGGTGGCAAATGGCCCCAGTAGGACAAGAGTTGGAAGGAGAGGAGACGCAAACACCACCCTTACCATACCACATACTGTTTCCAACCAAGATGCGGAATGAAATGATACAAAAGCCAACAAGCCCTATTCAATCCAAATCTACTTGATTTCAAGAGGCAGCAAGAAATTAATCCTTTTTTATTTTGGAGCTAGAGTCTCGCTGTTGCCCAGGCTGGAGTGCAGTGGTGCGATCTCATCTCACTGCAACTTCTGCATCCTGGGTTCAAGCAATTCTCCTGCTTCAGCCTCCCAAGTAGCTGGGATTACAGGTGTGCACCACCACACCTGGCTAATTTTTGGATTTTTAGTAGAGACAGGGTTTCACCATGTTGCCCAGGCTGGTCTCAAACTCCTGACCTGAGGTGATCCGCCTGCCTTGGCCTCCCGAAGTGCTGGGATTACAGCCATGAGCCACCATGCCCGGCCAAGAAATTAACTCTTGTGGCTTATCCTGCTTCATTCTGTAATCCAACACATTCAGCATCCTGGTTGACCTGGGACAGTTCCGAGCATGCAATGGCTGAGCCTATGTGGCTGACCGGTGTCCACACCAGCACAATGGCCCCTGGCGGGCGTGTCCACACACAACTCCTTTTCCTCTTCCCCTGAACAAAAAGCTGCTCATTTACCCATTCAATCCCTGCATATTGATGTTCTCACAAGCCAGCCTTTGACTCAGGAGAATAACTCTTCTAGCCCCAGGGAGAAGCATATGACTTCAGCACAAGACCTTGGTGTCACTTTCTAAGTTGGCGCCTCTGCTGTCATGCACAATATCTACTCTAGTGGTTAAGAATGTAACCTCTGGAACCAGAAAAGGCTGGGTTAGAATCCCATCCCCAGGACTTACGTAGCAGGAGACATTGGGTAAGCAAGTCAACCTCACTGAGCTGCTATTTTGTCATCTATAAAATGGAAATAGGACCATTTACTACCAGTGAGGAATAAATGATGTGGTTTTGCAAAATCCTCAGCTGAGTGCCCAGCACATAGTAAGTGTTGATTAATTATAGCTATTATTACATGCACAGATTTACCAACAGGCAAATTTACCCTTCTGTTTATTCATTCATTCTCCAAATGTTTATTGAACACCTATGATGGGCCTGGCTCTGCATTAGATACTCTGTTTTTTTGTTTTGCTTTGTTTTGTTTTGCTTTGCTTTGTTTGAGATGGAGTCTCACTTTGTCGCCCAGGCTGGAGTGCAGTGGTACAATCTCGGCTCACTGCAACCTCTGCATCCTGGGTTCAAGCAATTCTCCTTCCTCAGTCTCCAAGTAGCTGGGATTATAGGCGTGCACCACCACGCCTGGCTAATTTTTTTATATTTTTTGTAGAGATCAGACTTTTCCATCTTGCCCAGGCTGGTCTCAACTCCTGGGCTCTCACTTTGGGAGGACAAGGTAAGGTGGGAGGATGACTTGAGGCCAAGAGTTCAAGACCACCCTGGGCAATATAACAAGACCTCCATCTCTACAAAAAATAGGTGTAATAAGTTAGCCAGGCATGATGGTGTGTGCCTGTGATCCCAGCTACTTGAGAGGCTGGGATGGGGGGATTACTCGAGCCCAGGAGTTAAAGACTGCAGTGAACTATGATCTTGCCACTGCACTCCAGCCTGGGTGACAGAATGAGACTCTGTCTCAAAAGTAGTAATCATCATCATCATCATCATTCTTGATGGAATGCAATTTTGCATTCATTCTTTAATTTGAATTTTATATGCCATCCCTAAAAAAACACACAGTATTTAGAGCAGATATTATTATCCCACTTTACAGAGGAGTGGACTGATGTAGTAAGACTAGAAAGCACGTGGCAATGCTCAAGACAGCAGAGGGTGGGGTCTGAGACAAGCCTCCACCCAGACTTTTCCTTGAGTTCGATTTCCCAGAAAATGAGGATCCTGAAACTGGACAATGTAGAACACAGTAACACAAAACCCACGTGTACATGACCCCCACAGCCTCAGGACATACCCCATCCCGCGGCAAGTGTGTACTTAGGTAGGAAACCATATCCCACACTCAGTGGGAGCCGGAGGTCGGCTGTCTTGAGATGTTGAGAAGGAGGCCAGGAAGAAAAAGAGGCTCTGGAACTTGATGCTTATTAAAAGCACTTGCTCACAAGCTGTGTTCAAGCCCACATGGTGCCCAAAGCCTGGAACCTCGGCCACAGCAGGGGTCAGTGCCCCGTCCTGACAGGCATGAGCTGGGGAGTCTGGGCTGAAGATGGATGGGGGCGCGAAACATGCCCATGACAGCAGTAATCCACACGACCCAGGGAGACAGGCTGGTATTTTGGCCACTTCCCCAACACTTCTTATGTGGGGAGGGAATTTTCATCATTTCAGACATAAATAATTCCAGGAACAGTGTCGAGATCAGACATATCAAAACTAACCACTCCCGGCAACACAAAGCCTCCTACTACTGGGCTAGATTTATTTCTCGGTTGCAGAGCTGCCTAGGGCAGGGCTCCAACGGGCATTGAAACTTGCCTGGCACTTCTATGCTGGGTCCTTGGTGAAGTCCCTGTCCTGCTCAGCAAGACGCTTGCCTCATGCCTTCTCCTCCCTCCTCAGATTTTGTGTCACTTCCTCTCCCCTCACCCTGGGCTGACAACCCTGCCTCATTCTTTATGGAGGGACTGGAAGTGATCGGATTCACACTCTCTCATTTGCCACAAACTTGCCCACACCTGTGCCCCACTCTCCTTTATCCTGCTGGATATAGTGAAAGACATGTTCTTCCTCCCACTATGGGCTACCCTCCACTTGTATCTGGAAACTTCTCCCCTTCTACTAGTCTCCACCCTTCCAGTTACACACTCACATCAACAACTCCCTCTGTCCTGGATCCTTCTCACCAGCAATCACACATACTTCAGTATCTCCCATCTCAAGAAACCAAACCAAAACAAAACATATCCCCTGATCCCTCATCTTTCCCCAGTTAAGTCCTGTTTTGCTATTTCCCATCTTGGCAAAATATCTCACAAGTGTCTCCAAGCCCTGTCTCTCTTTCTTCAACCAAATCCAACTTGGCTTCCTCACCATGCCATGGAAACTGTTCTCGTCAAGCTTATTAATGAGCTCCATTTCCTCAGGTGCAAGAGAATCTTTCTTCTCTGTGTTCTCAGGGGACCCCTTGTTCCCTTTTGAGGCATCTCTTCTCCTTGTTTCTGCTTTCCTGCCCTCTCCTCTCTCTGGCTTCTGCTTCGTGGTCTCTCACTGACCGTCCTTGCCCAACACTCTAGACGTTGGGGTGCCCCTGGGTTTAATCCTCAGCCCTCTTCTCACTCTTGCTTCATTTTCTCTTTTTTTTTTTTGAGGCGGAGTCTCGCTCTGTCGCCCGGACTGGAGTGCAGTGGCCAGATCTCAGCTCACTGCAAGCTCCGCCTCCTGGGTTCACGCCATTCTCCTGCCTCAGCCTCCCGAGTAGCTGGGACTACAGGCGCCCGCCACCTCGCCCGGCTAGTTTTGTATTTTAGTAGAGACGGGGTTTCACCGTGTTAGCCAGGATGGTCTCGATCTCCTGACCTCGTGATCCGCCCGTCTCGGCCTCCCAAAGTGCTGGGATTACAGGCTTGAGCCACCGCGCCCGGCCCATTTTCTCTTTAGGTGAGTTCCTTCATTCCATAGTTTTAAATACCATCTATGTACTACTGACTTTCAAATTATAGCCCCAGCCCAGAAGGATCCTTAGAGCTCCAACTTGTATATCTGGTTGCCTTCTTGACATCTCCTTTTGGGTGTCTAACAGGCCTCTCAACTTGACATTTCCATGACTAGGCCGTTCACAGAGCAAGAAATACAACAGGCTTTTTAGACATGCTGAAGGTGTTCAGCCTCACTGGGAGTCAATAAAATGCAAATGAAAACAAAAGTGAGATACTTTTCACCAATCAGTGTAGCCAAGAGAGATCAAAACATTTCAGACACACTGCTGATAAGTATTGGAGGTAAAAGGTGCCTTTGTAAATCAGTGGGGAATATAAATATGTAAAATCCTTTTGTAGAGCAAATTGTCAATGCCTATTAAAATGAAAAACGCACATCCTCTCTGACCCAGCAATTCTGCATCTAAGAATTTCTCTTATCTATCTATCTGTAGATAGATATCTCCAATTAATGTTTAATAAATTTTTCCAATAATATTTGTCAAGTATATATATCATATATGATATGATGTATGATATATATATATAATATATATAGTGTCACACATCTGCAAATCAACGTTGAAATCATTCAGGAAACCACCTAATACCAGCAATGGATGGGTGGCATAAGTGAAAATGCAGTTTCACAGAGGAATACCATTTAACTGTTAAAAGAATGGAAGAAAACTTTACCAGCTAGTACAGGAAATTTTCCAGGGTATTATGTTAAATGAAAAACTGAAAGTGCAGAAGGTTGTATGTAATATGCTATTACTGGTTTTTAAATGAAGGATAATAGAGACAGAGATACTGACACATAAATGCTTAGGTAAATAAAAAATACTCCTGGAAGGAGACACATAAAATTTGTGAAGGGGAGGGCAATAAGACTAGGAAACCAGTGTCCCAGGGAATTAGGAATCTTTTCCCGTATACTGTTTTGTGCTGTTAGATTTAAAAAAATGCCATTCCTTACATTTTAAATTTTAAAATAAACTTATTTTTCATATCCTGGTTCCTTCTCATCTTTCAGTACTCAGTTGAAATGCAAAGTCTTCGGCACAGCCTTCCTGGAGGACTCTATGCCAATCACCCTTGTTTTCCTCTCCCCCTGCAGAGTAGCCCCCCTTTTAAGCTATTGCTTTTTAAGACTGAGTCTCACTTTGTCGCCCTGGCTGGAGTGCAGTGGCATAATCTCAGCTCACTGCAACCTCTGCCTCCCAGGTTCAAGCGATTCTTATGCCTCAGCCTCCAGAGTAGCTGGATTACAGGCACCCACCACCACACCTGGCTAATATTTTTTGCATTTTTAGTAGAGACAGGGTTTCGCCATGTTGGCCAGGCTGCTCTTGAACTCCTGGCCACAGGCAATCCACCCATCTCAGCTCCCCAAAGTGTTGGGATTACAGGCGTGAGACACTGAAGCAGGCCTTAAGCTATTTTAAATATTGGAATTTCAATGAAGATTTCATTCAAGTAAGATCTCCCGCAAAGAGGCTTCCCCGTGCACCCCATCCACAGTAATGCGCTCCCCACAGTCATTCTCACACCCTTTCCCCTGCTTCTTTCTTTTCAATGCATGTGTCACCACCTGACTTACTATATAGTTTTTCATTTGTTTATCGTTGGCTTTCCCTTATTAGAACGTAAGTTTCAGAAAAGCAGGAATCCTGTCCTTCTTGTTCACAGCTCTGTCCCCTGTGGCTAGACTAGTGCTTGGCAAACTGCAGATGCTCATTCAATATTTGTGGAATGAATGAGTAGGTTCCCCTGCTAAGGAAAATAAATAAATAAAAAGACATTTTAAAGGCCACAGATCTAGAAAAGAAAATATCTAATGCTACCAGTTTAGTGCTGGGTCTAAAATCCATGGTTGGGGCCGGGCGTGGTGGCTTGTGCCTATAATCGCAGCACTTTGGGTGGCCAAGGTGGGTGGATCCCTTAAGGTCAGGAGTTCAAAACTAGCCTGGCCAAAACATGGTGAAATCTCGTCTCTACTAAAAATACAAAAAATGGCCAGGCCCGGTGGCTCATGCCTGTAATCCCAGCACTTTGGGAGGCCAAGGCGGGTGGATCATGAGGTCAGGAGTTCAAGACTAGCCTGGCCAAGATGGTGAAACCCCGACTCCGCTAAAAATACAAAAAATTAGCCGGGCGTGGTGGCACGCACCTGTAATCCCAGCTACTCTGGAGGCTGAGGCAGAGAATTGCTTAAACCTACAGGGGCAGAGGATGCAGTGAGCCGAGATCATGCCACTGCACTCCAGCCTGGGCAACAGAGCGAGACTCTGTCTCAAAAAAAAAAAAAAAA
>NW_016806084.1:1219260-1303530 GCF_001698545.2 Rhinopithecus bieti
AAAAAAGAAAAGAAAATAAAAAAAAAATACAAAAAAATTAGCCGGGCATGGTGGCTCATGCCTGTAGTCCCAGCTACTCAGGTGGCTGAGGCATGAGAATCGCTTGAACCCGGGAGGCGGAGGTTGCAGTGAGCCAAAATTGCGCCACTGCATTCCAGCCTGGGCAACAGAGTTAGCGTCTGTCTCAAGAAAAAATAAATAAAATAAAATCCATGGTTGGGTCATACCAGCACCACTCTGTGATTTGTGTTGATGTCAGTTATTTTTGTTTTGTTTGTTTGTTTGTTTTCACAGGGTTTTGCTCTATCGTCCGGGCTGCAGTGCACTGGCTTGATCTCAGCTCACTGCAGCCTCTATTTCCAGCAATCCTCAGGCTCAAGCAATCCTCCCACCTCAGCCTCCTGAGTAGCTGGGACCAGAGGCGTATGCCAGGGTGCCCAGCTAATTTTTGTATGTTTTATAGAGACAGGGTTTTCCCACGCTGCCCAGGCTACTCTTGAATTCCTGGGCTCAAGCAATTCTCCCGCCTCAGCCTCCCAAAATGCTGGGGTTACAGATGTGAGTCACCACACCAGGTCAAATGTCAGTTTGCAAAGCAAAGGGCCTGGAGTAGTAACATAACATCAAGTGGCAAAGGGAGGATGAAGAAGATGGGAGGGGGGGACTCTGCAGGAAAAGCCCAGAAGTGTGGAGTGGCAGAAGAAATAACACTGCAGAAAACAGAGGCAGGCAGGAGGGTCCTTAGCAGCTTCCCTGAAGGAAGCGATTTTCCTGGCAGCATCCCCTGTTCACAGGAGAATCAGGGCTGGAGAGAAAAGAGGAACCAGGAAAAACAAAGGGAGGCCCCTGGCCTTCGTGTTATCTTGGGGGAGCTGAGTCCCAGCTTCTGATGGATGACACACAAGGTGTCAGAGCAGATAACTGCCAAGGGAGGGAGGGAATGAATCATTAAATTACTTAAAATCCCAGCACTCTGGCTAAAGGCAGGAAAGCGGTGAGTCAGCAAGGTGCTGGGAATCAGTGATTTTAGTGTAAGGGCTGGAGCATGGCAGCGGCCTGGGGAGTGTGTGTCAGGGACCCCAACCTCCAGGTGCCCCACTCCAGACCTATCCGCCCTGGCACCCAGCTCCTCCCAAAGAAAAAGCCCTCTGCCCCTCTTTGCCAGGGAAGGTTTGGGGGCAACACGGTGGCTGGAGCCTCCCACCGACTTCAGAGAACCGTGTTCTCAACCCTGAAGCTCCTGCACCAGCATCGATCCTGCTGGGGCCTCTCGGAACCTCAGGAAACCTCATGTTTTCTAAATTGTACTTTTATGCTCAGCAAGCCCTCAGGCTACCTGGTTAAAAGTTTACGTTAAAAAATCCTTCATAATTGGTTTGTTTGAATGGTGCCCTCTGCAGAGTCATCAAGGCAGGCCGTGTTCATTAGCAGCAGTTCACATAAAATCCAGGCAGTAAAACGTCAATCATTCCAGAGCTTCAAAAACTTCTCCGGGCTTCCCCAAGCCCAACCAAAGGCCAACAGGAATAAATCCAGGCGAGATGAGCTTGGTGCAATACCGTCTACGCTGACGTTTCTCCACCTTGGCATTACTGCCATTTGTTGCCAGACAATTCTTTGGTGTATGGAGGGGGGCAGGGAGTTGTCTTTACACTGCAAGATGTCTCAGCATCATCCCTGGCCTCTACCCACTAACGCTAGTAGCACCTTCCTACACCAAAAACGTCCCCAAACATTGCCAAGTGTCCCCTGCAGCACAAAAGCACTCTGGACTGAGGACCACGCTTCTAAGCTTCTATCCTCTTGGACAGCTGAAATTTGAGAGAGAAAAATTCAAATAAGGCATTTCCTGCATGTCGACTCTCCGCTGGGCTCTGTGCTAAGCATTGAACAGGGTCAATAATAAGGGGAAGCTGTGGTGTGGTGGCTGGTGCCTATTGTCCTAGCTACTTGTGAGTCTGAGGCAGGAGGATCGCTTGAGCCCAGGAGTTTGAGGCTACAGTGAGCTATGATTGCACCACTACACTCCAGCCTGGGTGACAGAATGAGACCTTGTCTCTGAAAAAGGTGGAGGGCAGTGCATGTGGCCCCTTGCCTTGAAAAAAGGGGGACCAAACACTTAGTTTATCCTCAGTGGTCTAGTTTCAAGTACTAGGTTTTCTGACAGGCAGTGAGGGCAGGGTGAGGTCAAGTTGTTTCATTAGGGAGAGAACGGGTGGGTGAGCACTTGGAAACTCCTCCAAGAGAAGGCAATACTTGTTTTTAGCTCCTCATGTAAATGGATGTCGCCGGCCTTGAAAAGAGCACAATGGGTGTACAGCAGTGAATCATCTAAGTTAATTATAGAGATCATTGCGGAGCCGTGCAAAGCCCGGCTGAGCTTAGCTTGCAACACCAGGCAGCAGCAACAGCCACCGATGATGATGTTCACATTAATAATTGGCAGTGACACAGCCACAAAGCGCTCCCTGCTCCAGGCCTATGCCAGGAAAAATAGAGGAGCAGTCAAGAAAAACACAGTAGCATTTATCACACCCTCTAGTGCAAGGAAGCCACCATTTTCCCCCACTGTAGTCTGGGAGACTGACTGGTGGGCCCAGTGGGGCATTGCTGAGACTGGCAGATGGATTTGTGGCTGGAGCAGGGGGTGGGGAGAGGGGGTGGACTGAGACAGAAGGGGAAATGGAGGCACAGGTATATGCAGTTTCGTTGCATTAATTGTTCATTCAAGCAACAGCAAAATGATCCCAAGAACTTGGCACTGACCAAGGCAAGTTCCCCCAGAGAGTGTGGTGAATAAATTCTATAGGCAGCAGGTTTGCAAGACTCTCTCTGGAGCAACCAAGCGTTGTCAGTGTACAATGAGGCAGGAGAATTGTGTTGCCTGGGAGTAATTTCAAGCAGACAGACCTGGGAGTGAATGGAGAGCTAAGAAGAGATGTCAGCTTAGAAGCACTGTTTCCAAAACATGCCACTGTTGTTTCAGGTAGTACACAGATGGTTTGGGGTCTTTTGAGGATGCATCTTTCCTAGCACTGAATCCCATGATTCACGGGATTGGTCCATCTGATGAGGACAAGGACAAAGTCTCAGTTTGGTGCTAAGAGATCTTTAATATCACTTCAACACGTGGTCATCACCTCCCTTTTTGGCAAAGAAAGAACAGACTTTAGGCTCAAGCCTTGGGCAAGCAAGAATACCTGACCAGAATTTAATGACCTTGGTTTTAATTTTTCTTCTGCAAGTCAAGTTTGTCAAAGTAAAATGTACATACAATAAAATTCACCCTTTTTGTAATATGGTTCTATGAGCTTTGACAAACACATACGGTAGAAAAACCACAACCACAATTACGATAAAGAAGATTTCCACCATCAAAATACCTCCCCCATGCTCCTTGATGTCAATTCTCCTCCCTTCCCTAGCCCCTGACACCCAATAATCTGTTTTCTGTCCTTACAGTTTTGTGTTTTCCAGAACTCCATAAAAATAGAGTCATACAATGTGTACTCTTTTTTTTATCTTGTACTTATCTTGAGTTTAGATTTATGAAGTAGCAACTGGTTTTTAATTTAAGGTAGAGTAGTTCCTCCTTATCCATGAGGAATATGTTCCAAGATCCCCAGTGGATGCCTGAAACCATGGATAGTAGACTATGTAGACTGTTTTTTTCCTATACATACACCTGTGATAAAGTTTAATTTATAAATTAGACACAGTGAGAAATTAACAATAATAATCAACAATAAAACAGAACATTTATAAGAATGTACTGTAATAAAGGTTATATGAATGTCATCTCACTCTCAAAATATCTTCTTGTACTGTACTCACCTATTTTTGGACCATGGTTGACTGTGGGTAACTGAAACCTCAGAAAGCAAAACCACAGATAAGAGGGGAAAGACTGTTGTTCTATAAAGTTTTCTTTTTAAATAAATCAACAATTTCAAAGAGAGGTCTGATTTATAGACATATAAAGTAGTAATTGCATAGGTATTCTGCAGACATGCCAAAAAAATCAGAAAGAGTGGATGGGAATAGTTCAGAACTTGAAAGGATCTGAAATTTCATCCTACCTGCAAGTTAAATTCACTTGCCAGTTTCATGGATGCTGGCAGAAGACACAAGACTTTGGGGTCAGAGACAAAGAGTTCGATTACTTATGGCTCAGCAAATTGTGTGAGTACCACATATTTGCAAAAGTTCCTATTGTTCTGAAACGCACAGGAGTGATGCAGATGGCCAGATGGATTTTTGTACATGCAGAGGGTTGCCTCATGGAAGAGAAACCCATAGCTTAGGGAACCAGAATCTTTTATAATGGGCAATAAATATGCCTGCCCTTTGTTTTGGAGGCAGACACTATCTCCATCTTCCAAAGCTGTTTGCTGTACAAACAGCATCTCTTGCTCTCCTTGCAGAGATGACAAAAGCCAGTTAGTACCTCCCTTGCAAGACGCAGAAATGGGAGAGGTCCATGGAGAATTATCTCCCAACAGAAATGACTAAAATCTGGGCCATGCTGGCTTAGATCACAGAAAAAGAAAACCTATGCAGTCAAAAGGTTGTGGGTCCCAAAGGGAGGACATCGGGGCTTGGCAGACTTGAACACTGCATTTCCCTCTAGAAGTCTCTCTGGAGAGGTGAGAGGCCTCAGATTAGTTGAGATTCTACTCCTATTTCTTCCCACTGTATACTCTCCAAAGTAACCTTCCCATTAAAATTAGTCCTCCCACAAGTAAAAGAGTACACTGCTTTGCCCATGTGACCATACCACATTGTTGGATAGCCATATTTCTGATTGTCATTTAGTTTATAAACATTCAGGTTTACACATCAGACTCCATTCTGGTTAATGTGAGACTATTTCATTCTCCCTTGGCCCATACAATTGAGTTTCTAATCCTAAAAGCTTGAGAACCAGATCCCTAAATTCAGCATGGTGAATTAAATAATAACAAATAGTGTCCAGCGTTTATTATATGTGCTAAACTCTTGCTATTTACAATCTAATTTAATTCTCTACCTAGCCATATACTTGGTAGGCATATCTATGAGTCCCACTTTATAGGAGAGCAAAGTAAAGTATAGAGGGAGTAAATTACTCAACCATGGGCTCACAGGTATGTCAGCAGAGCTGGAATTTGAACCTGATCTGTCTGAAGCCAGAGTCAGTCATCTAACCATGGGTCATTACTGCCTTACCAAGGACATATCGCCTAATTAGGCCTGCTAGGTGAGGAGGAGAGCCAGGCTTCCCCCTGTACCCCTAGACTATACCCGATGTGCTGAGTGTACCAGTGAGTCAGGAGATTCTTGAAGCCTCAGGCTTCCTCTGGGGAGATGCCCTGAGTGCAAATCAAGGAAGGCTGCTAACTCAGGACGCATGAGACAAAAGCTTCCTCCCCTCCATGCACTTCAGTCCACTCAGCCCTTCCAAGTCAGGCACACTTGAAGATGTTGGTATTGTTTGTTCCTGGAGTCCTTTTCCCTGTCTATATTCCATCTCTAGATTTCCAGAAGGTTCTCAGGAAGCTTTGGTCCTGTTCCAGTTACCACTGTTACACAACACACTGTATCCAAAACCCAGCAGCTTAAAATAACAATTTTATTTTGCTTACAACTTTGTGGGTCAAGAATTTGGAAAGGGCTCAGCTGGGAGGTTCTTCTCACTGGGGGTCTTTTGTGAAGTTGCAATCAACTGTCAGCTGGGCTGCACACATCTGAGGGCTTGAGGGGGTTGAACCTCCCAAAAGGCTCATCCACATGGCTTACAGTTGAAGCACAGCTGGGCTGCCGATCTGAGCAATCTCAGCATTTGCATGTGGCCTCCCCAACATGATGATCTCAGGGTAGTCAAACTCCTTGCACCTGTCTGGCTACCCCAAAAGAAAAGTCCCAAGGACCAGGAGGAAGCTGCATAGCATTTTTCTGTCCTCACAACAGAAGTCACATGGTATAGCTTCCACCAGCACCTGTTAGACAAAGTAGTCCCTAGCTTCACCAGATTTAAGGGACTCTATCTCTTGATGGGAGGAGAGTCACAGAATCTGGGATCTATAGTTTAAAAACTGCCACTGGTCTTAACCAGGTTGCCTTTTCCAGGGTCATATCAGCATCATGGGCCTTCTTGCACTTTCAGAGAAGAAAGTCCAATGTGTGATGCGATAAGGGGATGTATTGGGGATCGTAGAGGATGAAGAGAGCACAATTCACCTCTGAGAACTGTGGGTTGGAAGAAAGACAATGCAACTCTTTACTTCATAAAAGAGTGGTTCATTTGAGGTTCAGCAACCTCAGCTACAACAACCAAGTTTCCAACATAAACAGTGACCTTCAGGAGGGAGCTGAGAGTCATCCACTGTTTGTAAAAATGTCCATATTTCCCAGTGGTGAGCCAGCATGCAGGGCCCCTCTGTACCTTAGCCCCTTGGAGGTCTCTCTGTGCTCACTTCACCCTCCCGTGATGCAAAGACCCAAAGACATACCCAACAGCTCTCCTACTCTCCTTGTTTTTGGTGAAGCACCAGCTTCAGTCTGTAGCGAGAGGTTTTGTGTGTCTCCCTGGTACTTCTCCCAAGCCCCACAACCCCAGGAACACCTTCCCCCCAAGGTCGTGATGTTCATGACCTGAGAATGAGTAGCCACAAATAGAAAGTTGTCACTCAGAGTCACTGTCCTTTCTGGAGCATCTGCACCTCCAGGGAGACCTCCAGCCTCCTGGGATTTTTCCTCGAGCCCCTAAACTAGCTCTCATTGAGACAGTAACCAAATTCTCCACCATGCAAAGGACTCCTTCCTATGCGCAGGAGCTTTGATGTGTAAACCAAGGCATTCCCTATCCCTTGGCAACAGATGATATACCCAGGGTCTACAGAGGGCGCAATCACTTTCACCTATTTAAACACATACTTTTCCATCTAATACATTCCAAATACTTCACACATTCAAACAATTCCCTCCACACTGCTTCAAGCTGCAATTAGGTATATGACTAAAATCAAGATATGGGACCCAGCAGTGATGGCTCAGGTGTGGCTCTGCTCTTGTCTAGCTATGTGACCTTACTTTAATATGGCATACCTCAATGCCTTCATGGGGATAATTAAAGCCCCTACTTCACAGAGTCATTGCAAAGATTGCGTGAAGTAACACAATGAAAGCACTTAGAAAAGTATCTGGTATATGGTAAGCACTTCATTTAACTGTGCTTCATGCATTTAAAATGATATTCTCTAAAATAAAACATTAATTAAGTCAACTATTCTTGACTGTCAAAGCTATTACAAAGCATTATGTAACCCCAACAGTTTCTTTCAAAGATTTTGTTTGCAACTATGAAGCCTCTTAATGACCTCCTAAAACCATCACCTGGTGAGAGCATACAGAGTATTCAGTCAGGAGCCCAAAAGTCCTGCAGGAAGTTTTCAAGTGTTGCTCACCTATTTAGGGAAGCCGCTAGTAAGTATACATGAATCTTCAATGTGAGCTTAGCCAAATAATTTTACTTGAAAATACTTGGCATTCCACAGAAGTGTATTTGGTATTTACACTATTTATATAGTGTCCATCACTGTACATGTTTTATGTCTATCCTCAAAACTGCTCAAGACAATTTTTAATAATTTGCAATGATAATTTTAAAAGTACACAATTTTTGGCTTATGTGGTGGCTCTCAGAACCTAACACCCACAGAAGATGAAATTCTCTTGTGTCTCATTTTATCTTCCCAACAGCCCTGATGTGTGGCCATCATTGTCCCAGTTTACAGTGGAGGACGTTTAGTCTGAAGGAGATCAACTATCTAGTTCAATGTCACACGGCTAGTCAGTTGCAGAAGTGGGATGCAAACCTATCCTCCTTGGGATATCCCACCCACCTCTCACAGCAATAACTTACTGCTCTGTAGCCCTTTCTAAGCCATAAGTGAGTCTCACAAGCATTAAGACATCTGAAGCATCCATCAGCCCTTTTAACAGATATTATTACGCCTTCTTTAGAAATACGAAATTGAGGCTGGGCACAGTGGTGAATGCCTGTAATCTCCGCCCTTTGGGAGGTCCAGGCAGGCCAATCACCTGAAGTCTGGAGTTCAAAACCAGCCTGGCCAACAAGGCAAAAGTCTGTCTCTACTAAAAATTCAAATATTAGCTGGGTTCAATGATGTACACCTGTAATCCCAGCTACTCGGGAGGCATGAGAATCCAAGAATCACTTGAACCCGGGAGGCAGAAGTTGCAGTGAGCCGAGATCACGCCACTGCACTCCAGCCTGGGTGACAGTGAGACCCTGTCTCAAAAAAAAAAAAAAAAAAAGACAAAGAAGAAGAAACTGGGACTAGTGAAATAATCATTTACTCACGATCAGAGCTGCTCCCTTGACACTGTTAACTTCAGCCTTTATTTTTCTAGGGCATCCAAGACTTTGTTTTACTCAACCTCTTAGGGTCACATTTTAGGTCCTTTGCTGCCTTCTCACTCACATGCTTATCCCCACATGTGAGGACACTGGGGGTCACTATTATAAATGCCAACAGATGCCAGGCAGGTAATGTCAATGAACCACATGGGTTGTGTGTGAGTTATTAGGGAATGATGGAAACCGTGACAAGCTGAGAGCACAGACTCCTGCTAAGAGGAGCAGCCACATCTCAGCTCCGACCTAGGGATACCACGTGGGAAGGTGGCTCCAACAGGGCAGATCTGCTAACTTTTCCACAAAATTCAGAAATCCAGCATTTTATGATATTTTCCTATTTTAATCTATTGACGACTAATTCTGATGAGTCCACCAGCTCTACAAGAACAGCCTCCCGATCTGGTTTCCAGTATTGTTGACTTCTAGCTATGTGTCTTTCTTCATGGATGTGCTGGGGGTTTACGCATGAACATCCTACCAATTCCCAAAATGCTGCCATTTCTTTAACGTTTTTTTAAAAATAGGAGGCTTGCTATTTTCCCTCCAAACCCATGACTCTCTCATATGTCTCTCTTTCTCCCATCACCCTTCTGGTACCCATGAACCCTAACCCTAGGACACAAGCGTACACTGGAATCTTCTGTGAGTTCTTTTAGAAATGAGGATCATCATGCCCGACTTCAGACCTACTAAAGAAGAGTTTTTAAGAGTGGAACCTAGGAAGCTCCCCAAAGCCACCCATGATCTATCTCTATCGACCCCTATGCCAGGCTCACATCAACCCTCAGAGGATGTATTTCAAATCCCCCCATCGTTAGTTCATCTGTCACTGGTCTTTTCCTGTCCAATCCAGCCCTCTTACCATTGTCTGCTTAGCATCTCTGAAACACAGTTTTGCACGTGACGCGCACATTCCTAAACCTTCAGTGGATGTCCATTGCCCATAAGAAGCATCTAAAAGCTTTAGCTTGACATTCTACCGGCAGCTTCCTCCAAATCTTTCCTAGTGCCTGTCATTCGTATTCCTGATCCTTCCCAGAACGCTGGATTGTCTGTCCCTCTCATTTGGAAACTAGCTAAGTCTGTCTTGGATGGATATAAACATTATTAATATAAGCCCACCTTCTCTCTCTTTGACCCACTTCCTCATTCATTCAATTACTTCATTTGTTCTTTATTGAGCATGCATTTTGTGCAAAGCTACCCTCAACTGGACGACAAGCTCCTGTGTGTTAAGAACATTGTGCTCTCCCCAGACTGAGAGCCTTAGGAGCCAAATGTTAGCTAGCAATGACTTGTTGAGAAGGAGTGGGAAATGACTTACAATGTAGAGAGAAAGGACTGAACAATGAACTGAAAGCGGGATGTGTCAAAGGCAAATTCTAGTGCTATGTGAAGGAAGGTTGCCCAGAGAGGAAAGGAAGGAGAGGTAGGCTGAGGCCACTCTGAAAGTCGTATTTTAGAATGTGGTATCTGTAGTGGGTGATGTGTTTTAGTTAGACCTCTGAGTTGAAAGAAATCCACAAACTCAGTTCAAGATGATTTAAGTAAAAAAGAGAGGTGTATCTGTTCATGTAAATATACATCTTCAGGTATGGGTGGATCCAGATACTCAAGGATATCAGCAGCCTCAATCTTGCCTTTTCTCTCTCTAGCCCCTGTTCTCCTCTGTCTAAGCCATGTCAAGCAGGCTTTCTCTCATGGTGACAAGCTGGCCTCCAACCTCTAAGCTGGCATTCTCACCTCCAGTTACCTCCATGGAAAGAGTGTATCTCTTTCCTAATTATTCCCACATAGTATTCCGGGATCGAATTTCTTTGAACCACCACTGAACTATGCCTCTGTTTCTAAAACAGCGACTATGGCCGATGGATTAAATATTCTGATTTGCCAGACCTGGGTCATGGGCCCACCCCTTAACCAATCACAGGCTGGGCAGGGACTACCCCCTGAACCAATCATGATGGGCAGCAGCCTTGAATACTCTGATTGGCTAGTCCTGGGTCACGTGCAGGGAGCTGGAAGTGGGAACTGTAGAGTCAGCCCTCCCTAGTCACGCAGACTCTGTGTGTGAGAGCTAAAGGAGGAGGCAGGACCCCACACATGTAAACCAGGAGACATCCCTCATAGCCATGGAAAGAAGATTCTGTAACAATGCTGACATGCTGAGGACGGCATTTTAAGAAGACTCATTACACAGACATCTCTGTGCCCCCAGATTCTCTAAAGAGAGGAAGCCACCTCGAGCATCTGCGTCCCATCCCAGCAGACCCCTGACAGCTCTGACCCACTCCCCTGCTCCACGCAAAGTGGCCCACACACCGCCACACACCATGGGAACACTGGGTGTTGAAACTGTCCCCAGCCACCACAGGTTAATGCTCTGACACCCCCAGTGAATGCCTGCCCATGGCCTCAGGGCACCCACACACCCACTGCAACCAGAAGTCCCGCTTCACAGCTGACCCCTGTCCCTTCCCTCCGGCCCCACAGCCTCTGCAGCACAGCCTAATCTCTGGAACAGGTGGGAGGCCTGAGCCCCGGCTCTCAGCTTTCACGGCCAGGAGCACAGCAAGGGGAAACTCATTACATGGGTTTAACGGGGTTTAAAGGGCGTTAAAGAGTCCTGTGGGCCAAATTAAGAGGCCTCAACTTACAAGCTGAGTTATGAAGAGATCTAAGGCATGTTTAGGCACAGAGCAGGAACCCAAAACTTGGGTCTAGTGCAGTTGCAATGAGAAAAATGTGCACTCCAGGGAATTACTGAACAGAGAAGAAATAACAGGTGCTGGAGGCTGGGGGCTGGCCTGGGGTCTGGGGATGGAGAATGCCTGAATGCACGACTTTCCTTTCCTCCTCCAAAATGTCACACACAAAACCCAGGTATTATTCACCAAGAGTTAAATAAAAGAAGGTAAGCCTTCATGCTGGAAGACTTCACAACTGTTGAAAATAATGAGAAATGTCTGTAAGTAGTAGTGGCATGGAATATTCTCTAAAAGATATTAGTATGTTAAAAAATAAATAAGATGTAAACAGTGTATATAGCAGGCTACCACTGTTTATACACACACATACCATTTAGATTGAACCATATGAAACTCTCATTTTTGTAGATCAAAAATTGCTATATATGTGTGTGTGTGTGTATGCATGTATATATATATATAATTTCCATGTTGGTATATGGAGACCATCTTTGGCATTTTACACGAGACATTGATAACCAGTGTCTTCTCTGTAGACGCCCTCTGTGACTAAGGGGTCAAGAGTAGGAAAGAGTTACTCTTCACTGCATAACGTTTTATACTGCTAGAATCCTTTAAGCCTTACGCCAGTTTTACACTTGAGGAAAAAATGTATTCAGGGATACATTAACTGCTTCCATGATGCAAAGTGTTTATATGGACGTCATCATCCCACACAGTCCTCACAGCTGTCCTATGAGGAAAGTACTATCAACAGTCCCATTTTACAGCTAAGAAACTGGAGAAGAGAAGTTAAAGACTTGCTTATGTGGATGTATGGAATGCATAGTCAGGTATGTGTGGCTAAAGGCCAGGTCCTTGACCATAAGGAATGCTATGTTTCCTCTGGCATGGGTGATCAACTCAGACCAGAATCTCCTGGGTTTTTCCCCAGTCCTCCTCCTAGAAACAGCTTCTTTAAGCCCAAAAACCAGCAAAGGGCTCCTCTCTCTTGTTCAGCAGTCACTGTGCCTTTGGAAGGAGGGTCCAATGAAAGACCCATGCCTTCCTGTGATGGAGGCTCACCCCTCAGACAGAGCATCAAGTGTCTACCCCATAGGTCAAAGGAGTGCTGCTTTGTGGTCTCCTGAGACTGCAAAGGCTCCAAATGTACCCCCACCCCAGTGACCATTCTCTTCACAGGCTAGGCCCCAAACATATCTTCAGACCACTGTCGCCTGCTCCTTCTTTGGAGAAGCTGCAGGGCTGTTTACCACAAGGATGGAGTCTGATAATCCCCATAGACTTCCAATAAGAAGTATAGGGGCATACTGTCTGCAGGAACTGTCATAAATGCACAGGCATCACCTCATTTCAGTCTCACAACGGGCCCCTGACATAGATACTATTCATAATCCCATTTCACACATGAAGCCATGGGCACAGACAGGCTGAGTAACTTGCCCATGGAGGCAGAGCCATGCTGCAAGCCTGGGAAGGCCCATGCTGCTAAGCACCCTATAGCACTCTCTACCCAGACCATTGCCTCTGAATGGATCACATCTCACTACATAAGTATGGCTTGATTTGGGGTCAAGGTGTAGGTTCAGGAATCAGTCCCCAACTATTATCTATAAAATGGGGATAATGACAAGGAGAAGACAGATCAAAGAGTCAAACCCTAATCTCCACCTGGTTCCAGAATCACCAGCTTCCCAACATGCCCAGCTTCTCTCAAGAAAGGTAGCAACTGGTGAGGAGACTGGCCACAGAGCCTTCTAGTGGTTGCATGGCTGTGTTTCCCTCTGGGTTCCATGGAAGCTTAGGAAAACATTTCCAAAGCTTGGAAGCTGAAAGACAGGTCCGAGGGATCAGCACTTCTCTGTCTTTAATCCTCAAACCCACCTTCATTGGTCCTGGAGCCCATAAGAGGCCAGGTACTGCTGCCTAAACCTCTGTAGCAAACAGCAATGTCCTTGAACCTCTATGGAAAACAGCAGTGCCCTTGAATTCCATTTGGTCAACCCAAGGTTATTGGATGGAGCAGGTTTCTGTGCACCAGCCTATTAGACATGTCCTTTCCAGTAAAACAGTTTGTGGGATCATCTAGGAGGCCAAATAAGTATTTACGTACAGTGCCAGTAAAGCAAGACACTACCCTTTTAGTACTGAAAATAATTAAGACTTCGCTAGTTGATTTGTTTTTTAGTGAGAGTAGCTATCATAGGGAAATTGGAATTGTGTTGGACACATTTAATACTTATTTTATACACAACTGGGAAGAAGCAAAGAACATTAACTCTTTTTAGTACCTAGAGCTTCAGTATTAGGATCACATCAGCTGCTGTAACAAACAAGCCCCAAAATGTGTGAGGGTTAAAATACAATAGAAAATTTCTTACTAGTAAAGTCCAAAATGACTGTTACTGGTTAATGTGTAGCTGTCCTCCAAGCAGCAACTCCAGGACCTAGACTTTTTGTATGGTGTTCTCTGCTGTATTTAATGTGGGCCATTCATTGGCCTTAGCCCACAGAAGGGGGAAGCACAGAAGATTGCCAGTGAGGGATGTTTGTGGGCTGGGCTGGAAATGGTATATATATCTGCTCAAATTCCGTTGGCTAAAACTCAGTCACGTGACACAGCTAATTACAAAGGAAACTGAGAAATATGGTCTAGGAAGAGGACAAAGATTTGGTAAAAGCTGGCCAGTCTCTGAAACAACTTCCAAAGCTCTTAATCTGACCCTAATAGAGAAGCTGGTTCATCCTAACTCTAGGCGAGACAGAAGAGGAATAGGAAGGGGATCTCCAACCTCCCACAAAGTAGCTCCTCAATGAAGAATGAAACTACTTTAAATAGAATTACTTTAGCCAAGTGCACTGGCTCATGCCTGCAATCCCAGTAACTCAGGAGGCTTGAGGCCAAGAATTTGAGACCAGCCTGGGTAACATAGCAAGACCTCATCTCCGAAAGAATAATTTTTATTCATTTACAAAATTAGTTGGGCATGGTGGCATGCTACTGTAGTCCAAGCTACTCAGAAGGCTGGGGCAGGAGGATCACTTGAGCCCAGTAGGTCGAGGCTGCAGTGAGCTGTGATTGTACCACTGCACTGGGCAGCAGAGAGAGACCCTGTTTCTAAATAAATTAAATAAATAAATAAATAAATAAAATTGCTTTAAATGTAAGATAATGTCATGAGAGAACTATCAAAGTATAAACTTCTGTTTGATAGAAAGGGACTTTCTACTTCAAATCCTTTCATTTAATAGGTATTTACTTGGCACCTACTATGAGCCAGGCATTCACCTGGGCCCCAGGAATACAATGTTAAACTCATAGGTTTATGAAGGTGACAGACATTAATCAAATAATCTCACAGAGGTACGAACCTCAGGCTTGTCTTGTGTTCCTCCAGAAGCTGTTCTATAGATGAGGATTTAAATGAAGATAGCTGTGCACAGTGGCTCACGCCTGTAATCCTAGCACTTTGGGAGGCTGAGGTAGGATGATCATTTGAGATCAGGAGTTTGGGAGGAGCCTGACCAACATGGTGAAATCCTGTCTCTACTAAAAATACAAAAAAATTGCTAGGTATGGTGGCACGGTTACTTGGGAGGCTGAGACAGGAGAATAATAGCTTGAGCCATGGAGGCGGAGATTGCAGTGAGCCAAGATCGCACCACTACACTCCAGCCTGGGCAACAGAGCGAGACTGTGTCAAAAAAAAAAAAAAAAAAAAAAGGAAAAAAGAAAAAGAAGGTGATATTAAGAAGGGAATCTCAGGATGACTGCTGGGGAGTAAGGATGTGAGGCCAGGAAGAAAAAGGAGCCACTAAAACATACATTTTCAAGGAGGTCGCTACTGTGGGCTCAACCACAGGAGAGAACTCTGGGGATCAGGGTAAAACACCCACCTCAGATTTTTCCCACCAGATAGACAAGGGAACGGTGGTATTGAAACACTGTCATTGGTTGCGAATTTCCCAGCACTTCTACAGTGTTCATTTCCTGGCACTTCTGGTCTGTCGCAAAAATGGGCAGAGTAGACTCCCACGGCAAAAGAAAGCCCTCAAGCAAAAGCATGCAGATACTGGCAGATGAAAGTTGGGCTACCAGTTCACACTGACACAGTAAGAGCTGAGGGCTTCTGTGCAGGGTACTGACAGCACCTGCCACATCACCCAGGTGCCAAGCATAAGAAACACAGGGAGAAGGAAAAGCAGAATAAGGCGATCAGGCACAGATGGAAGGGATGTGGGTTCTAGAACCAGATTGCCCGGCTTTAAATCATGGGTCCTCCAACCTCCAGTCATGTGGCCTTGGGAAAGTCTACCACCTTCTGCCTCAGTTTCCTCATCTGTAAAAGGGACATACGATAGTACCCACCTTGTAGGGTGTCTGGGAAGATTGAATGGGACAATCTGCTTGAGGGGCTAATAAGAGTGCCTGGCATGCCCCAGTCAGTGTGCCCCCAAAGCCAGCCCCTGATATTTGGTTCTCCTATTTCTCATGAGCAGGTGGCTTCCCCTAGAAGGCAGTTGTCATACCACTGCAAATCAGGTGGCACTTTCCGTCTGTCCTCTGGAAACCAAACTTCCCATGACCTGGGGCCTGGCAAAATCCTTGGCCCGGCCGCCCTCTGTGCTCCATTGATCCCTTGGACATTCGAGAGCTCATTTGTACGTGATGGCATTTACTTCTCCGTTTGTTGGATTCCAGTTTCAGGCCAGTTCTGAGCACCCAGCCGCAGGGAGAACAATGCCCTCTCTGTTCCCCCCAGCCATTCATGTCGACTTTTGTTTCACCCTAAAATAACACCGTGCTAGAGGGTATTTTCTTAACACCGCCAAACCCTGTGGAAAATGTGGTGGGTTGTGGCTGCTTGGGGTCTCTGGCTGATAACGATGTCGTGATGTATAGGTGAACTCCTGCTCCTTCAGGGCCGGGGTGACCCTGGGATTAGAGCTGTGCTTATCTTCCAAGACATCTTGGAGCATCTGGGATTCCATTTCACAACAGAGTCCCTGGGGGCTGAAGTTATGTTATGTGCTTATGAACAAAGTGGACTATTCCTAGGCAGGGCTGGAGTGGATTATGGCTGATCACTGGGCCTAAACCGAGGATATCTGAGAATGTTGAAGAAAGGAAAGGGATTCCACAAACGCAAACAAACATGGGACTTCAAGCAAAGGCTCGGGAACGAAACATTTTAAAAGGCCTGCCTGGGTGAACACAGGTCCTATGAAGAGTAGGTTCCCAGAGTCAAAAGCCTCTTCAAAGTCTCTCACCAACCTGCCGGGAACAGCTCTCAGCACAACCCCTTCACAGTTCCATAAATCACACACCGGCAGCTTTATGCCAAAAGGTGCTATTTTAAAAAATTAAAAATTGACTTGTCCAAAGGGCCTTAAAAAAAACCCCTGAACCCACCACTTTCTTTATTAAAGTTCGCAGAAAATAAATATCAAATTTCTTTCAGCCTGAATTTTCTCTCCAACTATAATCATAGAAACTAGAGACGGAGAGAAAAAAAAAAAAGGAGGTTGGGGAAAGGACCCTATTGGGTAACTTTTTCCATCATTTGTTCGGTGAAATTTGTTGCCGAAGTCTGCAAATTTGCTTTCCCATCTGCTCTCAAGAAATCAAACAGAACCCTGAAAACTGATTGTTGAGAGCAATCCAAATTCTAGAAATTTCTAAAATGTTGCAGAAAAAAAAAATTTAAGAAAAGCATCCCTTTAATTACAGATGGGCTTTCCCCTTCTATTTAGTTCAGCCCAGTCATGAAATAGAATTGAACTTCCTTTCTGATTCATTCTTCAAAACTTCAATGTCGATTTTATCAGAAACACATCTGACACTCTCATGGCACTGCCTGGGTCAGCCTCAGTCCCAGATCGGCGTCTTCATTAAAGCTCTCTCTGTTTGGTTTGCTTAAGGAGAAATCATAACAGATCGGGTTCGATTTCTTCTTTGTTCATGAAAAAAAAAAATGCACCGACCTTTCCCTTACCTTATTAGGGTATCTGGAGGCGACAAAAGTCACAAAACACAATATTTTCTTAAGAGGGCCCCAAGCCTTCAGCAGAAACTCTAGCAATGAAACCTCCCTGTCTTCTGGATTGCACAGTCCTGGCTACTGTGATGCGTGGGAGAGTTGCTGGCTACCCCCAAAATTTGCCCCATGCTATTGGAAGACACTACAGATGTCCTGAGAGCTGATGACAAACGATGTAAGTGTCCCTTTTCCCCACCCCACGGACCTTGGCATCAGTGTCTCCTTTTCTCACTAACCTTCACTAAGCCACTTAAAAAGAAAGCAGAGGGGAGAATGGCAGAAATCTTTATAGATCGCCATCAAAACCTGACCACAAATGGCTCCAATTTGCTGCAGTGATTAAATCTATGTGAGTTTAAGGGTTTTCATTCGGGTCATTTGCTACTTTGGCATTTTGCTGCATGCCTTGCTAAGAAAATGAACTTCTGAGTCACCAGCGAGCATGAAGAAGGAAGAAGGTTACTAAACAAACTCCAAGCAGAGCTTAAGTGGATATAGAAAATAAAGACTCCGAATTCTAAATATGGATTGCAGAGGAGTGTAGAGGGGATTAGAGCTGCCTTTGTGCCCGGTGGGGCAGCCCGGAGCTGGCTTGCCTTTTCAGAGCCGGCAGCCCGGGATCAAAGTAACAGCCACCAGTTTGTCAATATGCTAAGCTGGGTGTTTACACAAAAGTGTCAGTGTGCGCTTTCCACCACAAAGGGGCTCCTACATTCGAAGATTAATTACTTCCAAAACAGAGATTGTGTGTAAATACCGGCTTCTCTGGAGCCCAGCCTCCTCAGGGGTATTTGTTTGGGCCGCAGGCTGAGATGTGCTGCCAAAGACAAGAGAGTTGGGGGACAGCACTGAGAGGTGAACCAAGGCTCGTCTTGATCCCAGGACTTCCTTCTCAGCGCATGAGGTTTCTTGGTATTTTGCTTTCTCTGAAATACACAGGCTGGACTCCAGGTGATGGACCGTCCTATGTGCGATCCCTCTCTTCTCTTCACCTCCCTTTTTCTGTCTCTCTCTCCTATACTTCCATTGTGGGACAGATTTTCTGAGTTGTCTCCATCCTTGTCCTTTCTCCTTCTGCCACCAGCATGTCATGACATGGTTCCCCATGAGTATAGGGGAAATTGGTGGACTGCAGAGTCCCTGGTGAGAGGATCCTGAGACTTGAAACCATTTAACTTCAGAACTGTGTCCTCCTCTGTAGAATGGGGACAAGAAACATGCTTGCCCCATCTACCACAGAGCCCTATTAGAAAATTTAAAGGACAGGAAAGGCATTATAATTGAAAGTGATAGGATAAGGCTGATGATGGCAGACTTCTATGCCAGTGTTCTGATGGGACTTTATCAGACACCTTTATCAGACATTAAAAACTTGCCTAGATATATAGACTGCACACACACACACTGATACACATACACCACACACATACACCACCTCTTCATACCCAAAACCAAGCCTGGGGCCCAAGACCCAGTGTGTGACCCTCAGAGTATGGTGCTCAGACCAAGTATATTCAAGTAACTGGGAATCTTGTTCTAAAGGCAGGATGCCAAGCCCGTCCCCATCTAAGCTTACATGTTTGGATCTGGGACCTCTCACCCTGGAGGTGAGAGAATCTGGATTTCTCAAAGCTTCCCAGGTAGAAAGCACAAACTTGAGTCAGCTTTAGGCTCTATGAGTGGGTGGTTTCTTGTTCATTAATTCATTTGCTAAAAGGAAAAATGTCACAACAAGAGTGCTGGCAGCAGATTTTGCAGTGTGGCCAACAACAATCAGCCCTCAAGGGCTGCCCAGGGTTCTAGGAGCTCCTGGCACTGGGGAGAACTTGCATAAAACGTCTTTTTGATGAAAATATGGAGAGAGTGCAAAAGAAAGCTTTCCCCAACCTCTCCACCTGGCATCCCCACAGATTTTCTCTTCTGGTCAACAAATGTGGACATTTGAGTGTAGACGTTTGGCCTAAATCTTCTCTGGGAAGCCTGAAGTCTCACAAGAAAGCCTGTAAGGTCAAAAGATCAAGGAAAAGGATAATATGTTCTTGCTAGTCTCATTCTGATGTCTCAAACAAAGGTCGCTCGCTGGTTCACTCATTCACTCATTATTCAATAAATATTTACTGAAGAGCTGCTGTGTGCCCGGCACTGCTCCAAGCACAGAAGATACTCAGGTGACTACAGATGTCCCTCAGCGCTGTTCCCTGTTAAGAACAAAACTGATGAGACTGATGAGGTTCCTTCCTTCGAGACACTCACAGTGAGGCAGAGTGATGTGGAATTACCTGGTAGTGACATCTCTCTTCTCTCCATCTTTCTCCCTCTCTTTCTCCTATACTCCCATCATCCTGGGGCAAATTTTCTGGGTCACTCCGTTCCCATTCTTTCCTTCCTCTGCCACCAGGTAATAGGAGATAATAATGTCAAGTAAGAAGAAACCAAAAAGGGTGCCACGATAGACTGCGAGAGCCTGGGGACAGCCTTCTCAGGAGTGGGAGTCAGAAGACGCCGTTCTCAGGAGTGGCAGCTGAAGAGCCAGGACAAGTGTTCCAAGCAGGAGGAATGACCAGGGCAAAGGCTTGACAGTCAAAGGCAAGTGTAGCCGCGGGGCAGTCAGGTGGGGAGCCACAGAGGAAGGTGAGCCTCAGAGAGTTGGGTAGAATGGATCGTGCTTTGCCAAGTAGGCCTGGCCAGGTAGGAGTTTGGCCTGCACTCCGAGTAAAAGGATAAGTCATTAGAGGGTTCCAACTGGGGAAAGATGGCATCAGACTGGCATTACAGGACATCCCTCCAGCTGCTGGGCAGAGATCAGCACCAGTTACACCTGCCCAAGCCACATTGGTCTTCTTGCTTTCTCCCAAATCCCTCAGACACACTTCTACTCGAAGCCTCTTCACTCACTCTCTTCCTCCAGGAAGGCTCTTGTCCCAGAAAGCCACATGACATGTCCTCACCTCCCTCAGGTCTCACTTCCCATGTCCCTCCTTGTGACAGAGGCTATCCTTGTCAACACTCTAAAAAGCTGGGCACAGGGCTTCCTGTCCCTCTAGTCTACTTCATTCATCTGTAGCACTTAGATATTATACAGGATATATAGGTTTGTGGTTTTTTTTCTCCTCCAGTCAAATGTAACACCACTGGTACACAGTGAGTGCTCAACAGATAGTCTATAGTCTCAATACACACAGGGTTCTGTGTGTACATGGGTTCCACATTTGTGGATTCAACCAAACCAGTATCAAAAACATTCAAAAAGCTGTATCTGTACTGAACATGTGTAGACTTTTTTCTTGTCATTACTCCCTAAAGAGTATAGAAACTATTTGCATAGGGTTTACATTGTAGTATTATTGTAAGTGATCTGAAGGTGATTTAAAGTATACAGGAGGCTGTGCATAGGTTATATGCAAATATTATGTCATTTTATATCAGTGACCTAAGCATCTGCTGATTTTGGTGTCTGCAGAGGTCCTGGAACCAATCCTCCATAGATACCAAAGGACAACTTAATTTATGGAATGCATTGAGTGATAAAACGGACTTGGGCCACTCTCTTAACCTCTCACAACCCAAGTTTCTAGTGGTGTCAAAGAGGTTTCATAGTACCCCCTCCAAAGGTGACTCACATCCATCCAATTATTTACTCATGTATTAATTTATTCACCTACTCATTATTTAAGAAGTACTTAGTGAGCATCTTGCTAGTGCCAGGCACCGTACTGGAATTAAATAAAAGGATGCATCAAAGTAGCTAAGTAATAGTCAGTGTGTTACAGTTAATAGATAATGAATTAAAGGAACCAATGTGGCAACTACTGTGTACTACTAGCATCTCCTAGGCAGGTGACACAGGAGGACAGCCAGCAGCATCACTCACACAGCCAAGGGGGACTTCCATCCCAGGACCAGGCAATGATGTCATTGTCCCCCAACTGTGCTGCTCTCCCCACTTGCCATGTATCCCACATCCATTCTCTTCCCTGCTTTGCCCGACCCTGTGTTGTATGAAGCTGCTCCCATGGATGGCACACTCAGACCTCCATGGGCTCTTCCCAGTTGGCCAATGGGATGCCCCAGCAAAAGAATCAGGAAGAGGACGGGACAAGCTGTTCCTCTCTCTTCTTGCTTCAGGTGGTGTTTGCAGGCAGTGGCCATGTCCCTCCAAGGCTCCAGCTCCTGGTGGCCAGTGCTGCTCCATGGTCTCCACCTTCATAGAGCCCTGATGTCCCATTTCCTCTTGTGCCCCTTCAGACCTAGAGGTAGTCACAACACCTTACTAGTTTCTGGGGTTCTTGTCATCCCCTGATCATGCCCTTAATATCCCCCAAAGCAGGCCCTTCCTTAAAGACCTTTGGACCATCTGAGTTGGAATCTATTTCCTGCAGTGACTCCAATCAGTGAACCAACCACATCAAATAACAGCTCAGAAAATGGTCATGTATATTAAAGAAACAATTTATATAGGTCTATATGGATATATACCAACAAATATTTGTGTTATTTTATATCTACTCCCTGCCTTTCCCTCCTAGCTCCTAGTATTTGGAAATACCACAGGGCTGAACTCATGGCACCCCCTCACCCATGACACCCCCTTTCAACCCTGCCCCACTTCTCTCTTCACCAGTACTGCAGCCCCCACATGTCTGCAGAGTGAATGGCTGACATCAGTTCATTAAGAACACCTATGCACAGTGCCCTACAGAGTTCTCTGGAAGCGACGACAGTCACCAGCCTTTATTGCCTTATCTCATCCACCCACAGCAAGAGCTGTACTCACACCTCAGGACTAAACTGCTCAGCTTCCTTTCAGCTTATAGATTGCAACTTGTCCTTAGGCCTAGGAAGGAGGTGGGAGCAGGATAGAAAGTAGACTTGCGAAATAAACTGGCACCCACGGGGGAGTGCTGGGGTGTGTTTGTTCTCTAGAATTTATTCATTCAACATTTGTCACAGGTCAGGAGTAGGCTGAGCCCAGCACCAGGCTTTCTGGGGACCCAGAGGTGAACTGACCAGAGACAGACTGAGGCTTTGAGAAGCTCTGTTGTGGGGAGAAAGAGAGAGGTACAAATACAAACCAGTTTGCTGAGCCCACATTTTTTGGCAGGAGGAGGAATTGCTCGAAGGGGAACAGAAGGTTCCCTTCACTCCAGGATGGCAAGAGCCCCAGGTGAAATTCTGCAGAATTGGGCAGGCCCTGGGATGGTATCTGAGGACCATCACCATCCAGCCAGGAGCTCTGAGTCACCATTGGCTGCTAATTGCAGGGCATTGTTCCTAAGGGGTCCTAGGAGAGCACTGAGCGCTAGCACCGCAGAGAATGCTATTAGCATGGTTAATTACAGGGTGATTGGTAAGACAACTACTGGAGATAGGACATGTTGTTCAACAAGAAAACGGATTTGTATGGCCTTACTGCTGTCCAGGGAGTTGGTTCCAGGTTGCGCCACACCTCTCCCTCGCCTTATCTCCCATCTCAATCATGTCCACCATTGCAAAACAGAGGAGGTATTATCACTCTCATCTGCCCACGGCATCTGAGATATGACCGAACAAATCAGTTTGCTGAGTACAGCTCAGTGCTTGGAAGCTCACTTCTGGGTACAGGGTGCTCAGTAGCAGGGCAGAGCCTGAAAGCCTCACACAGGCAGTGATGGGGAGAGCCGATAAGAGGGTTGGTTCCTGTAATCACAGTATGTTCAGAAACTCCCTGGTGGTCATAGATGTGGAGAAAATTCTCACCCTCCCACGTTGGTTGTAGCAATGTCTCAGGTCATAGCTAGGGAGGAAAACTTTGAAAAAATTTTTACATTGTGAGAGAGGTGTAGTGAAAGCTCACCTAAGACATGGGGGGCTGAAAGCTATGTCAAGAGAAGAGGCAGGTGCCAATGCTAGCAGAAGAAGCAAACACATCAGCCTAGACAGTGGCTCTCTTCTAGATCCTCCTGGCCTCTGTAATTTAATTATTGGTGCAAGTGAAATGTAAAATAGAATAAAGAGATACAGTCAGGTAGGTTTCATACAGCTGCTTGCTTTGTGAGCCAAGGGGCAGAAGGAGAGAAGGAAAAATGATATTGACTCAATAATTAGAAGTTGCGAGTAAATATGGTCAGTGTAAACAACTCGGCTTTTAAAGAGAGCATTTCACCATTCCCTGGGCACCCATGGAAGCTGGGAAGAGGAAAATAGAATGAGCATAAATTGCTGAAGGCACCTTTCCTATCTTCATTCCATCTTTAGGATTTCTTAGCCTGGCACCAAGAGGAGGTCCTGACTGCTTTGCAAAAGCAAGAACTTGTTTGCAAATTTATGTCCCTTGTACCTATGTGCACTTGTCTGACTTTTGTAAGCATTCATGACCTTCCCACTAAGATTTAGAAAAGACTCATCTTTAAGAGATACAAAAATCAGTGATATAGAACCAGGTAAAAATAGTCATTTTGGTCAATGAGGGCTAGAACTACATTGTCGTCAGTTGCCACTGAATTTCATGTAACACACAGCCTGGCTCAGAGGAGGTACACAATAACTATAGGAGTGGAAACAAACAAGCAAGCCAACAACAGGCACCACACTGGTGTAGCATCAGCCAATATTTCTTGGGCAGCTTTTAAGGACTCCACGAATTAACTCATCCCACTCTCTCTGCAACACTGCAAAGCAGACAATGTTATGCCCATTTTACAGATGAGGAAACTGGCCTGTATTGAGGCTAAATGACTTGCCCTGCCACCAGCTCATTAGGAGCAGCAGGATTTGACCTAGAGCCACCTGCTCAGAAGGCTTTAATTATCCACAGCTGAGAGCAGAGGACAGGACTAAGTTATTCTTTAAAGGAGGCCTCATGAGTCCAGGCCTTTAAAATCTCAGTCCCAGATGCTCAGCCTGATGGATAGGTAGCAGACCACAGGCCAAGGCTAGGAGGAAAAGCCCATTCCTTCTCCATGTGACCTGCTGCTTTCAAAAAAGGGCAAGATAATTTCTCAAACTTCACTCTACCATGGGCTGAAGCTAAGGGGAATGGAATGTGCCCCAGGGTTTCCCAAAGAGCTGCCCAGCTCTCCCATAAGACACCCAGGTGATCGTGACCCGACAAACAATGCTGCAACTGCTCATGAAAACCACAAAACAGGCTGGTGCTGAGGGTCATGCCCTCCTGGTCATGGGGGGCGGCTCCGGAGCTGGACCTTGAACTTGCTCCTTACCGACTTCATGGAGAACCTTTCAGGAGTGAGTAAGGTAAGGTGCTTGATGACAGCGAGGCTTGAATCAATGGGATCTGCAGGAATCTGTGTGGTTTTTCTCTCCTCCCACTCTCCTGTCCAACACATGCACACCAAAGCCCCACAGTGGCTGGAGGTGGCAGCCAGGTATAAATTATATAGACAGCTGATGGAGCTAAGTCACATGCGTCAGGAGGATGGTGGCCTTGCTTGTCCCACCACCCAGGGGAAGGAAGTTGTCAGGGCTCCAGAATTGGACGGGACACATATATTACACCTCCTGGGCTCAGCAATGCCTAAGTGGGTGCCCAAAACGGGCGGTTTGCAGAAAGAACCAGATGGTACACAGATGAGCTTAAAAAAACTTTGATATGTATATATTATTTGTGATTTATTAATATGACTTAGGAAAAAAAATCAACCTAACCCATATCTGACTCATTCCTTAAGAGGCAGCCTGTTTCAGGGTCTGGTGCCAGACACGGCATGGGTTTGAATCAGTGAGACTTTGAGCAGGTAATTTATAACATCTCTGTGCCTCAGTTTCCCTGTATGTTAAATGGGAGGAAATAACACAAAATAGAACCACCTCAAGGGAGTCGATGTTGACCAGAGTAATCTATTTGATTACCTACAGCAGTGCTTGGCATATCATAAGTGTTCTCTGAGTGTTACGTGTGATTATTACAGATATTACCGCTTTTAAAAATGCTAAATTTATGTTGAAAAAGTGGTTCAAATATATATGTATGTTGTATGAGCATGTGTGTTCATGTGTGTGTGTGTGTATATATAATATACGCTAGTGCAGAGACTCACGCCTGTAATCCTATGATCGCTTGAACCCAGGAGTTTGAGACCAGTCTGGGCAACATAGCAAAACTCCATCTCTACAAAAAATGTAGCTGGTTGTGGCAGTGTGTGCTTGTGGTCCCAGCTGCTCAGGAGGCTGAGGTGGGAGAATCACTTGAGCCCCGGATGTTGAGGTTGTGGTGAGCCGGGATCGCACCCCGGCACTCCAGCTTGGGCGACAGAGCCAGACTCTGTCTCAAAAAAATAAAAATAAATACATAAATAAATAAAATGTGAAGGCCAGTGCAGAAGCTGGAGGATATGGGAGGCCTGGACAGGTAGTATAGAAATGACTGTAATCTGGGAAACACTGAACCATCACATAACTGGTTTAGTCAGTCTGCCTCCCTGCCTGCTATGCCCACAATCCCAGCATGATTCTCCTTGAGCTGCATGTCCCCATGTGATACCTTGTGCCCAAGGGCCTTTACCAAAGGCAGCCAGACTCTCCAGGTGGCCTCCCTGCCACCGGAGGCTTGCAGAGGCAGGGGAAGAAGATGTCCATTATTCTCCAGCAAGCTCCCCATGCTATCTCAGCTCCAACTTGGCCCATCTTATCTCTCCTGCCTCCTACCAGAAACCTAGAGGGAGCTGACTGATAAACACGACCTGACTGATCAGAAGTTGAATGGCAAGAGGTTCGTGGAAACATCATCCCTTCCCACTCTCTGCCCACATCTCTGGCCCTGAGAAAGGAGTTTGAAGTGCCTAAATCCAGTGTGCCTAGCACAGCCTTGGAGATAGTCATGGAGACTCTGTGGGCCCACAAAGCTGCTGGCCAGCCCTGCCCCAATGGGCCTATTCTGTCTTCCTTTGGTGCCAGGTCACAGCCTGCAACAGGTGGCCCCAGCAGCACTCCACATACCCTCTGCAGAAATACAGAGGACACTCTATGACTGCCTCCAGGGTCTCCTGCTGCAATGAACTTTGAAGGGATCCTGTTTTGCATGTCAGTACCAAATGTCCTTGGAGGGGAACCAAGATTAACTTGCCTTATCTTGAATTCTGCCTCACAGTCAACTGGGTTATGGCAAAGTTCCACTGCCGGCAGAGAAATTCAAACCATCCCAGGGCACCTTAACCCCCAACACATCTTTCTGAGGCAAGAACAGCAAAATAGCCTCTTGGTACCCCAGCCCTGCAGCAGGCAGAAGGTGCCCAGCACTCTTGGGTTCTGTGCAATCTCACAAACATGGCCTGGGCCTTCTTCACCAACCCAAACTGAGACCCCTGAATGCTAAACTCCCTTGGGAAAAGGAGAGATGGGAGAGTTTTAGGGAGCCTGGGGAGCATCCCCTATCCTTGTAAACAGTTGAAAAACTAACAAGAGCCTGGCACAGTGGCTCATGCATGTAATCTCAGCACTTTGGGAGGCTAAGACGGGCAGATCACTTGAGGTCAGGAGTTCGAGACCAACCTGGCCAGCATGGCGAAAAACCATCTCTACTAAAAAATATCAAAAAAAAAAAAAAAAAAAAAATAGCAGGGCATGGTGGTGGGCACCTGTAATCCCAACTACTCAGGAGGCTGAGACACAAGAGTCATCTGAACCTGGGAGACGTAGGTTGCAGTGAGCTGAGATCGCACCACTGTACTCCAGCCTGGGCAACAGAGGGAGACTTCATCTCAAAAAATAAAAAAATTTTAAAAAAAATAAAAACACTGACAAGGCACTAAGCCAGAGCACAGCCCCTTGCTTAAGGTGGGTGAGGTCTAAACTAAAGTGGTCAACACTGTGGAACTGGCATAGGAATAAAGAAAACAGATCAAGGGAACAAAAAGGAGGCCCCCAAACAAGATGCATTTATCTGTGGAACACTGAGTATGATACTGGTGGATATTAAATGATTGTGAAAAACACTGTCTCTTTAATAAACAATACTGGGGAAACTGGTTAATCATTTGTCGGGAGGAATAAAATAAAATTATTACCTACACTATACACACACACACAGACATACACACACAAATAAATTCCAGGTGGATTTAATGTCTAATGATTTTTTAAATTATATGAATGTCGCATTTAGTGAAAGCAGTCAGTTACTAAAGGACAAATACTAAATAAATTCCACTTGCATGAGTTACCTAGAGTAGTCAAATTCATGAAGACAGAAAGTGGCATGATGTCTACCAGGGCCTGGGGGAAATGGGGACAGGAAGTTATTGTTTAATGAATACAGAGTTTCAGTTTTGTAAGATGAAAAGTGTTCTGGATTCAATTGTTACACATTGTATATATGCATCAAAACATCATCACAATGTACCACTATAAATATGTACAATTATCATGTGTCAAAAATATGTTTTTTGAAAAAGAGCTCCAGAAATGGATGGTGGTGACGGTTTTGCAGAACAATGTGAATGCCCTTAATGCCATTGAACTATACTTTTTTTTTTTTTTTTTTTGAGACTGGTCTCGCTCGTCGCCCAGGCTGGGTACAGTAGTGGCGCGATCTCGGCTGACTTGCAGCCTCCACCTCCCAAGGTTCAAGCAATTCCTTTGCCTCAGCCTCCAGAGTAAGGTGGGATTACAGTCGCCTCCACCACTCCAGGTAATTTTTTGTATTTTTAGTAGAGATGGACTTTCACCATCTTAAAAATGAATGAAGATGGCAAATTTTGCATTATATGTTTTTACGCATTTAAAAAATAATTTTCTAAGTCGTATTTTTAAATGTTATATGGATATCAGAGAATATGAGATCCTACTTTTCATTAATCTTAGCGGTGGGAAAGGGCTTTTTGTTGTCTTAAGTAAACATAAAATACGAATTCATAAAGAAAAGGTTGACAGAGCTTAAAGTCACAATTGCATTAGGGACTGACACAAATTGCTAAGGAATGTTTTGATGACAGGTTAAAGAGAACAGGAGAATTAAGGACAGACCTTGCTCGGGGCAGTGGGAACTCCAGTCCAGGGCTTCCCAACCTCAGCCATTCCTTTACCGGCCTTTATGGTTTGCTCTTCATTCAATAACGGTACCTTATCGTTTATCTGTTTTTCCTTAAAGTCTTATTTTAATTACTTAATTTGGGTGTCTTTACATACATAAAATGTACCCATGTTAAGTGCACAATTCCACGAGTTTGACAAACCTATATACCATGTAACCATCGAGGCCACTCGGAGAGAGGCCTTTTACATCATCCCCAAAAAAGCGCTTCTCAGCTCTTATATTCACTCCTCTCTTCCCATTCCAGGGACCAGCAAACTATTGTCACTACATTTTGCGCCTTTCTAGAGGTCATAAAAGTGGAATAATGGAATGTGAGTCTTTTTTTTCTAGTTCTCTCACTAACATATACTTTTTTTTTTTTTTTTTTTTGAGACTGAGTCTTACTCTGTCGCCCAGGCTATAGTGCAGTAGTGCGATCTCAGCTCACTGCAACCTCCGCCTCCTAGGTTCAAGTGATTTTCCTGCGTCAGCCTCCTGAGTAGCTGGGATTACAGGCATGCACCACCATACCCAGCTAATTTTTGTATTTTCAGTAGAGATGGGGTTTCACCATGTTGGTCAAGCTGGTGTCGAACTCCTGACCTCATGATCTGCCCGCCTCAGCCTCCCAAAGTTAACATATACTTCTGAAATTCATCCATGTTGTGGTGGACCTTCATATTTTGTTCTTTTCTATTATTGGGTAGTTCTCCATCATGGGGGTATGTCATAATTTCTTCATCTGTCCACCTGTTGATGGATATTTAAGGGGTTTCCAGTTTGGGGAATTTAAACCAATAGATTTATTATTTATAAATAATATTGCTATGAACATTCGCATGTGTCTTTATGTCAACATATGCTTTCACCTCTCTTGGGTAAACACCTAGGAGCGGAACAAATGTCAAGTGTAATTGTTGTTGTTATAATAATAGTATAAACTACTAGTACAAAAGGTGCTCCATGGACAAAGGAGATTATGAGTCATTCCGTCAACAAATGGCCATTGTCAAATAGCTACTGTAGGCCTGACACTGTCTTAGGCTCTGCATCCCCAGTGGTGGAAAAGGAAAGACAGGTCTGCTCCTTCCCTTCATGAAGTTTCTACTCAGAGGGAGACAGAAAAAAAGACATGGAAACAATAGATCAGCTAATTTCAGTTCCCAGTAAGAGCTAGAAGAATGAACAACAAGAATAATTTGATACAAAGAAATGGTGTATATGTGGTTATATCAGCAAGGGTCTCCCTGAAGATCCTGAAGCTGAGACCTAAACAATAAAGAAGGATCAAAAGAGTCCTTGAAAAGACAAGGGTCACAGGGAGAAGGGTGGAGTGAGTTGAACTTTCCAAGCTGAAGGAACAGCATGTGCAAAGGCACTGAGTTCATAGGTTTGAGAAGCAGAATAGGTCAGAGGTGAAAGGTTAAGGGAAGACCTGATCATGCAGGGCCTGGAAAGTTCTCCTAGAAGCTTGTATTTTATTCTGGTTGGAACAGAAATCTTTTCTTTTCTTTTCTTTTTTTTTTCTTTTTTGAGACAGAATCTCTGTCGCCCAGGCTGGAGTGCAATGGCTCGATCTCAGCTCACTGCAAGCTCTGCCTCCTGGGTTCACGCCATTCTCCTGCCTCAGCCTCCCGAGTAGCTGGGACTACAGGCGCCCACCACCACGCCCGGCCATTGTGTGTGTGTGTGTGTGTGTGTGTGTGTGTGTGTGTGTGTTTAGTAGAGAAGGGATTTTACCCTGTTAGCCAAGATGGTCTCAATCTCCTGACCTCGTGATCCACCCGCCTCAGCCTCCCAAAGTGTTGAGATTACAGGTGTGAGCCACCTGAAATCTTTTCCTTAAAGCCAGGGAGGGATGTGATTGGATTTGAGTTTCAGAAAGATCACTCTGTCTGCTGTGCAGAAGACAAACCACATTTGGAGATGAACCCAATTTGGAGGCTGCTGCAGGAATCCAGGCAAGAGATGTTTGCGGCTTAGACTTGGCTGGACACAGTGCAGATGGTGAGACGAGGGCCTATACAGGACATATTTTGAAGGTAGAGGTGACAGACATGCTGATGGATTAGCTACAGAGTGTGAAGGAATGAGGGAATCGAGATGGATCTTAGGTTTCTGGCTCCAGTAATTCGTGAACAAGATCCTGCAGCCAGAATCTGCATCCTCCATATAACTTTTTGTCCAGAGTTCCACACTCTGTCCCTCGCCCAGAGTAGGAATTGGAGGAACTCGCTGTCCTAGTCCATACCAGTCGGTCAGCCTGTGCTCCGCCTCCCCCGTGCCCCATTAGATGAAAGGGAAAATGGCCCCATCAAACAGAGCAGATATGTGAATTAACAAATACCAGTGCCTCCGGTGCCCACAATAGCAAAAAGAGATCCAAGAAAACACTGATATTTATTTATCTTCTGTTTTCTTTCAGATCTAGCAATGTGACAATAACACGTGTCACTGTCAGCCCAGGCCCTGCTGGCAACACCTTGAAAACTACGCAGAGGTTTAGAAAATAAACAGCAGTCTCTCTGATTCCAGTGATAAAATACCAGTGTAAGGAGAGCCTCCTGAGATCCATAATCTGGAATTGTCAGGGGATAAGAATTGTCTGTCTTTTTGATAAAAGATGTCAGCTACCCTTCTGGGTTTTAAACAGAGAGAAATACTTCTGATTATGAGACTGGCTGTGTATCATGAAGTCTGTTGAAAGAATTTGTGTGTGCAATAAATGTGCTTGCCTTGCCCATCAATGTCCTTAAAATTTCCTTATCAGAAGGAAATTCAGCCAAATCAGAGGCACGAAAAGTACACAACTCTAGAGTGGCTTGTTTTTGTCTGGGAGCTTGCTTCGTGAAGGCTGTAGTTTCCTGATTACTATTCAGCTCAAAAAGCCTTCAAAGACCACTCCAGAATTGGCAATTATTATTTTTTTAAGGCTTAGGACTAATTAGCCTCATGAAAGACTGTTTTGTTGCTTGTGGTCTGTGGTTGTTATATAGCTTGTTTTGCCTTGAAAAAATGCTGCAAGTGCTTTATTCTTTCTCAATTGAAATCCAACAGGGGAAAAAATAGCCCAATTACAAATCATCAGCAGACTGCCACACACATGATAAGCCCCAAATAAATAAATATTTATTGAATGAATGAATGAGTGACTGAATATTAAACAGCCTCACTGGCTAGGGCACACTAAAGATCCAAAATAATAACATAAATAGCCATCAATACCTGTTGATCAAGGCAAGCTAGAAGACTTAGTCTTATTAATACTGGTCAAACTCTCAATTGACCTTCAGAACATAGTGAAAGGTCAGTTATTCAATCCACAAACATCCATGGAGTGTTCGCTTTCCTCCAGTCTGCTTGCTAGGTGCTGGGGGTGCAGCAGGGAGCAGAATGCCACAGTCCCTGACCACCTGCAGCTCCTCCTCTAGTGGGGGAAGGCAGGCAAAATACAAGTACACAAACGAAAGAAAGAATTTAGGTTTAACTCAATACTGCAATTGAGGTTGACAGGAGTTAACCTACTCTGGTTAGGGAAGTCTGTGAGGCCACTCTGAGGAGGTGTCATTTAGTCTGGAGCCCTGGAGTATGAGAATGCATCAGCCAGTCAGGCTCCATGGCTCTTGCCTTTAATCCTAGCACTTTGAGAGGTGGAGGCGGGAATCTCACTTGAGGCCAGAAATTCAAGGTCAGCCTGGGCAACACAGAGAGACCTTGTCTCTACAAAAAATAGTAAAAATTAGCCAGGTGTGGTGGCACATGCCGGTAGTCCCAGTTACTCAAGAGGCTGAGGCAGGAGGATCACTTGAGTCCACGAGTTAGAGGCTGCAGTGAGCTATGATTGTACCACTGCACTCCAGCCTGGACAACAGAGTGAGACCCTGTCTCTAAAAAAATAATAAACAAGTAAATAAAAATAAATAAATAGATAAATAAATAAATAATGTTTTTTAAAAAGAGAACACATCAGTCATGTGAGATTGTGGGTGTTTGTGGCATAGGAAGGAAATGATGCTCAGAATGGATTTGTTTCCTGAGGCTACTGGAAACTACCAGAAACTTTGTGGCTTAGACATGACAGAAATTTCTTCTCTTACAGTTTGGTAAGCCAGAAGCCCAAAATTAGTATCCCCAGCCTGAAATTACAGTGTCTTCAGGATCACACTCCATGGGAGGCTTTCCCTCCCTTGCTCCTCCAGCTTTGGTGGCTGCCAGCGTTCCTTGGCTTGTGACGGCATCGCTCCCGTTTCTGCCTCCATCTTTACTTCCTCATCTCCTCTGTGTGTGTGTCTTCTTCTGATCCCTCCTCAGAAGCATCTTGAATGTCTATTACTTCTGCCAACAGCCTGGTTGAGAGAATCTAGGGGTTTCTTTTTCCCTCATGCACCTTAAAATTCTTCCTGTTTCTATCCATTCTTCAATTCCAAAGCCACTGCCACATTTTTCAGCTAATGTCATGGGGGCATCTCACTTCATTTAGTCAGCTGAAAATCTCATCAATGAATAAGATATTTGTCATACAGGCAGGCTTGGCTATCTGGCTGGCTCAGGGGCCATTTCATCAGAGGTTATGGGATGTGTTCCTTCTTTGCACCAATTTCTTTTTTATCTTAACCATTTTGTTTGGCAATACACCTGCAATGTACTCTATTGTTCAATAGTTCAATATTGTATTTTCTTTGTTTGTTTTTTTTTTTTTTTTTTTTTTTTTTTTTTTTTGAGGTGGAGTCTTGCTCTGTCCCCAGACTTCAGTGCAGTGGCATGATCTCGGCTCACTGCAGCCTCCACCTCCTGGGTTCAAACGATTCTCCTGCCTCAGCCTCCCAAGTAGCTGGGACTACAGGCGCACACCACCACGCCCAGCTAATTTTTGTATTTTTACTAGAGACAGCATTTCACCATGTTGACCAGGATTGTCTCGATCTCCTGACCTCATGATCCGCCCACCTCGGCCTCCCAAAGTGCTGGGATTACAGGGGTGAGCCACTGCGCCTGGCCCAGTATTGTATTTTCTAGAACAAATAATGCTTACTATAATTTTATCTTTTCTGGCTAGCCCTGAGGTCATGAGGATAAACTTCTGTTATTGCAGGACAGCAAAACCCGGCCCAAAGACAACAGAGTGTGGTGCTGGTGACCACACACTAAACGTTCCCCCATGCTAGCTTTTGTGCCTAAAAGTCGAGGTCTTCCCCATATTGCTTGGCTCATTCACTTCTTTTGCACTTGGGTCTTCTCCTGGGCTCTTCCTGTTGATGATAAAATGCAGATTGCAACACCCAGAGTCTCAGCCTCTTGAGTTTCTGTGTTGGAAACATCCAGCCCTTGCTTGAAATTCTGCCATGAAAAAAGGAGATTGGGCCGCTGTGATCTTTGCCAAACACAAATGGGTAGGTCACCACCCTCCCCGCATGTCCACTCTCCGCCCCACCTCCACATGCTTAAAATCATGTAATGGCTTCCCATTGCTTTTGTGATCAAGTCCGTCATTGTACATGGTGTTGGCGTCATCAACATGACCCAGCCTAGTGTGGTCAAAGCGGACCTCTGCAGACCCACCCCTGACTCTGTCCTCCAGCCACCCCTCATATCTTCACGCCTCCTTAGTCCTTCATGTCTGCGATGCTCTCTTCTGCCATGGATCCTTTGCACTTGCGGTTCCCTCTGCCGGGAATGTTCTCTTCCTGTCTCTTCCTTGTCTGGTGAACTCTTCTCATGCTTCAGGTTTCAGCCCCAGTGTCCCCTTCCTGGGGAAGCCTTTTCTGACTTTGCTGACCAGGGTTTTTTGCCCTACAGGCTCCCAAAGCACTGGGTTGCTCTCCTCTCCAGTTCTCATGGCAGATGAACATATTTTGCCCTTGCTGATGTGCTGCTGTAACCGCCTCCCTGTCGCCTGGATCATTCGTTCCTGAGAGGCTGCATCTGTTCTATTCATTGCTGCGTCCCAGTGCATTGGAGAGTGCCTGCTCCATACGGGCTGAATGAGTGGGTTAGTGAGTGAATGAATGACCTGCTAAAGTCCTAGATCACCAATGAAAATGATAACCTCATGTGGGGAACGGTGGCTCATGCCTGTAATCCAGTACTTTGGGAGGCTGAGGCAGGTGGATCACTTGAGGTCAGGAATTAGAGAACAGCCTGGCCAACATGGTGAAACCCCGTCTCTACTAAAAATACAGATTAGCTGGGTGTGGTGGCAGGTGCCTGTAATCCCAACTACTCTGGAGGGCAAGGCAGCAGAATCGCTTGAACCCAGGAGGCAGAGCTTGCGATGAGCCGAGACTGTGCCACTGCACTCCAGCCTGGGTGAGACCCTGAAAAAAAAAAAAGAAAGAAAGAAAGAAGGAAGGAAGGAAGGAAGGAAGGAAGGAAGGAAGGAAGGAAGGAAGGAAGGAAAGAAAGAAAGAAAGAAAGAAAGAAAGAAAGAAAGAAAGAAAGAAAGAAAGAAAGAAAGAAAGAGAAAAGAAAGAAAGAGGAAGGAAGGAGGAAAGAAAGAAAGAAAAGAAGGAAGGAAAAATAAAAGGAAAGGAAAGGGAAGGAAAGAAAAGAAAAGAAAAGAAAAAGAAAGTGATGACATCCCAGAGCGCAGTCCTTCTCTACTCTAAAAGAAGGTCGATCACCTTTCTTTCCTGGCTCTCTGTTTCTAGGGAAAATTGGGCCCTACCTCCACTTTAGATCAGTCTTTTACAACTCACACAAGTGCCCCTGCCTGAGCAGGCCTAGGTCTGTCATTCTGCAAGAAAATTATCTGACTTCTTCCATCCTATGTTACCCAAGAAGACAGGCCCACAGCTTGTGACCAAGGAACCAGTTCCACCATACCCTGGAGACACCCGGTTCCCTGGAGCTGGGTCCACAGCCTTGTGAAGAAGCACAGCTTCGTGTGTTCCCATTGCCCTCATGCTCCCAGCCAGGCTCCTGGTCTTCCAGGTGGGCTTCTAGCTCCACACACTCCTTGACAAGAACGGGTCTTCCAGCCACGCTCACCAAGGGGCAGGAGCCAAAGCCTCCCAGCTTCCTCCAGCAGAGCAGGGCAGGAGCACCCACACCTGGGGAAGGACAGGGTCTCCGGCTGATCACTGGCTCTTTGGAAGCAGGTTCCTCCGGGTGTCAAGTAGGATAAGCCTCCTTCCCAGAGTACTGGGCACAGCCCAATGCCAGCCCGCAGGACCATCTCCCCAGGTGAAAGGGAAGGGCTTGACTTTGTGCACCAGGCAGTCCCTACTGGGGGCAACACAGGACTTCCATGGCCTCACCCATATCCACAGTTGTCAGGACATAGACTCCAGACTCTGGCTCGGTGGGTCCCCATGCCATGGTGTGACCTTCAGCATTTATTTAACCTCCAGTGCTTTTGTTTCCTCATCTGAAAAACGGACTTTTTAAAAAGAAGTTCCTGTCTCCTAGGGTCGATGATAAGATCAAATGAGTTGATACAGGCAAATATTTCAAACGGGGCCACATAAATAGTATGAGTGCTGCAAGGGTCACTGTTGCTATTACTAGTGGCACTGACATGCTGTAAATACCACCTCCTCTTAAGCATTGGAATGGTCAACACATAAGGTGAATGGATTAATCCAATTTTCTGGGTTACGCCAGATGAAGGGGCAATCCCTGTACATATCAATTTTCAAATAATGCACCATCATAAAATAACAAGCAAGCTGGAGGGAATGGAATCGACCTCTTTGGTGAGTCAGAAGGATGTTTCAGACCCTACAAGGCTCAGGGGTCCCCTGGGAGTCCCTGATGCAGGCAGCACCGTGTGAGGTTAATGTTGCAGACCCCGGAACCAGGCTCACCTGGGTTCAAATCCTGGTGCTGCCTCTTTCTGGCTTCCCTGCACACTTCCATGATCCCCTCGCTGTTCTCATCTGGAAAATGGGAATAATACTAGGGTCATTGTGAGGACTTAATAAGATAATTGACTTAAAAGCCTTTAGCCTCTGTCTCAGCACAAAGTACTTGATAAATGATTGCTTCTATTTGCTAGGATTGGACAGAATTCAACACTGCAAGGCGCAGGGGCCACCCTCCTAGATCCTCAATGGCTGACAATGTGCAAGATGCATGCTGGATACTGTAGGGTTTTTAACTAAAACCCTGATGTTCTCTTATATTTCTGCTACTTGTCTTGTTCTTAAAAACCAAGAACTAGCAAATACTGGGTGACAGGCGTCAGCTTGCTGCCTGGGTTCTGCCTTAACAGGAGTTGACAATACTGCAGCAAATCAACGCTACACGCTTTGGACAAAACAGCAGCCCTGCCTTGCTACTGTAAAGGGCATTTGCCATGTTATTTGCAGCAGAGGGATGGTTTCCCCTCTCCTTCTGGACTTGCACCTCATTCCGACCGGAGTGTGTACCAGCTGCCTGCCCCAGACTGTCCCAGCAGCCATCTATCTAGATGAGAAGCAATTTCATAAATTCAAACGGGGCACGTTTCCTACACAATTTATTTAGCTTAACAAGTTAATCAGAGTCCACGAGCCCAATTTGTCACTGTGCTGTTTTCTTTTGCCGGCTGCTCTAATTGTATAAATATGCCCAGAGGTTTGATGAAACTTCTAACACCTCAAACAATAAATGGCCCACTTACAGAGTGTACTCGTGGCTATTTTGAAGCAAGGCATTTCCCCTCCTGAAGCTGGCAGCTCCTACCCATCTAACGGCCTGGCACCGTGCTGGCAGCTCCTGCCCATCTACCAGCCTGGCACCGTTTGGTTACTGGTCTTTTGCTTTTTTTTTCCTTCTTTTTTGAGAAAAGGTCTTGCTTTGTCACCCACACTGGAGTACAGTGGTGCAATCCACAGCCTCAAACTCCTGGGCTCCAGAGATCCTCCTACCTCCACCTCCCAAGTAGCTGGGACTCAGTTGTGCGCCATTATGCCTGGCTAATTTTACAAATTTTTTTTATAGACAGGGTCTCACTATGTTGCCCAGGCTTCTCTCAAACTCTCGGGCTCAAGTGATCCTCCAATCCTGACCTCCCAAAGTGCTGGGATTACAGGCACGAGCCATTTCGCCCAGCCTGGCCCTTTGGATTCACTCCCAGCACCCAGGACCTGAATGGCAGCAAACAGGGGCAAGGTGGAAGGATGCCACAAAATGCAGCTGTCTCTGACTCCTGGTCTAATTCCAGAAAACACCACATCATATCCTCCGCCAGGTCTTCTCCCTCTTTGGGATTAGGCAAAAGGGCAAATGGCCAGACTTGGGGGCTAAAGAGCTTGCTTTCTCTGAGATGTGGGCCTCTTCCGTCAAATTCGCATCTGAACTGCTTTCAGCGCCTGATTTATGAAGAGGCACGCAGTGAGGCTGTTCGGCTGGTCCCTGGAAACCGATCATAAATCTGAGGCCTGTATCACAGGTGGTAGACTTCTCTGAGGTGATGGCCGAGAGAAATATAGGAAACCGAGACGAATGTGTCTGCATTGAGTCCTGGAAGTGTGCATTTCCAGGATTTCCTTTTTATTCATTTTGAATTCTCTCCTCTTGGATTTAAACCTTCTGTCTCCTCTGTGTTCATGTGAACATTTCAACCTATAAATTTCATTTTAATAAAGGAGGTGTCCAGCGAGGAGATAAAACGTTTTTTAAGACAGAAAACTTCTGCCCCTACCCCACCCCCATCTTTCACACATTTTGTCCCTAGTCGCAGATGTTTCCTCTGCCTTATCAGTGTGCAGAAAAGAAACGTAATACGCTGGGCTTTCAAATTTTCCGCCACGGAAACAAAAGACAACAGGAGGGGAGAGGGGCCTCGCTTAACCTGGAGGGGACAGGCTAAGGGGAAATGGAAAAAGGCCGGTGCCCTGGGAGCAGAGTTGGCAGAGCCAATGCCACAGACTCCTGTTTCCTTGGTTCAGTGCTGAAAAGCAGTCAAGTAACAAATGCTCCAACCTCCTGTCCTGCGCCACCGCAGATGCAGCCCTGATGTCACCTTCCTCAGGATCTCAGGGCTCCAGCTTCAGGCTGTGTTGGGCTTGTGCACAGGGGCCTGGTAGAAGCAGCCCTCCCAGCCTTCTCTCTGCTCTTCTGCTGCACTCGCTGGGAATTTCCACGTCCCCATGATGTTAATTGCATGCTTCCTGAGCCATAGCCCTTTCTATCACGTCCAGGAAGTCAGTGACCAAGTCCTCTGCCCCACCCTGCTCTGCTAGCTCAGGTGTAACCTAACTCTCAAAAGCACTTTCTTTAGAATTTTAACTTGAATGTGCACTGTGGACCCTCTCGTGATGCCCACAGCCTGCACCCAGGTGTGTGAACCGTGTCACTAATCATGCAGACCTCAAGCGATTCTGAGGAGGCCATTGCCACATGCCAGCCAGCCACGACATCATCCTCTTGCCAAAACCCCCTAAATGGGTGTCCAGAGTGTCCCCTCTTACCTGTCAGCTACCACCACCTTTGTTCCCACCTTCACCTCTCTTATTAGACTCCCGCATGGGCAAATGTTTTATTTTAATATTACAGTTAGATGTTTATTTTAATGGGCAATAGAAAATAAATTGGGGTGGTGCATGGTGGCTCATGCCCATAATCCCAGGACTTTGGGAGGCTGAGATGGATAGATCACTTGAGCCCAGGAGTTCAAGACCAGCCTGGGCAATGTAGGGAGGCCTTATCACTACAAAAAAAAAAAAAATGTTTTTAATTAGTTCAATGTCATGGTGCATGCCTGTGGTCCCAGTTACTCAGGAGGCTGAGGTGAGAGGATAACTTGAGCCCAGGAGGTCGAGGCTGCCGTGGGCTGAGATTGTGCCAATGCACTCCAGCTTGGGTGACAGAGTGAGACTCTGTCTCAAAAAAAAGGAAGAAAATAAGTTGCTTTTTCGTTTTATAGTAACAATATAAAGCTATCTTTTCAAGTAAGCATATCTAAATAAAGAAGTAAGTTCATTACTTCATTGCGCCGGGCATGGAGGCTGAGGTGGGCAGATCCCCTGAAGTCAGGAGTTTGAGACCAGCCTGGCCAACATGGCAAAACCCCATCTCTACTAAAAATAAAAAAATTAGCTGGGCGTGATAGCACATGCTTGTAGTCCCAGCTACCATGGGGGCTGAGGCAGGAGAATTGCTGGAACCCAGGGGTGGAGATTGCAGTGACCCGACATCGTGCCACTGCACTCCAGCTTGGGTGACAAAGTGAGACTTCATCTCAGGAAAAAAAAAAAAAAAGAAGTAAGTTCATTTACATTTTGAAAAGTTAAGACAGGCAGCTTGTAGCATGCAGATAGAGCAAAACAGAGGCCATGTGATGTGCTAGTTGAGGACTCAAGCCTGAGTCTGAAGCCCGGCTCTGTAATTGGCTAGCTGTGTGACCTTGGGCAAGTTTCTTAACCTCTCTGTGTTCCTCCTAGGGTTGCAATGAGGTTTAGGTGAGTTACTGCTGGACTGAGCAGGGTGACTGTTGCACAGTGTTGCCTCCTCACCACTGGGGAACTCCAGACTGTTGCACCAGGCTTCTCCGCGCCTCCTGGAGGAATGGTTCCAAAAGCTTATTCTCATCTTGTCATTTCTCTGCTGTAAACTCTCCCCATGATGAAGTCCTAACTTCTCACAATGGCCCCCAGGGGATTCTGTGATCTGTCTCCAGCCGATTTCTACAACTTCTTGCTCTGCCATTTGTCATTTGTCCTCAATGACACAACAATGTCAGCCTCATGACTGCCCCCCAGATGCACCTCGCTCATTCAGGCTCCTGTGCAGTCCCATGCTGCACCCTCTGTCAGTCCTGCCTCTCCCTCATCTTGTCCATTGATGGGCAAACTTCTCTTCCTGTGTCCAGGCTTGTTCAAATATCAGCTCCTCAAGAGAACTTCCTTGATTCTTTCTCCATGGACGGGGTTAGGCACTGAAACAGCAGAAATGTGCTACCTGTGCCTCTACTTAAAATCACAAAGCTCAAACTACTTAAAATTCAAGGTTATTTTTTAAAATTATGAAAAAAAAAAAGGATTAGAGGCCAAGCGTGGTGGCTCATGCCTGTAATCCCAACACTGGGAGGCCAAGGCAGGTGAATCACTTGAGGTCAGGAGTTTAAGACCAGCCTGGCCAACATGGTGAAGTCCCATCTCTCTATAAAAAATAATAATAATAATTAGCCAGGTGTGGTGGTACACACTTGTAATCCCAGCGTTGGGAGGCTGAGGCGGGAGGATCACTTGAACCTGGGAGGCAGAGGTTGCAATGAGCCAAGATCACACCACTACACTCCAGCCTGGGCGACAGAGCAAGACTCTATCTCAAAAATAAATAAATAAATAAACAAGTTATGAACAAAATATCATGTTAATAGTGAAAAAGGGTTTGACTTAGATTTCAACTTGATAAATGAATAAAAAATTACTTCAAAATACATTTATCTGATTTTTAAGCACATTTAAGTTACCATCACAACTATGTGCTAATTTTGAGAACTAGCAAGGAGTAATTCCTGGCCTCCATTTATAATTCCTATATAATTATGTGATAAATCAATATGACAGTTTGATGTTTGGCTTTGGTAGCAAGATTACTTAGAAAGGTCATTTCGTGAAGCTATCAGAGAGTTTCATTCATTTTCTCAAGAAACTCTCAAGATCTTGATATTCAACCCATCCTCTTGTCATGCAGTTACTGTGCTATTATCCCTGATGATTTTCATCTTTTTCATTTGCCAACTACTCTACCATAGCCAGGTCTTCCTTTAATGCTGGCTTTGAGAACTATTCCAAGTAGTCCTGCAATATTGCTTTCATCTGCTTCATGAAACCCACATCTTTGGCAAGACTAGTGATTTCAGTTTGCCATTGATTTGACTCAGGTGTGTTGAGATGTTTAGAACATACGACAATCACAAAGGACCTGAAGACAAAGAGATTTCTGCAGACCCTGGAGGGGTGTTCTGAGGACATTTGCCTCTCCCTACAACCCGAGACTTCAGAGACTCCAAGACGGAATACTCAATAAGAACCTCCGTCTCTCTTATAGCCCCTACAAGTGACTGATTTATAATTGAACATGTGTGCCTTCAGCATGCACCCAAAATGTGCCTTCAGCAGCCTGTATTCATCTTTCTGCATCTGTCCCCCACCTCTCTCTTCTCCAACCTCATGCCTCCATCACCACCCTGACACACACAGACAACTACACACACCCTTCCTGTCTTCCTCCCATTTTCAGTTTCAAACACTGGATGTTGAGAAAGGTGATTCTTACTGATACCATCAGGCAGGAACGGCAAATACATTTTAATTATCACGTTAAACCTTATCAGTTCACATAGCTGCCCTGGAGCTATCTATGGGACAAGAGTCTAAGACCAAGTAATGCTTCCGTGGGAAAGGCCAACACTGTGGTTGATTTCTGTCTGCCCTGAACCCAAGTGGAGAGTGGCAAAGAATGCGGATGGGCTCCCAGTCTTGCTCTAGGGTGGATTTTAAGCACATGGATCCTCTCCGGGACTCTTCACATCAAATCCCTTTGCTCAGCCTGTTTAGTCGTCTAGAAACCATCCCTGAAAACACTTCCGCATGCCGGGACTTAGCCCAGAGCCCTGACGAAGGAACAGCTTGGGCTGCTATCCAGGAATCTCATGTTGCAGATGGGGTTGGGAGCAGGACACAGTCCATATTCTTAACATTTTGCAGACTGTACGTACAAATGGTAATTTTTATTGTTCAAGTCATATGAAACATGTTTCCTGTTTTCTGTTGTCTGTTGGCAGTTTTTTTCTCTGTCAGAAATACCTACCACCCCAAGATACCCACTTCTCTAGTCCCGAAGAAGAATGTGTGAGCCACATCTTCTACTGGGCCCAAAGAGGTCACAGCACCCCTTGAAGCCTCGAGAAATACCAGAAATGGGTCATGAAGGGACAAGATCTTGCTTTGCTTCAGTGGAACCATCCATCTATCCATCCATTCATTTCTTTATTCAGTGAATGAGACCACCAGTCTCTGCCCATGATACAGAGGGCCAAAGTCAGCCAAGTTCACCTTGGGGAAGAGCTGGGCACATCAAAAGAACCTCTTAGAAGGAGCCATATCTCAGTGAGATCATCGCTTTTATAATACCAATTGTATTATTTTTAATTTTAAATTTTTCTTGTAGAGAATGTGGACAAACAAGTTGACAGGAAATAACACACCTCCACGTATCCTTCCTCCAATTCCATCAGTAAATTCACTTTTAATTTCATAAATAGCACAAGAAAACATTCATTTGTAAAAATCGTTTTCAGTTGATACAAAGCTCAATATCTTCTTAACCACCTCCCGCAGTCTCATACCCTATGCCAGAGGTAACTACTATTATTTGGAGGGTTCCCTTCCTGGCCTTTTTCTACAGAGTTTTATGTATCTATGTACTTTTAGGAATACATTATATTGCTTTGGGTTTGTTCTATAATTTTGATTGTATGTTGTATGTTGTTGCTCCTATATAGTTTATTTCATACTGGATCTTTCTGTGTATTGATTATTTTCACCAAACAGTAAGTCTTAGAGAGATTTCCAAATCTGTGCATTGAGTTCCATCCCTTAGTCATCACTGAGAGTTCATGCTGACCACAGGGGACTGGGGACATGAAATCAACCTGGAGGAGATAATGGCTACCACAGGACCGTGCATGTTTGAACTCTGGAGAAAAAGTTAGGTTGCTTCCAATTGCTGGCTAAACAATGCTGCCATGAACATCTTTGTGCCAAGTGTCCTTGGTTCATGTACAAGGACTTTCCTGGGGGTAGATAGTGATAACTAGAGGTGGAATTGCTAGGGGGTCAAGGAGGATCTCCATGCACATTATTAATTTTTGTAAATACTGCCAAATGTGCTCATGTCATATTTCCACTGGAAAAAGAAAATGTGCATTTTCCCACATTACACAATATTGAAATGATTAAACTTTAAAATTATTTGTAATCTTATGAGTGAACACATGTATGTAACTTTTTTTGAACTTTTAAGTTCAGGAGTACATGTGCAGGATGTGCAGGTTAGTTACCCAGGTAAACATGTGTCATGGGGGTTGATTGTCCAAGTCATTCATCACCCAGGTTTTTGGCCTAGGATCCACTAGTTACTTTTCCTGCTGCTCTCCCTCCTCCCACCCTCCATTCCCTAATTGTACTTTTTATTTTAATTTGCATTTCCCTAATAAGTGATGGGTCTCACTTATCTCTTCTTTCTTACTTTCTTTTGGTCATTTTTATTCTCTTATGTTGTTCAATGAAGAGAAGTTCACTTGAGCTAAAACACACCCCAGGATGGTCACCACTTCCTCAGAATTCATCTCATGCCTCCTGTCCCTCCAGTCACCACAAAACCTAGGAGATTACAGGCTTGAGCCACTGTGCCCAGCCGAGACCGGCGGATCACGAGGTCAGGAGATCGAGAGCATCCTGGCTAACACAGTGAAACCCCGTCTCTACTAAAAAAAATACAAAAAACTAGTCAGGCGTGGTGGCAGGTGCCTGTAGTCCCAACTACTCGGGAGGCTGAGGCAGAAGAATGGCTTAAACCCGGGAGACGGAGCTTGCAGTGAGCTGAGATCCAGCCACTGCACTCCAGCCTGGACAACAGAGCGAGACTCCATCTCAAAAAAAAAAAAAAAGAAAAAAAAAAATAAAAAATAAAAAAATAAAACCTAGGAGATGCTGAGTAGTCCCCCTGGTTGCACCTCACCACCTCTGTGGTTGGGGGTTATAATAGGAATGAGGGCAGAGACCCTGCCTTCCAGGACCTGAAGTGAGTTCAGGAAAATGAAGCTTTTCCAACACTTTTAACCAGAGAAGTCTTCTTCAGGGAGAAATTGGAGTGGCTGGGACAAGAGGCTAGGACAATCCTGGGAAGAGCAAGCTGAGAGGTCATGGAACCAACATGTGAGTTCCCAGCCCTTGCACTTTGCCCTCTGTCCAAGACCCTGTGCTAAGCTCTCGGGCCCACTGACAGCCTACCCCATCAGGACTTGGCTTCAGAACCGGCACCAGCCCCAGCAGAGGGCACAGCTGTGAAAGAAGCTAATGTTACAGGTAATTTTGGCCATTAAGATTCATGTCCAATTAAACAGATGTGTATCATGTTACTTAGGAGGCCCAGCAGTCTGGGGTAGGTCCTGAGCAGAATCCAGCCCAGAGAACTCCTAGCTCCAAACCTAGCCCTTCCACGGTCTTTCTCATCCAAAAATGCCTTTCCTACTCCCTGCCTGAGAGTTGCAGCAAGAAACACTTGACCAGGGGACTCCCTGATCCACTTCCCTATGGATCTAAACAGAGCATGGCGCAGCATCTACAGTGAAGATGCATCTTTACAATGACCCTTCCCATTCTGCAGATGAGGAAACTGAGTCTGAGAACTGAAGAATCTTACTAAGCCCACACAGCTCATAAAATAACTCAAACCCGAAGATTCTGATTTAAGGTTTACACCTCTCTCTCATAGACCAGTACTTACAGTTGGTTTTGTTTGGTTTTTGGTTTTTTGCTTTACTTATATGTCATCGGTACCATTATTTACTTCATCTTTTTCTTTAAATCATATGTTTAAATCTATGTTTAAAAACATACAGACCTTACTCTAGCAGGAATACCTAGGAAGTTTGGTGTATAAAGTCTCCATGTTTGCTTATACGCCTACCTATGGAAAAAAAGAGAAAATTTATTTTGTGTACCCCTCAGATGTCACTTTTTGGCAAACCTCCAGGATACTACTTTTGTACCTCACCTTGGAAATGCCACCTGACACCAGGCAGCTTCCTTGTGGAGGGCGGGTCCTGCTCTTCCATCTCTGGCCAGCCTTCTGGTTGGGGGCTGGAGTGTGAGGGAAGCATAGGCTCTGGGGTCAGCCAGACCTGAATTCAAATCCCGGCCTTACCACTTACCAGCTTTCAGAACTGGGCCCAACTTCTTCGTGTCTCTGAGCTTCAGCTTCTGTGTCTATAAAATGGTGCCATTAAGAGCACCCATCCACCTTGCAGGGCTCCCAGGGTAACTGAATGCAATAATGCATATGACGAGCTCAGCGCTGGGCAGCTCGTATAAAGTTCTGTGGCTGCTGGGATGGAGAGGAAGCAGAGCAGTGCCTAGATCCAGCCTGCCAGGGGTCAGGGCAGGGGTCAAGTGCCTGACGCTCTTCTGTGACTGATGGTCACACCTCTGGGCAGATTGCCCCTCCAGATTCCGAATTCAGTGTCTTCAGGCCTTGGGTTCAAGCCTCTTCTTGGTTGAACTTTGAGCTCAATCCAAGCTGATAAAAAATAATGACCCCAGATCAGCAGGTTGGGTTGCTCCCCCAGCCAGAGCAGCAGGAGGCACTGCCCTCCCTAGAGACCCCCTGAACAATCCAGGGCACATCTACCTGCTTTTGTAGTGGGCTCCATCTAGGGTCCCCAGGAAGCTAACGTCTCCATATATACCTAGGAGTAGGAGAGTGTAGATAGAGCCACATTGTAGCATTGTTTGTGGGCCTTGAGCACTTTTGCCCTTGTGAGCATCTTCCTCCATTAAAAAAAAAAAAAATTAAAACATATTTTACAACTCTGTTGGTATAAAGACAAATGGAAAAATAGGTTCCAGGCTGGATTCATTATTATACCTTTATTATTGTTTTAGCCTTTTTTCTTCTAATTTTAAACGAAATTAACATTAAGATGTTTTCCTGGACCCCTAGAGGCACCATAAGCCTAAACCATGTACCCACCATGCCTGAAGGATGAGCCGTGTCAGGGTGGAGAGGATCAGCCTGGCTGTACCCAGGGGCTGAGTCCGGAGGAGAAAATGTCCTTGGAGAAGAGGCTCCCAAGCTGACTTTCAGGTACTCCAGGATAAGCCCAAGTTTCCAAAACAGCCTGGAAAGGGCAGTCATTACCTGGCATTCATCACCTGGATGGTGGAACCAGACCAGAGACTGGAGCAAACCCCCAGGCTATGGCCTAGGGCACAGACACAGGATTCCTGCAATAGCTTGAATGTCAGGGGTGGCAGGAGAAACCCATGCAAGATGAAGCAGTCAGAGCAACACTCCAGCCCTAGGAACAAACTCCCCACCCAAAGCCCACACAGCCCTTAACAGACTCCCATGTTCTCCCCAAAATCATACGCCAGATACAACTTAATGTTAGGATCAGCCTTCAGCACACGCCAGCTCAGTGCAGAGGACAACATTGTTGTTTGAGGCAGAGCTTTTGCTTGAAAATGACAAATCCAACCCAAATTACTTACCTTAAAAGGGAATTTATCACAAGGCTCCAGAGTGTCTCGGAGAAGCCAAAGGCAGGAAAACACTGCTCCTCTGGGACAGACTGGAACCTGGAACTAGAGAGCCTCCAAGAGTAGCGCTCTCTCTCTTTTCCTCTTGCCTGCCTGTCTCTGCACATATTCTTTGCACATGCCCAGCAAGTTAGCTTTCTCTGCAATCTGGCCCACGCGGCAAAATGCAACTCCCAGGTCTCTGAGTTATCATAGATACTGCCCCATAGTAGATACTGCCATGGGCACCCATAGATACTGCCATCCTGTCTATTTGACTTGAATTCCTCACCTCCAGGAGAGAGGTGATCAGCCCAGCTTAGGTCAGGGCTCCTGCCAGGGAGACGGAAACACCCAATGCCAACAGCACTCCCCAGTGTCCTTGCTCTTTGGATTTTGAAGGGCAGTTTCCATAGAAATTTGCAGTGGGGTGTCACAGGGAGCTGGGAGGCCACCTTGATAGGCATCTTTACGACCGGTTAGTCCATCAGAAGCAGAAGGAGTGGAAGTTGAGTGGGTGGCGAAAACGTATCCAGTTTGCCAGTTGATGCTAACCATGGTGGATGGTTGGTGAACAGAGCATTGTGGCACAGCTGCCATCATTGATGTCACTTACAGTCCCTCAAGCAGAGTGTGATATTTACCCAACAGCTGCCCCTGGGTCTCTGTCACAAACACACAACCAGGAGCAGCCCACACATAGCTCTGGGGCTTCAGGGTTCCCTGTCTGTGCCTGGACTCAACACATTTTCCAAGCTGAGGACGTTGCCTTCCAACACCCCTTCTCCACTGGCCCCACGTGGGAGGCAGCAAGAGGAAAGCAGATCAGGGCTGAGTGGGCCCCAGATCCAGGCGTCCCCACGGTTCCCATCCCATAACTCAGCTCTGGGCAGTGGCGGAGCCCTCGAGCCAAGAGAAGTTGCAGCCAACATACCAGCATCCCAGACGCCGGGCAGATGATGCTGCTCCTCTGCCATCTCTCCCAGGGAGGCTGCCAAGTCCCCAGACCTGGCCAGTGCTGACATTTAAGCAAAGTATGTGTCAACCATATTAAACAATACACCAAGCTGTGGGTTATTAAGTGCAGGGTAAATTGACCACAGCAATTAAACTGAGATTAGGGAGTGATAAAGCCAGGGTCCCAGGCTGCAAAGAACGCTATAACATATGGAGGCCTGACTATTACAAAGTGTGAAAGCCACAGCAGAAGCTTGGTGACATGGCCCTCCAAAGAAACTCGCTGAGGCCCCCACCCCACCCCCGGGTCCCCAACTTTACTTGACTTTTCTTCTTTTGACAATCTGGTATTCTCAAGAAGGCATGTGTCACGCTCGGCATCTAGGTATTTCTGGAGACCGCCAGGTAGGGCCATGGGGATGTGTCCTCAAAGAAATGCCTGGTCCTTGTGGCTGGATGCTGCCTGCCTCCTCCCTTCCCAGTTTAGATAATTCACAGACCTGGGTGGGATGCTGAGAGTTCCAGGGGCAGGGAAAGGAGCCATTCTCGGCTCCCCAATGCCAGGCCCCCTGTTGACACCAAGCAGCCTCAGAGCAACATCTGAAGGCCCCAAAGCAGAAACCAGCAGGAAGATCCCAGAGAGGGATCCAGCCCCATCCAACACAACCACCCAGAGCCTAAAGGCAGAGCAGAGGCGTCCCAGCACTGGGGACACCCACTATATATTTTGAAATGAGCACACACTGCCCTTTGAATCACTGGCTCGAGTCCTCTGGGCACCCCTGCCATCGTCTTGCCAATAGCCCACTGGCCCGTTCCTCAGGCTTTTGGCCAGCTCCAGATGCTCAGATGCTACTTGGAGTGTGGACTGGTGTTCAGAAGAGGCTCTTCCTATAGGTCTTGATCTCATCCCTAAGTCCTGCAAAAGCTGCCTTTTCTTCCCAAGGATTCCCAATGCCAGGAACTGGCTTTGCTCTAGAGTCCATTGCCCAGGAGCACCAAGGTTCAGGGCTCGGCAGTGGACAGAGCAATTCAAAATTCCAGTGTTGCTTCTTGCTCACCCTATGACCTTGGACAAATGAGTTGCCTTTACTCAGCCTCAGTTTCCTCATCCACACAATGGCCCAATGACAGCCCCCTGAGTAAGTATGCACACATACGTATTTAGAGTTGGGGAAGGCATTCTGTGGTGGTGGTGATCACTGCCATTGTCACTGTTGTTGTTATACTTCCAGGAGAACCTGACACTGAATTTTGCTATTCCCCTTGACCATTAGGGTGAGTTTCTTTCTTTCTTTCTTTCTTTCTTTCTTTTTTTTTTTTTTTTTTTTTTTTTTTTTGACAGCATTTAACTCTTGTTGTCCAGGTTGGAGCGCAGTGGTGTGATCTAGGCTCACCACAACCTCCACCTCCCGGATTCAAGCGATCCTCCCACCTCAGCCTCCCAAGTAGCTGGGATTACAGGCACCCACCACCACACCCAGTTAATTTTGTATTTTTAGTAGAGACGGGGGTTTCTCCATGTTGGTCAGGCTGGTCTCAAACTCCTGACCTCAGGTGATCCTCCCGCCTCAACCTCCTAAAGTGCTGGGATAACAGGCATGAGCCACCATGCCTGGCCTAGGGTGAGTTTCTATACTGGGCTCTCATATAACATCTTGTCCAATGATTCCTTCCATGGCCAGTGGCCTGCTTTGCAAACAGATCTATGGATCATCCTGCTGCTCTGCCCCATAGTGGGGAGGAGAGACGGGGATCCTACAAGCTCTTTGTGGATCCTAGACTCCCAAAAAGCCTGGCTTATCAGTGGAATGAGCTGATAAGAGGCCTCAGTAGGCATCTGCAGGGTGAAAGAAGGGAAAAGTCAGGGTATGTCTCCCACCAGTGTTCTCTCTGCCTTGGGTGGTTTTCAGAAGAAACTGCATCCCCTCTGTGGCTCAGGCTCCTTCCAGAGAGTCAGGCATGCCTGCAGCCTCCACCAGCTGATCCTGATCCCTGGAGTTCAGAGACACAGCCTCACCGCTTTGTACCACCCATCTGGAGGGATGGGAGTAGTGGCTGCATCCAGCTGCTACTGATCTCCAAGTGACTTCACTGTCCCCTGCTTGGCATCTCAGCCTTCCTCTCTCTGTAAGTGATCCCTGTGTTAATTTCCCTCTGTTGAAAATGCTTGAAGCCTTCACCTGTTCCTGCCTGCTGCGCTCCCTCTCCAAAGCACCTTTCTTATGTTCATACAAGCTGAGGTCCTGGAGAATTTCTTCACATTAATATTTTTTTCTTTTCCTTTTATCATTTTTTTTTTTTTTTTTTTTTTTTTTTTTTGAGACAAGGTCTTGCTGTGTCACCCAGGCTGGAGTTCAGCAATGTAATCACAGCTCACTGTAACCTTGAACTCTTGGGCTCAAGCAATCCTCCCACCTCAGCCTCTCAGGTAGCTAGGACTCACAGGCAACTAGATGCATGTGCCACCACACATGGCTACTTTTTAATATTTTTTTAGAGGTGGGTGTTTCACCGTGTTGACCGGGCTGGTCTTGAACTCCTGGCCTCTAGTGATCCTCCTATCTTGGCCTCCCAAAGCACTGGGATTACAGGCATGAGCTGCTGTGCCTGGCCAGCATTTAGCTTTTCATAGATGCTATGCAAACACACACACTGGATAGTAAGCTCTACCCAGTGAGGATCTGGGACAGTTTTGTTAACCCTTGCATTCCCAAAGCCCAGAAGAGTGCAGACACACAGTAGGCATCCTATAAATATGCATGGAAAGAATAAACCAATGAAATGAAGAGATAGCCCATTGGGAGGCAGCCTCCTCTTAGGGGAAGGTGGTTCAATGATCATCGTCAAGTTATCTGAGGAAACAAGCACATAACCCTGTCTCTACTTCAGCTGTTTCTTCATTAGTACCAATAACACTGATAGTGTTTGGAGGATTGGTCAGGGAAGCAGATTCCATCAATGTTTCCAGAAAGGCTGAAATTGTCCCCTGGATCAAGTCAAATGTGCATACTGTTAGGTGAGATTCATGAATTAATGGACTGCCCTTTTGGGCCTCAGTCCTAATTGAACAGTCTACCCTACTCTAATTTTTTTTTCCCCTTCCTTTGTTCTTTAAGGTAAGGAGGGTGGGAGAGGAGAGATAGGGAGACCATCTTGTTTTATTTAACTTCTCCTTATAAACTGCCCAAAGTCCTTTCCAGTTGGAGGCAGAGCTGAACTAATGAATGCAATAATAATGTAACCCAGAGATGCTGCGGGCTGGGGACATGGTTTCACCCAATGCACTGGCCTATTTGCAGATGGGCCTCTGAGGTTAAGGCCCCACTGACCACATTTTTAGAGCATTTTTTGGTTCTGAGTGATCAGGAAGGATGAGGAATCTCTGCCCAAAAGTGAATAGATTCCAAATTATAAATGTCTTGGCTGAACTGTAAGGAGGTATGAGACATGTATTTGGTGTCTCTGGAAAGTTAGGAGGGACAGTCCTCAAGCTGCCTCTGGCTTCTCAGCTGCCCTATCCCCACCACACCAAGCTAATTTAGGTAGACCCCAAGCTCAACCTCTACTGTATATCATGATGCATCTGCCCCTTGACCTTCGCAGCAGGGCCCTTCCCTCAGCTAGCCAGCACAGTGGAAATCTTCACATAAACAACTTCATACTAAAGTGTGAATGGTCCTATGTGGGCTTAATGTGTTTGCATGGGAATGTGAAAAGTACCTTTATCCAGGTCCATTGGGAAGGATTCTAGACACAAGCAATAAGGCTCTAATCTGGGCCCTTCTTGGAGGAAAGCCTCCCCACTGATGGCCATTGATGAACCTGTCGAGTTGCCCCTTCTTGGTTATAGATCAGCCACAGTAGGGCCTTGAGCAACCTACATTCTCTGCCTAAGACCTTGGTTATACACCCGATGCTTGAGTGAGTTGAATGAAATGGCCTCCTAGGTTTCTTTATCCCAAAAGTTGATTCCTTAAATCCAAATTTCTTAGGTCAACATTTAAATCTTTCCATCATATGACTTTCAACTCAGCATTAGTATCCATTACGTGCCTACAAAAACCAGACAGACCCTACTAACAATGCCAACAGTAACAATAGCAATAAATTACTAGTGTTTCTTGAGCACTTATTATGTGCCAGCCTTTATTTTAAACACTTTTGCCATTTGATCATCACAACTCTAATAATACCATTCCCATTTTATAGACAAGGAAACAAAGACTCAAGGCACTTGCTCATACAGAAAGTAAAGGCTGGGGCTATTGCCCAAAGCTGGGTTGTCCATACCTTAAACCATGACATCATGTTTGGGAAACTTGCTTCCTGAACAAGCCACAGGTACCTCTCTCATTGCACAGATGTGAAAACTAGGCTCAGAGAGGTTAAGTAACTTGGTCAAGGTCATACAGGCAGTAAGTGGCTTCTGAAGCACTTCCCTTGGGCTCCACCCTGTTCCCACTGGATCCAAAGACCTTAGAGCTGCCTTGCAAGTCTCTCCCTCTCTCCTATCTGTTGCCCTCAGCCCAAGACCCACATCATTTGGCTAGAAAATCCGGAGAAGGCCAGTGCAAGAAGGAGAGAAGGACTCTGGGAGATTCAGCAAACGCAACAAGTTACTCCTCTTTCACGAAAATAAAAGTCAAGGTAGCGAAAGTGTTTGAATCTGACCCAGAAAATAAACTTCCTTTCTTCTGGGATGGGGCAGGAGATTCCAAGTTCCACTTCAGGCCTTTAAAAAACAAAACTAAACCAAACACTACTAAGCCTTAAACCCCACCATGATTCCGTTTATAATAAAAATATCAACTTCCCTTCTTCCCTGGTGGGGCAAATTGCTGTGGTTGAAGAAGCTGTTTTCATAGTCAGCTAATTACCCCCTTAAAAGATGGCTGATGATCTCACTTCCTGCCCTTGACTTGGCCTGAAAGTTCCCCAACGTGGCTCCCAAAGGCTAAATGCAGGAGAACTGCGCACTCGGGGAGCAGGGTTTGGTGATGAGAAAGGACAGGGACGGAAGCCCTCGGAACTCTCACCTCTCAGAGCCCAGAACAGAAAACCTACCTTCCATACCTGCCTCTCCCAGCTTCCGGCTGCATGGGCGATTTTATCTTCCTGGGGTTCAATTTCCTCATCTGTAGAATGGGGACACCACTACCATGAGAAAGTGAGTGGAATGCAAAGGGTCTGGCTCAATAAATGCTAACGATTCATCTCTTGTCTGTCTTATATTTCCTTTCCTTCCTAGACCGCCCACACTGAAGAGCCTGACTAGGCAGTCCCTATTTCCAGCATGTTCTTCCTCAACAATACTCCTAATAATCATAATAAGCATGTAGCAAGCACTACCCGCCAGAATGTGCATTTGGTGGTTTAGAGCTGTTATCTCTTGAATCCTAAGAACAACCCTAGGAGGCAAGTCCTGTTATTTTACCCATTTTGCAGAAGGAACAGTGGAGGCTCAGAAATGTTACCATACCAGGAAGCACTGGAGCAAAACTACACCTCAGTTGTTAGATTCCAAAGCCCATCAGTCTCATATGGGGGCTTCCATAGAAGTCAGAAGAGTTTAACCCTTCTCATCTCCCTGGAGGATGGCAGACTGGGGCCTTGCAGAGAAAAACCAAGGCTTCCTTATCCCAAGGCTCTGGGCTGGTGATGAATACAAGAGCACAAGGCAGAGGCTGCATTCTCCACTGAAGCACCAGTTGAGTTGAAGAGAGAGGGCACTGTAGCCCAGCTGAGATATAATTTGGTCTCACTGAAAAGGGTATATACCTGCAGTTTTCCAAGGGTTCCATTTAGAGGGAGAAAGAGGGAAGAATGAGGAGGAGGCTTTTCCTTTATAAGTTCCCGAAAATTACTCATTAGAGTTAGAGTTATAGGGGAAACCAGCAAGAGACAGAACTAGAAAAAAAATATATGGCTGTCTGGTGCTTCCTTCAGGGAAGGCCTCTCTGAAGAGGTAACACTGTAAGTGACCCCCAAAGGCAGAGAGAGAATTAATTATGGGAAAGTAGAGATGCACATTCCAAGAAGAGGGAAGAACACGAACAGAGTCCCCTAGGATCACAAGAGCTCAGTGTTTTGAGAGGAACTGATGAAACCTATGTGGCCAGAGACAGCTGAATAAGGAAGAAAGGGCAGCTCAGCTCACCCAGGATGCTGGGAGGCAGGAAAGGAGGTTGGATTTTATGCTACATGCAATAAAAAGCTGTCAAATTTTGGACAGGGAATGGGTATGATCTGAGACATGGTATACTCTTTTATTAAATCAATATTCACATTATTTTGAATTATACAAATATTTTCCAATGAGGAACTAAGGCACGTGCTATGGCTCAGTTTATGACATTTTTATTTACTCAGTGTTCTAAAAGCAATGCTAAATATTCCTTCTTTCCTCCACTGTACCTCTCCCCAACCCCAGCAACCTCTCGATACAGGTTTCCATTCTCAAACTTGTATTTTTCCTGAATATTGCCCTCCTGGAGCCTCCATCCTTGCAGTCTAGGCCAGGCTGCATGCTCTGCAGCCCTGCTACAAAGATGTGTTCCTGGGGCTTCCCTTTGCCTCTCTCTCTGGTTTCCTAGATTCCTTATCTTCCTCTGTTTTGGTTTACGTTGTTATAGAATGAATGTTTGTGTCTCCCCAAAATTCCTATGTTGAAGCCATAATCCTCAATGTAACTGTATTTGAAGATAGGGCCTGTAAGGTGACAAAGATTACATTAGGTCATAAGGGTGTGGGCCCTAATCTGATAGGGCTGATGCCCCTAACAGAAAAGTAAGAAACACCAAGTCATGGTCCCTTCACTAAGTGAGGATACTCCAGGAAGGTGGCTATCTGCAAGCCAGAAAGAGAGCCCTCACCAGAAACCAGCCCTGGCAGCCCCTGATCCAGAACTTCTATCCTCCAGAATGGTGAGAAAGTGAATTGATGTTGTATAAGCCATCTAGTCTATAATTTTTGCTGTGGAATCCCAAAGTGACTAATAACAACCCTCACTTTGCTAAAATAAATCTTTGAGTGGCTTCCTGGGAGATCATTGCATCTTTTAACTTTCCACTTCTTTAAAAAAAAAACTTGAATAAAATAGTTGCTGGTTATAGTATTCTAGGATTAGAAAGACCTGTCTCAGGGTTTTCTCAGGGTTCTCCGTTGTCTTCTCACTTCTGCTGTAGCAATTGAGATGTCTCATGTAATTCTTATTCCCAGTCTTCAAGTATGGACATTTTTTTCCCTCTGAAATCTTTAAAGACCCTCTCTTTATCTTTGACATTCTTAAAATTTCACCACTATGAGCCTAGTGTCAATTTTTTTTTTCATTCATTGTACTGAAAAACCAGTGGGTCATGTAACTTGAAGACTTCTGGGCAGTATTCTTATAGTTTTTCTTTGATAATTTCTTTGTCTGTATTTTCTGTTTGCATTCTTTCTAAGCTTCCTGATAGTGGGATAAAGAACACATGGATTTGACCTCTATATTTAAAAGCTCTTTTCCTCCTAATGGTCATAATTTTGTTCTTTTTTAAAACTTGATCTTTTGAAATATTTCTTAATTTTATCTTCCAACTTCTGTATTAATTTATTTTTACTTTTGTTACATTTTCAGTTCCCCAAAACTCTTTCTTGTTATGTATTTGTTGACTTTTATAGTCTTTTTTTCATAACTATAATACATTATCATATAACTCTAAAGATATTATAGGTTTTTTAAAATCACCTGGATCCTGTGTTGTCTTTATTTCCTGCCTTCATTATTTTTGTGGAGCAGAGTGTCTCTTTTTTTCATGGTGAAAACTTCTCAAATGTCTGAAGATTCTTGCCTGTTTATATTTAAGAGAGAGGTGCTGAGAAGCAAATGGGAAGTTCTTTGTATTTTGATCATCAGTCAGAGGCCATATTTTGTTTTGGGGAGCTCCCATAAGTCAATATCTAGTCATCATTCCTTGGGAGACATTCCTGATCTCTTGAAGGGTAAGAGTGGGGGGAAAACGGAGAGATAGTCAGAGAGCAAGCAACGGAAATTTAAGCAACGAGAGAGGATCAACAACTGAATATTCTGAATGTAATGTCTTAAGTCAGTCTGGGCAGCTATAAAAAAATATCATAGACCAAGTGGCTTAAACAACAAAAATTTATTTCTCACAGTTCTGGAGGCTGGGAAGTCCAAGTTCAAGACACCAGTAGATTCAGTGTCTGGTGAGGGCCCGCTCACCAGATGGCTGTCTTTATGCTGTGTCTTCATATGGCAGAAGGTGGCGGAGCTCTCTGGGGCCTCTTAGAAGGGCATGAATTCCATTCACCACCCACCCCCACAAAACCCTCTCTTCCAAATACCATCACATTGGGGGTTAGGATTTCAACATATAAAATTTGGAGAGACACACATATTTAGTCTGTGGCAGATGTGTTATTGTGATCTTCTGGGAAGTCATTGGGAACAGGGAGAAGAAAAAAATGGATAGGCAGGGGGGATACATCTTACTGATGTCTTGGCTAAAAGATATTCTTGACTGAAAACGTCAACACTTTAATCTACACATTCTGTGTTTCAATTTCATCTCAGATAGCATCTAGTAGGTTGTTAGATTTCTGCTGCATTCTCCCCTTGAAACTTTTCCTAGAGGTATGAATATTGGACGCAAATATTACTAAATGTTTGAGTGTTATTTCTTTACCTTTTCACCTTTAAAAGGGATAGTTTTGATATTTAAACCCAATAGTTCATTGTTTTCTATTTTAGGCTTTTTCATTATACAAGTAAAAGGTGCTCCTTGTACATAACCTAGACCAGGAGCCAGCAACATTTTCCTGTAGCAAATATTTCAGGTTTTGTGGGCCGTATGATCTCTGTTGCACCTACTCAATTCTGTTGGTGTAGCGTAAAAGTAGGCATAAATGAATAGGCTTGGCGGTGTTTCAATAAAACTTTATTTATAAAAACAAATGGAGGCCAGGTGCGGTGGCTCAAGCCTGTAATTCCAGCACTTTGGGAGGCCGAGACGGGCGGATCACGAGGTCAGGAGATCGAGACCATCCTGGCTAACGGTGAAACCCCGTCTCTACTAAAAAATACAAAAATCTAGCCGGACGAGGTGGTGGGCGCCTGTAGTCCCAGCTACTCGGGAGGCTGAGGCAGGAGAATGGCGGGAACCCGGGAGGCGGAGCTTGCAGTGAGCTGAGATCATGCCACTGCACTTCAGCCCCGGCGACAGAGGGAGACTCTGTCTCAGAAAAAAAAAAAAAAAAAAAAAAAGGAAGTCAAAATTTGGACAAAAACCCAACCTTTGCTGACCCTTAATATAGAGAATATAGACTAATAAAATGAAGAAAACAAAATTACCTGGAATCCTACCACCCAAAGATAACTAATGTTAATATGTGGGTGTGTTTCTTTCCCATCTTTCCACCATGCATATATATTTTATTTCCAAAACAGAATCATTATCTATAAGTAATTTTAGCCTGTCTTCCCCACTTAATATCGAAACAGTATTTATGCTATTGAGTATTCTTAAATAACACTATTTTTAATAGCTGTGAAATATTTTATTACATAGATGTAAAACGAAGCATTAACTTTTTTTTGTAACATTTTTCACAGCATTGTGAAAACAATTTCAAAAGGCTATACCAATATTTAATCCTACCAGCAGACTAGGAAAGTATCTCTTTTCTACAAAGGATCTTTTAATAAGAAAATTTCACCAGTTACCAGGAATTTTAAACTCATAAGTAATATCCTGCATTAATGCAATCTATTCTCTCTTTCTTGAACATTGCATTAAGTAAACTCTCCCAAACACATCCCAGGCATGTGGACTTCAACTTAGCCTTTCCCCAAAATGTGCTCTCTGGACACTCATTGCAGGAGGTGAGCTGAGCAAAGAGGATTCTGTGGTCAAATAAATAAATGTAGGACATGGCTAAGTACTGTCATCCCCTTCTTTGAGAGTCCCAGAGCTCGCTGGCATGTTAAAAGCATTAAATATACTTGCATCCCATTTAGAACCCCTGAGCTCTTTAACCCAGAATTTGCCAAACCAAATTCTTTCTTCAAGTAATGCCTATTTGAGATTCAACCAACTAGTTCTTCAGAACAACTTTGGAGAATCTGGTCTAATGCAAGGCCAAAGAGCATCATCTTATCATTGTAAATGTTAGTGTTCCCATCCAATCCAATAACCTACTAAACAGCATGGCAAACATAACTAAAAAAAAAAAAAAAAAAAGGAATTAAGGTTGTTAGCAAATGATATAATAATTTTATATGAGAATAAGCTTTAAAAATGATGACCCACTTTGGGAGGCTGAGGCAGGCAGATCACTTGTGGTCTGGAGTTCGAGACCAGCTTGGCCAACATGGTGAAACCTCATCTCTACTAAAAATACAAAAATTAACCAGGCATGGTGGCGGGCTCCTGCAATCCCAGCTACTCAGGAGGGTGAGGTAGGAGAATCACTTGAACCCGGGAGGCAGAGGTTGCAGTAAGCTGAGATCGTGCCATTGAACTCCAGCCTGGGCGACAAGAGTGAAACTCAGTCTCAAAAAAGAAAAACAAGAAAAGAAAATGAAGACCACACATTCTGGAAGGAGGGAAGATGAAGGGGATACAACACAATGGGCAAGGTGACCACCATATCCTGAAATAAAATAGACAGCCACAGAGCTTGAGGGACACCATTTAACCTTCACAAGGACATGACAAAGTTAAAGAACTCATTATTCCATAAAGTGCAAGGAACATTTAAGCTAATTTGTGGATGTCAGATTCAGAATGGATTATTTGAAGCAAGCTAAGGATCTGGGGGAAGAAAACATTCCTGACCTTTTGGAAGCTGACATCATAGAAGAAAATCACCTTGTTCCTTCTTTCTAAGCAAGTCATCACTTAGTCCCCTCCAAAGGGCGAGTTCCTTGATCCCTTAATCGCTCACCTCATGCTGGTTCATCATTAATTTCCAAGAAAGATTACTCTCATGCCCACCAAAACTCCTTCTTTTCCCCTTCCCACCTGAGCTGAAAAATAATAATCTAGAGTTTTCTCTTATTTTATTTATCAATGTAAAAAGAGGGGGGGGCAGGCAGTTGGAATGTGGGGAAGAAATCTCACTCTTACCGTTGATTTTCAGTAATCTTCCAGGGTAACATTGAATTTTGGAACTTTTAGCAAAACGTGCTCAGTATTCACACTCTAACAACTCTCCAAGATGCCCTTCTGTTTTCAATGATTTCTGAGTACTATAAATTCTATTAAAACAGTAGATATTCAAGATATATGTCCCCTCTCCAGAGGCCTCTTCCATGACAGGACATCCCACACCATTACCAGCACCAAACAGCCCTAAGTTTCTGGGCATCATGGTCACACATTGATAAACTAAGAGACCTCTCTGAAGGTCAGCATCCCAAGGCTTCTACTGAACTTGTTAACTTACTCAACTTTGACAGAGAAGACGGAGCAGGTAGGAAAACTGATCATTCTATCATAGAGAAAAGAATATCTTGTCCAACCCATTCCATTTCATATATGCAAAAAATGAGCCAGAGATAGGGAGAAATTTGCCCAAAGCTGCAAAGTGATTGAGTTGCATGGCTGGGATTAGAACCCTGGGTCTCCTTCAGCAGACAGGTCTACCCGTTTCCTCCTGTTTCTCTCTATACTGAACATTTTTTATCAATCTTATAAAGCATAGTTGATGGGTCAGAAGAGTCTAAGGAGATTCCTCTTACGAAGATGAAACTCCTGAACTTAGAATCTGCAGAAATAATGGATATTCTTTCCTGGATTTTAAGGTCTTTGTCCTATTTGTGTTAAGAGTTAAACCTTTGGCTGGATGTGAACCCTTTCAGAATGCACTCTCCAAATGCCTAACAAGATCCTTCCAAAAATGCCCTCCTTAATCAAACTGAAAGCACCTGAAAGCATCTTTCTTGCTAGGTTGCCAACTAATATAAAATTATAGGAAAAAAAGTAAGAAAAAAAAAAAAAAACAGCAAAACCGGGACTTGTTTTCTTTTCTTCCACTGACTGTACAGTCTTAGTTTGGTTTTAAATTTCTCCATTCTCCATGGGTATTGGCAAGGCTGGATTAGTAATGCTAAAAAATTTATCTTTACAACCTATTGTCTTAGGTAAGATTGTATCAACAGCTCCAGATGGACCAATCTCTAAGAATAATTTCACTTCCCCTTATCATTGACAGGAATCACATTTACATATTCTACTGGTGAGCGAGATAATGCAGAAATGATTAATGTCCCTTGATGTACAGATACCTGTAGACTGTTTGATCAATGTCTCCCCAAGAAAGTGTCTTTCATTCTGGATGCTCAAAGTCCAAAAATGTTCTGTGATTAATGTAACTAAATGTTTGGGGTCGGCGGAAGCTGCAGGCTTCGTTTCTCGTCCCCGTCACACTAAAGAGAGGTCGCAGGAGACTGGATTAGTCATGTGGAGAAAAAGTCTATGGGGCTCATGTGTGCATGGGATTTCAAATGTCCTTTTAAATAAAGAAGCAGAATCCCCCCTGAAATGTCTCCTCCAGAGTGTCTGTAGAGAGAACAACACGCTTAGTCTTTTAATGCAAATCTGATTTCCATTTAGAAAACCAAGTGGGTCTGATTCTGTGTGTTGTATTGGAGTTGGTATATTTCCTGATTTATTTCACATAGTTTATTAACTGGGAATAATCTGGCTTCTGCAAGATATCCCTGAGAGAGGCACTAGAACCAGCTGGAATAATGGGGAAAAAAGGTATGAAGAACAGATAGATATTGCCAATTGTCTTCTTAATCCTCCAGATTTGTTCAGACATTTTCTCTGAGATGCCTTTGATGATGACTCAAAGTTGGGATGCTAGTGCCTGGAGCCAGGAACGCAGAGAGGTTAACCAGGGAACTTGGGGTCATCCTGACCTGTGTTACATGCCAGCTCTTTCCCCAAGCTGGATAACCTTAGGATACGTTTCAAGCCTCTGTGCCTCAGTTTACTCATCTGTAACCTGAGGGTAATGATTGTAAGCACTCTAGCGTTGTTGAAAACTTAAATGAGAAAACATTTTAATGTGATTAGTTCAGTGCTTGGCACTCAGCTAGTATTTAATAAATTCTAGCTATTGTTATTATCATTATTAATTCTAAAAATAGCTTGTTGAAATGTCTCATGCATGCTTAGTGCAAACAATGAAGCTTTCTTCAGGTACTGCCTGGCTGGGTTCCCTTTGCAAGGAGATCTATTTTCCAGTGGAAAATATTTTTAAGGAAATTATATTCAATTCAACCACATTTACATAATAATATGCATATCTAAAAACCGACTCAGCCAGGCTGCCCCTAGCTGTGGGAGCTGAAGAGGCCATATTTAAGAATACAAATTACTTCTGGAATACGTTTCCATGCCCTGGACTGCTCCCAAGGAAGACATGTGGGTCATGATTAAATGGCAAAATTGGAAGATACTAGATGAATTGAAAAATAAAATCCAGAACCCCATACAGTGGTCAAATGCAAAAGATGGATTTGGAGAAGGATGAACCTGAGATGAGAGTGGCTCGAATTTCTCAAAGAATAAAGTAGGTCCTGGGGAAAATCATTAAAACTATTCATTCGTGCATTCATTTATCCATTCAAAAAAACACGTACAGGAAGTCAGATGCAGTTCTAGGTGTCAGGATCATGCAGTAAACAGGTCAGACCAAGTTCCTGCTCTCATAAGTTTTACATCCCAGCAGAGAGAACAGACAGAACAATAACGAAGGTCATTTAGGCCAGGCATAAGTGCTATGAAGAAAATGGAGCTGGTCTTGTTTCTCCCTCTCAGAGCAATGAGGAGATACTTCCCAGAAAAGCAGCTCAAAGACAAAAGCCACTTGTGGAGCCTGTATTGCACCCTTCCCTTTTTTGTCTTGTATGACTTTGGAAAATATCACACCTTTGCTGAATCTTTTTTTCTCTTTGGAATATGAGGCCAATAATTCCAAGTCCCCAATATGGAATTTTTTTGAAAGTCAGGTTGTCCAACAGCTACACAATCTAGCCCAGGTTTAGCATATGCTCAATAAGCTCACTGTCCAGTCTCTGGCCTGTTCCCATGGCAGACATCACCAATCTATGGAGATCTTGCCTCAGACTCAGTCTAACTCCAGGCAGACCCAATCAATCCATCAGAGCAGGCGCTACTAAACTAGCCCTTGGCCTTTACACAGATGAGATTATGAAAATCTAAGAAGATATTAGCTTTCTTTGCTCATTGGTACATTCAAAAGATGTAGAGACTGAACTGCATACGAAAGGAAGAGGCTGATATATGGTGGTGTGCATCACATCCGAGCTTGTCTTTCAACAGCCACATCTCTGTTCTGTACACATCCATACCCACCAATGGCAGCACACGGCTTTCCAGTTGGGGCACTCAACGACCTGCAAGGCCGGACATGGTGACCTAGCACCTTCCTCAGAACCACACAAGCACCCCTCCCTGAGCTTTCATCACAGAGGCAGCACTGTACAGACTTTGGAGTTAGGCAAACTCAAGTTTAAATCTTGACTTTGTGTGACCCTGAGCTCTTTAAACGTTAGTTTCATCCTGTGGAAAATGGAGAAAATGATAGTGTTCAGCTGGTAGAGTGAGCACTAAGTGAGCTTATACTTCCAAAGCCCAGCACAGAACTCTCGATAAATGGCATGTATTATTGTTGTTGCTGTTGTTATCTATTTAAATAAGTATACCACCTACCCTGAAGATGAGAAAACACAAATGTGGCTGGCACATAGTAGATACTCAATAAATGTTATACTTTTCCTTCTGCAGCCCTCTCCAGTCCTACCTAGCCAAAGATTGTGAGGAAAGGAAATGAGAGGATGCACAGTTTAAGAAAATTGGAGGGCCGGGCGTGGTGGCTCAGGCCTGTAATCCCAGCACTTTGGGAGGCCGAGGCGGGCAGATCACGAGGTCAGGAAATTGAGACCATCCTGGCTAACATGGCAAAACCCCTTCTCTACTAAAAATACAAAAAATTAGCCGGGCGTGGTGGTGGGCGCCTGTAGTCCCAGCTACTGGGGAGGCTGAGGCAGGAGAATGGCGTCAACCTGGGAGGCGGAGCTTGCAGTGAGCTGAGATGGCACCACTGCACTCCAGCCTGGGCAACAGAGTGAGACTCCGTCTCAAAAAAAAAAAAAGAAAATTGGAGAAAGGAGAAAGAACAGAGTCAATTCTGGATGGTAGATCTGAGAGAAAAGAACCTACTCCTACTGCCCAAGTTGAAATGCTTCCATCCAAGAGGGTGCGTCTCAACGTTTCACCAGTGAGGGTTCCCTGTGAGTGCATTCCTTTGCCATGGAGTCCGTCTACTGCAAGAGAGCTTCAGTCAGTACCATCGCTGGGACAAACACGCGTATGGCCTGCTAAATAACGCAGGGCACTTGTCGTTTCAGATGGAGGTTTAGAAGAAAGCTGATATGATTTTGCATGTTTCTCCAACAGAGAGAGCCAGGAAGGAAGGTGGAAACATGAGGGCTTGTCACTAGTAAAAAAAAAAAAAATGCACACACACATTCAATAAACAGGAAAATTATTTAAATAAGCAGTCCCCAGGAAAAAAATACAAAAGCCAATTTTATTCATAAAACATCTGATTTACTGCATTCTAGCTAAAAGCAGCTTTTAACTCAAGCCTCTGAGATTCTATTTATTATTCAACAAAATATTCAAGATTATTTAATAAAGGTATCTTTAATACTAATATAGCAGCAAGAGCTAATATATGTAAAATAATTATTATGAAAAGTATTATCAATATTTTGGGGAAATAATGTACATGCATAATGAATGAATTTTGCCCCTGGGTTTATGCTTATATCTTGGCCCGATTTTGCGTGGAGAAATTCTGCATTATAATGAAAAGCAAAATGATCACACGTTATAACTGCGAGTTTTTTATCACTGCTTAGAAGAACCCTAAAACTGTCACCTAAACAGGAAAAAATATATATATTCCATATAAGTGTGCATATGGTGAGTTATAATTTTCTGAGTACTGGAAAACACTCGAACACCCAACTGCTTTCAAAATGACAATTATTGGCCTCGAAGAAATAAATGAAAAGTTTTGATAGCCAACTATCCCAAAATACTGCTAAATTCTAAGCAAATGAAGGTTTGTGCAGATCTATTTTTCTGTTTAAAGATTCTTGAAGTTGAAGTTCTCAGACATTTCTCAAACAGCATACACAAACTAAATCAGATAAAGAACTATTTTTATTTTCCTGAGCCAATGAGGAATTTTCAAAATTTAAAAGAAGCTCTTTCCCCAGGTTTACCCCACCCTAAACTTACAGAGTGAAAATCAAATTCTTTTCAACAAATATATTAGCATTGCTCCTTGTGCCAAAGCCTGTGATAATACAAAGAAAATTAAGGAGGATTCTTCCCCTTTAAAGCATAGAATCATAAAATAGAATGTGAAATAACTCAGCAACAGTAATCTATTCTCTTATTTTAGAGATATGGAAACTGGGACTTAAACATAGCAAACTCATTCAAGTCTACATTTCCTTATATCTAATGCAGGGAACTTTCTAGAACCTCCCACTTCTGCCCACCAACTTTACCAGGGCAACCAAAGAAGATTCAGTGTCCACTGATGATGTCAACTATGTCCACATAAAATCTGCATATCTTCCACTGAGGCAGTTCTGAGGCACTTTGGGGACCCAGCTTAAGTTACCCTTTGCCACGCTTAGCTTAGACCCCAGTTTGAACAACAACTCAATTGACCATTATCTGGCACCTACTATGCACAAAGCATGATGCTGGTCACACTCAACGTCCTCCGTTCCTCTCTACTGAATTTTCAGGAGTGAAGGTTCCCACCTAAAATGATTCCCAAGATAAGACAGGCATGTTCAGCATCATCTAAAGAAAACAAAAGTTTCCAAACATTTGCAAGCTCTGGAATTTATGCGTAAGAACTAATGTTTGAGAGGGTTTTTTGTTTTTGTTAAATGACTACACTATAAATCTCACAAACTGCATAAATCAGACTTGACTCCAGCCCCACAAGTAAGGCTGGGACCGATTTATGGCGAGGCATGAGAGAAGAACAGTGTGTTTTATTTACCACCTGACATTTACACACAGAGGAGCCTTGTGGGGGCTGGCCTATGAGGGCTGGGAAGTAATCCACAAGGTTACAATAAATCCACCTGTGAATGGCAACCTACCTTGGGTTAAAAACTTGGTCTCAAATAACCTCAAAGTAATTCTGTCTGGTGGAAGATTCTTTATCCTGATCAGGGATAATGTCGAATTGGAAGTCCAATGTGACAACTGCCACGCCTTTCTTAGCTTTAAACACTGCCGATTTATTATTATTATTATTACTATTACTAGCATTAGCATTAGAGAGCATACGTTATGGGTTTTCTCCACCTTCACTGTTGGTATTTGGAGATTTGAGGTCAGTATGAAATGTTTTCAGGGACGTCTTATGAACTTTGAAATTACGAAAATTTGTCCTGAAGAGTTATTTGAAAATGTGAAAATGTGTCTTCAAGAGTCTCTAGTCATTAAAGCTCTCTCAATGAATCTTGTCATGGGGATTAACCAAATATTTAATGAGCATCTATTATGTGGCAGGTATGTCACCTCATGGAGGGGACAGAAAATAAATAAATAATAGATCAGAAAACAAGAAGTGATACAGAGGAAAATTAAGCAGAGTGATGGGGATGCTTTAGTAGACAGGGTGGTCAGGAAATGTCTCTGTGGTAAGGTGGCATTTAATTACAGACCTGAATAGAGTGAAGGAAGAAGTCGTGCAGACAAAACAGTTAGAACATTGAAGGCAGTCGGGCGCCGTGGCTCACGCCTCTAATCCCAGCACTTTGGGAGGCTGAGGCGGGCAGATCACGAGGTCAGGAGATTGAGACCATCCTGGCTAACACGGCGAAACCCTGTCTCTACTAAAAATACAAAATATTAGCCAAGTGTGGTGGCAGGCCCCTGTAGTCCCAGCTACTCAGGACTCTGAAGCAGGAGAATGGCATGAACCTGGGAGGCAGAGCTTGCAGTGAGCCGAGATTACGCCATTGCACTGCGGCCTGGGCGACAGAGCGAGACTCCGTCTCGAAAAAAAAAAGGCAGGAGAACAGCCAGGGCAAAGGCTGGAGGTGGGAAGAAGATTTCAGAAACACTAGGGAGATGGGAGTGGATGGAGTGGAATGAGTGAGAGAGAGTCATATGACACAATATCAGAGAGGAAACCAGGAGCCAGATCCCATAAAGCAGGGGTGTCCAATCTTTTGGCTTCCCTGGTCTACTGGTCCATTCTCACACTGCTATAAAGCTACTACCTGAGACTAGGTAATTTATAAAGGAAAGAGGTTTAATTGACTCACAATTCTGCATAGCTTGGGAGGCCTCAGGAAACTTACAATCATGGCAGAAGATGAAGGGTAAGCAGGGTACATCTTACATGGCAGGAGGAGAGAGAAAAAGGCAAGTGTCAGACACTTACCAAACAACCAGATCTCTTGAAAATTCATGCACTATCACAAGAACAGCAAGGGGAAATTCACCCCATGATGCAATGATGTCCTGCCAAGTCCCTCCCCTGACACATGGGGATTATAATTCAAGATGAGATTTGGGTGGGGACACAGCCAAGCCATATCACCTGGGCCACAATGGAAGGATTGTCTTGGGCCATGCATAAAATACACTAATACTAATGATAGCTGATGAGCTATTTAAAAATGCATAAATTTTATAACCCTTTAGGAAAGTTTACAAATTTGTGTTGGGCCACATTCAAAACCATCCTAGGCCACATGGAGCCCACAGGTTGTGGGTTGGACAAGCTTGATATAAAGCCTTGCAAGCCTTGGGAGGGGATTTAGGAAGCATAAGAAGGTTGAGCCAACGAGGAACAAGTTGTGATCTATGCTTGGAAGGCCTCACTCTCTTCATGAGGATGGTATTGGGAGGCAAGGATAGAAGCTAGGAGACCAGTTAACATACTATTGCAATAGTCCAAGCCAGAGTTAATAGCAGTGGATGACAAATCCCTCACTCACTCTACTTTAATCTCAACTCACTCTGCACACCCCACGTGAATGTCTTACTAGCCATTGAACCTATTTTAAGAAAGACAAAAATCAGTTAAATCTAGAGCCTGGGAGCTCTGGATAATATGGAAAAAGTGCAGTTTCTGAAAAGTTGTAAGTCCAGAGGATATAAATAAGTCCTTTCATTTTTGAGACATGTCAAGGATAGTGCAATTGCTTTCATCAGGTGATCCATTCACTAGGATAAGGTGCATTCTACAATGGTAGAATTCCTTCCGATAATTTACCTAAGGCCAATTTGATGCCCGGTAGTTCTAGCTCCTGGGGAAAAGTCCACTCTAAGCCTATTTACCAATGTGTCAAGAAAATAGTACCAGAGACCTCATTGGACTTAATTAAAGCCAAACTAGACTTCATAGAAAGAAGGGGAAAGAGCGTACCAGAGAGAAGGAGAGAGGCTGGGGGCTGCTCTGCCATATTCTTTTCCAGCAAATTGGTTTCTATGTGAGCATATTGGGAAGAACACTTAGGAGTGATTATAACAGAGGAAGGTTGTGGGGGGTGCCACCAGCAAGACAGTGAAGAATGGGGCCAAATGGGAGGGAATGGACAAATTAATGATTAAGGAAGATTTTTTTTCTTCTAGGAGTCGTGTCCAGCCTGGCCTCCCAGATTTGAGCAATCTTTCACTGTCAAGAGAGGCTGGGAGATTGATTCAATTAAGATTAGCAGAGCTGGAAAAATGGCATGGGTTAGTTTTGATTAGTATTGTCTTCTCTCTCATCTCTTGGTGGTGGTGGCCTGAACACAGGTGGAGTTTGGCTCTATCAGGTCACAGGGAAGGCAAGGCTGACTTCCAGAGTGGGGTTCGTGGACCAGGCTCTGGGCTGGAGGGGTGGCATTTCCCCAGTATTTTCTTCTGAGGTCTCTTCCATTTGTCCTTCCAGGGTATGATTTTCTTATAATTAGCTACTTCTTCTGAAGAAATGCTAAGGGGATGGGAAAAGTCTGATATATGGGGTCAGTGCTGAGTATAATTCCTTGGAGCAAATAAATGTAATTGGAGGTCTCATTAATTCCGAGGCCATGCCCAGGTGCCCTCTGTGATCCATTGGAAGGGTGGGAGAACTTTCCTGGAGAGGTGAGCATGTCTCAAACAAAGAGGGGCCGGCAGCCCCGGCATCTGCTGGCAGAGAATCTCACAAGGCTTGAGGTCCCGGGGTGAAGAGAAGGGAGGGAATAAATCACTCTTGCCTCATCCCACTGCCGCACCAAGAAACCCAGATGCACCCGAGCTGTTGATTTCTGCCCAGTGAGTCTTTGCCTCTGAGAGCAGCTGGCAGATGCTTAAAATAAATGTGCCTTGCAATTTACCACCACCTCTAAATTCATATTCAGACACTGTTTCTGGATAAGTTTAATGAAAGTGGTACTTTCTGCAAGGTCCCTGGTGGCATTAGTTCACATTACAAAATCATTATACATAATTTGACACTATTGTGCACCGTTCGCTTAGAAAAAGAGCTTGTTTTACAGCTCTGGGGACAGAGGTCCCTCCAGATAAGGTTGGGCTTATGAGAGAGTGAGAGGGGAAAGAAATACCTCCCTCTGCTTAGTAATGGGAACTTTGATGTTCAGTGTGGTGACTCCCTTACACTCATCAAGACAGATATTTAGTCCGATGAGGAAAAAAAACACCAAGTTACTCTCTTAAAAGGCAAACACAGACCTGTAATCCTAGCACTTTGGGAGGCCAAGGCAGGCTGATCACGACGTCAGGAGATCGAGACCATCCTGGCTAACACAGTAAAACCCCATCTCTACTAAAAATACAAAAAATTAGCCAGGTGTGGTGGCGGGCGCCTGTAGTCCCAGCTACTCGGGAGGCTGAGGCAGGAGAATGGTGTGAACCTGGGAGGCAGAGCTTGCAGTGAGCCGAGATCGCGCCACTGCACTCCAGGCTGGGCAACTGAGGGAGACTCAGCCTCAAAAAAAAAAAAAAAGCAAAGCAACCACGGACCGTGCACTGAGTCTTAATACTTTTAAAAGCAAATATTTAATCTGCATTTTAAAGGCCACTCCCAACACCACCACCCCAATTGATTTTTGGCTCAATGACATACTGTTCCTGGTGGCTTAGCACAACTTGCCACATGTAGCCCACACAGGGCTGGAATTCGTGGGGTCTGTACAAGTGAAGCTTTATCAAGTTGTCAGAAGCTAAAATATTTCCATGCTAGTCGGTAAATACATTGGCCCCTCAGTGCCCATGCCCACTGCCTGGACACCCTACTCTTCCTAGGATCTCCAGATGACCGTATACCTAATGTCCAGCACTCCAGGGACAGGCAAGCTAACATGGACTGAACTGTGTCCTCCTCAAGATATGGATGTTGAAGCCCTGACCTCCAATATGACCAGATATAGCACTGTTAGGGAGATAATTAAATGAGGTCAAAAGGGTGGGGTCATATGTAAATGAGTCCTATTGGGACACCAACAAGACTGGTGGTCTTATAACATGAGGAAGACTAACTAGATTGTGTACTTTCTCTCTTTCCACCCACCTATAGAGAAAAGGCAGGCAGGATAGCGAAATTATCAGAGTTCTAGAAAAGTTGTGTTGACTACAGAGAGGTGAGTAGGTGGGAAAGAGAAACCCTGGAGTGGGAAGCCCAATTTTGTTATTGTTTTGTTTTGTTTTGTTTGAGATGGAGTCTGGCACGGTCACCCAGGATGGAGTGCAGTAGTGTGATCTTGGCTCACTGCAACCTCTACCTCCCAGGTTCAAGTGATTCTCCGACTTCAGCCTCCTGAGTAGCTGGGATTGCAGGCACCCACCATTCCACCTAGCTAATTTTTTTGTAGTTTCAGTAAAGATGGGGTTTCACCATGTTGGCCAGGCTGGTCTCGAACTCCTAACCTCAAGTGATCTGCTTGCTTTGGCCTCCCAGAGTGTTGGGATTACAGGCATGAGCCACTGCGCCCGGCCTAGGAATCCCAGTCTTTGAGAGGCTGCCATATGAGGACACAGCAAGAAGGCACCATCTACAAGAGGAGAAAAAAGACCTCAACAGAAACCAACCCTGCTGGCACCTTGATCTCTGGCTTCCAGCCTCCAGCACTGTGAGAAAATAAATTTCTGTGTTTGAAGCCTCCATGGTCTATAGTATTTCAAAATGGTAGCCCGAGCTATTCTGATGGTTTGGCTCGCACACCTTGTACCAATCCGTCAGTACTTTCCTTATCACCTGCTGGCACCTTTTGCTATAAAAAGAGCTCACCCACTTCCCTCTAGCTAACTTCCAGAGGTGACTGTTTCAAAATCAAAATCAGTTCACAATGATCTACCCATGTGAACTTTTGGTCCTCTCTCTTCCTTGAACCTTTGGCCAATCAGTCAGTCACCCAGCACCCTGGTGCTTACCTCCTCTTGGTGTCTAGAACCTGTCCCTCCTCTCTAACCGCACAGATGCCCCCTTGGCTCAGAGAGTGATATCTGTCACCCAGACTACCCTGTCAGCTTCCTAAAGATTGCCTTTCTGCCCCCAGGCTTTCTTCTTCCCATCCACTCACCTCTCCACAGTCAACACATCTTTCCTAGAACTCTGATCATTTCACCGCTCTGCTTGAAACTCCTCCATCACCCTTGGGATGAAACTTGACCCTATGTGCAAGGTCCCACATGGTCAAAACTTGGTCTCCCAGCTTTCACACACGCTGTTCTTGTCCCTAAAACTATCCTTCCAAGCCCTTCCCCTGGCCAGCTCTTAGCCTCTTGGTAGGGGAATTACCTGCCCAGATCTGGTAGGTTGTCATTCTGACATCCCTGAACACTTCTGCTGCTGGGGAACTCAGCTCTTCATGTGGAATCTTGTCTCATTGGGATAGCTCTTTTTGTGGGCAAGTCTGATAACTGGTCTGAAAACTGCCTCCCTGTAAACTCTCCTCACTGATTTTCCTCATTCCTTCTCCGTGTCCCCCAACTCTCCTTCTTTCCATCTAGACTTTTAGATTTCCTTACTTCCATGGGAGCTGAAACATTATTCTTATTCACTGATGCATTCAGTGACTGCACTGCCTAACACATAGTTGGTGCCAAGTAAATATGTATTGAATAAATGAATAAAGGAATATTGAAAATTGACTATTAAAGTTATTATAGAAGAGGCCTTAGGGAGTTCAACTTCTTCATTTTACAGAGGACCAAACAAGGGCTTAGGCAAGGAAAGGGAATGGCCCAAGGTCACACAGCAAGAAAGTGGCCAGACCAGGTCAGAATCTATAGATCTTCATCCCTCTGATAGGACCAAGAGCAAACTGGCAAGCTCAGTCCATTTTCAGATTATCCCAAGCAGGAAGTCGATTGGTCCTTTTCCCAAAGGCATCACTGGGATAATGCAAACTTAAGCAAATGTCCATGCCAGGTTCCATTCCCATTTATTCAAGGGAGTAGGATGCAAGATTGATAAGATTTTAAACGGTGTCGTGTTCTGGGCATTCATAACTTGGACTGGAGTGCAGGAAATCCTGTTTGTCTCACAGAGGGAGACAAATGTGCTCTGGAAAATTCCCGGAGGGAAGGAGGACATCGTGGGGAATCTCCATCTACATAGGCAAGTCTGGCCTCACTCAGGCAGGAGAAAGAAGGCCCAGGGTGGTTCCTTAACATTCCAGAAGTTTCCTGGGTAAATCAGTGTGTGGTGGACTAGGCATTTCACATGGCACAGAGGCCCCAGGCTCCCAACCACCAGAGAATGGCTTCACCCCAAAATGCCTCCCCTCTCTCCATCCTTGAGGCCCCACCTCCTACGATGAGGAGGAAGAAAGGTTGCATCCAGAGATTCAAAGGAAATCACACACTCCCCAACCAAGAAAGAGGGAGGAGGGAGATTCCAAGAAACTCAGAGAGGGAAAGATAGTGTCTAAGAGACAGTTGGACACACAGACTCTAAATAACCCAACAAAGAGATAGAAAGTGAGACCGAATCTCAATGGCTCTAAATGTAAAATTAAAAAGGAAAAATTAATTCCAAAAGAACCTTGAACAGGGCAGGGTGCAGTGGCTTATGCCTGTAATCTAAGCACTTTGAGTGGCCAAGGTGGGCAGACGGCTTGAGTCCAGGAGTTTGAGACCTGCCTGGGCAACATAGAGAGACCCCATCTCTACAAAAAAGAAAGAAAGAAAGAATCTTGAACGAAGGAAAAACAAGATAAGAGTGCACATTATTTCTCTCTTTCTTCCTCTTTGTCTTTCTTTTATTTTCTCTTTTATCTTTCTGAATCAAAGAGCAGACTTCATAAGGAACACAGATGAGGAGAGGTGTTCAGCTCTTTAAAGGAATGGTTTTAACTGCAGAGATAAAACACCATGATGATAATAGTCATGATGCCTGATGTTTATTGAGCGTTTATAAGTTCTGTTGTAAGTTCCTTGCATAGATTTTCTCATTTAACCCTTGTGACCCTAAGCAGTGGGCACTCTGATTATTCCTCCAGTACAGATAAGGACACAGAGGTTCAGAGAACTCATCTTCTGCCCAGGGTCTCAGAGCTAGTCTTGCGTGGAGCCAGAATCTCTCCCAGTCCCTAGAGCCTTTCCTCCTAACCCTATATGGAACTTGGGGCTACAACCTCGGGAATCCCCAGCCATCTCAGCTTGGGCTCACCCTTCTGTGTTAGTCTATTCTTGCATCACCGTGAAGAAATACCTGAGGCTGGATGATTTGTAAAGAAAAGAGGTTTAATTGGCTCACAGTTCTGCAGGCTGTACAGGAAGCATAGCAGCATCCACTCGGCTTCTGGTGAGGACCTCAGGAAGCTTCTGATCAGATAGAAGGCAAAGGGAGGGCAAGTGGTGTCACATGGCAAGAGCAGGAGCAAGAGAGAGAGAGGAGGGAGGTGCCACACACTTTTAAACAACCAGACCTTGTGTGAGCTAAATGAGTGTGAACTCAGACGTTACCCCAAGGAGACCACCAAGCCATTCATGAGGGATCCGCCCCCATGACCCAATACCTCCCACCAGACCCTGCCTCTAACATTGGGGATCACATTTCAACATGAAATTTGGAGGGGACGAACATCCAAACCATATCATCCCCATTTATGCCTACATTTACAGTTTACAGTGCATTTTCTCACTGATGTCCCCAGTAAGATCTGGGAGCTCCATCTGGAAGACCAAGAGGATCCTTGGTCCTTATCTGTCCTTATCCAACCAGTAAGCTAGCTCAAAAGGATTTCAAGCTGTTCTCATGCCATGCGACTTGGAGGATCCTACACTTATATTCAAAAGCCTCCCTACAGGCAGAGGGGAGGGAACAGTAGCTCCGCGAGATCTTGGGGGTCGTGGAAAGAGCCCAGTGGCATACAGAGCAAATGTCAAACTTCCATAAAGTCTCATTTTAATCTGAAAATTCACGGGGTTTTGTATTCTACTGCAAAATATGTTGCTAAGAAAACAGAAAAATAATTTGCAATTACTTGCCCTGGAATGAAACAGACAATCTCAAAAGATGACCCATGTGTCTCCTGGCTTTATCCCAAGGCAGAGAAGAGCCCAGTCTGAGCAACTCAAAATTAGTCCAAGCCCCATCCAGCCTTACTGTTTTTCAGCTGAGAAGCCTGAGGCACAGAGAGGTAAAGTGTTTTGTCCAAGGCTGCACAGCAGGGTAGGATCTAGGACCCACACCTGCTGAAGCCTAATCTAGGATCCCTATGCCGCATGGGACACAATGGTTGAAGGCATAGGCAGTCGAGCTGTCGCGAATCCCAGCAGGGCCACCAAGCTGCACAATTGCAGGAGATGTCACTCACAAGTTAATAGATGTGTTCGGCACCCCTTGGGGTTGGGCCGTGCCTGCATGCCATCCACATCCCCCTTCTTTGCACTTCAGTTTTCATAGTATTAATTCTTATAAAACAGGAATGATAACAGTATCGATGCCACGGGCATGAGGATTAAGTGAGATACTGCATGTGCCTAGCACACAGTAGACTCAAGACAATGAAATTTTTAATGCTACCATCGTATTTAGTTAAGAAAAAAGACACCCCTTCTCTTTCCATGGTTCCTTTCCAAGTCAGGCCATGTGGGGGAAGTTTAACAAGAGTGCCTTTTCTAGCTATGTATCATGCTAACCTACCTCCATGGGTTGGTGTGAAGCTTAACTAAGTTAACACCTGCAAAAAGTCTGGAACAAGGCCTGGTACAAAATGAGTGTTCAGGCCAGGTACAGTGGCTCATGCCTGTCATCACAGCACTTTGGGAGGCCAGGGAAGGAGGATTGCTGGAGGCCAGAGTTCAAGACCAGCCTGAGCAACACAGTGAGATGTCATCTCTACAAAAATTCTTTTTAAAAATTAGCTGGACGTGGTGGCACATGCCTGTAGTCCCAGCTACTCAGGAGGCTAAGGTGGGAGTTGGAGGCTGCGGTGAGCGGTGATCGGGCCACTGCACTCCAGCCTGAGTGACAGAGGGAGACCCTGTCTCTAAATAAATAAATAAAATGAATGTTCCATAAGAGCTGCCTATTTCATTATAGAAAGCTATATACATACATATATGCATGATTGCTATTTTATTTTATTTCATTTTTTTGAGACGGTCTTGCTCTGTCACCCAGGCTGGAGTGCAGTGGCATGATCTCGACTCACTGCAACCTCTGCCTCCTGGGTTAACGAGATTCTCCTGTCTCATCCTCCCGAGTAGCTGAGATTACAGGCATGCACCACTATGCCCATCTAATTTTTGTATTTTTAGTAGAGACTGAATTGCACCACTTTGGCCAGGCTGGTCTTGATCTCCTGACCTCAAGTGATCCACTGCCTCAGCCTCCCAAAGTGCTGGGATTGCAGGTGTGAGCCACTGTGCCCAGCCATGATGAGTCTTTAATCCAATAAGCATTTCTATATCTATGAATAACTTTCACCTCCTTGTATGAAGCCTTATCTTGCCAACCTTCACTTCCCGAAATGTGAATTGGGTTGTTGCTCCTGGTGGATCTCATTTAAGAATGGAGGAACGAGCACTAGGAAGATGACACCAGTAGATCAGTTCTTTCTGATGTCACAGGGGAGACACTTCTTAATCCAGACCAAGCTGACTCTTCCCCTCAGATCAGCTCAAACCCCCTCTCCTTGAAGGCGCAGCAAAGGCAGGCTCCCAGAGCCTTCTGGCTCCATTCAAAATCCCCTTTTCAGAGCTTTGGCAGTTTTATGGCCTTTAATGACCCCCTATTGTACCCTGATTGCCAATCAGGGCACACGTAATGACCAAGCAGCATCACTTAGCCCTTATTCCGATGACAATGGCCAGAGCGGCCAGCTTGCTGTTTTGACATGAGCCGGGTCACAGGGAAAGTTTTCGGGCGGGTGACTTAAAGAGCCCGGACCAGCCAGCACCCTCAACTCCTCAGTTGCTGGGACTTGCACAAAAGAATGAACTCTGAACTTTTCCTTTGACGGATAGAGGTCATTAAAACCACGGAGGGGGCGCCTTCAAAGGCAGGTGTAGACCAGGCCGTCCCTCAGAGCGCCTAATAAAGAGAGAACAGGCGATTGTGTGGGATTCAGAGGAGGGGAACTTCTGAGAGATTCACTCAAGTGGTTCAAAGAAATCAATGGGCTGCCCCAGCCGATTGACAGGGGCCAGAAGTGCCGTGGCCGTCTCTCTGCCACCCATTGAATGGGTGGCTGCTCCAATTGTTCCCAAATAGGGGCTACCACAATAAGTGCTTTGGGTTCTTTCATAGATACCCTGGGCCGTGGGGCTTTAGACCAACAAGAGAATCTGGAAAAAGCTTCACCACCGACTCCCATTTTAAATTCCATCCATTTTAATAAAGTGCCAAGAGACCTCCAAGCAGCTTAAAATATTAAAGGTTTCTTTTAAACATCTGGAAGATAACATCTAATTACTAGATAGTGCTCCAGGTTATTAATATGTAGTCAGAGCTAATCCCACTCAACACAAACAGCAAACAAAAGCACTATCCTAGAAGTATCATCTTTGCAGAATGTGAAGCTCCAGTGCAAAAGAAGAGAGCCCCCAACGTAACTTCCAGACAACACAGCCACCCCCCACCCCACAAGCCCCCATTCCCACCACAGCACAACCAGCTGGGACCACATGCTGCCCCTGGAGGGGCAAAGCCAGAAATGTTGACCTCCTGGCAGTCAGCAGGACAAGTCAGCGAAATAGATTGACTGCAAATGACTTGAGTCATCGAAGTTCAACCATGAAGGGAAATGAAAGCTTGGGGAATTTCACCTCCCTCTTCTGTTTTTTTCAAAAGGTGTTTTTGCTTTTCACAGAAGGGTCAGGAATTTTGATCCCAAAGGTCTGAGCGGGAATATAAATGGATTTGGATAAGCTGGAAGCCGGGTCTGGGGGGAGTGGTGTGCTGAATGCATCATTAGGATCACTTGCTCGGCACATTACACACGCAGGCACGCAGGAGACGGAATTCGGCACTCCTCTCCCGCCAGGGCGATGGTTATTAAGGGTAACGCGATCGGATGAGAAGGCGGCGAATGGGTAACCACAAAGCCCAGAGGAAGCAGCTGTGGAGACAAATAAGTGAAGGTCCCACCTCCCTGAAACGTACCCACAAGACAGAGCCACATCCTCTGCATTGTCCAAGGACAAATCATCGCGGGTTCCTGGGCAGTTGGTGGTGTCAGCGTGGCTGAAGGCAAAAGTGATGACTTGCAGACCTCCAGGAGGGGCACCGCAAGCGCCTGATCTGGGGCAAGTCCACTTTAACCCTTCCCTACCTCCTTCTGCCACAAGGAAATGGAGGCAATGGAGCAGTGTCATCATCACTGAGCCACATAAAGGAAAGAATAAAGAGGCCACGAGGAATCATAAGGATTTTCCCTCTCCAGATCCCCAAGGAAAATGTTCTGACTCATTCTCATGATTCACTGCAGTGTCACAAACATCTCTTGAGCATCTACAAGCGGGGTCCTGGGTGCTGGCGTGATGGGGTAAGCAAGACAGACAGCCCCCATCTTCACTGGGAAGGTGGAAATTAAACAGATAATGAGTATTTTGAAAGATGATACAAAGGGAACATGAGAGTGCTCTGAGGACCTAAAACAGAAAGATCTGCCCCACAGTCCAGTAGGTCAGGAAAAGCCACGTCCTGGGAGCCTGGGAGGCAAAGAGGGTGCAGATCTCAGTAGAAGTGGTTCTTGCAGCAGAAGGGACACATGGAAAGGCCCAGTGGCAAGAGGGATATGGTTTGGACTTACCCAACAAGGATAAGATGCCCAGGACAGAGTATCAAATGGCAGCACCTAGAACACTGCATGTAGATGCTCAAGAGATGTTTGTGGCTGGGTATGGTGGCTCACGCCTGTAATCCCAGCACTTTGGGAAACCGAGACTGGTGGATCACCTGAGGTCAGGAGTTCGAGACTAGCCTGGCCAACATGGCAAAACCTCATCTCTAGTAAAAATACAAAAACTAGCCAGGCATGGTGGCAGGCGCCTGTAATCCCAGTTACTCAGGAGGCTGAGGAAGGAGAATCACTTGAACCCGGGAGGCGGAGGTTGCAATGAACAAGGATGGCGCCGTTGCACTCCAACCTGGGCAACAAGAGTAAAACTCCTTCTCAAAAAAACAAACAAAAAAAAGATGTTTGTAACACTGCAGTGGATCACAAGAATGAGTCAGACCATTTTCCTTGGGGATCTGGAGAAGGGGAAAGTCCATATTCTTCCTCGTGGGAAGAATATTTCATTCTTTCCTTTATGTGACCAGGACAGGGTAGCAAGGAGTGTCCATCCCAGCTGCCTCAGTTCCCTTGCATAACTGGGGTTGGGGAGGCACACAGGGCAGGGAATGGAGGGACAGGCTACTACGTAATGGTGGATTCAGGACTTTGCTGCAGAGCCACCTTAAAAGAAGTACAATGGGGTGGGCACAGCAGCTCATGCCTGTAATCACAGCACTTTTAGGAGCACAGGGTCAGGAGTTCGAGACCAGCCTGGCCAACATAGCAAAACCCTGTCTCTACTAAAAATACAAAAATTAGCTGGGCATGGTGGCAGGCACCTGTAATCCCAGCTACTCGGGAGACTGGGGCAGGAGAATCTCCTGAACCCGGGAGGCAGAGGTTGCAGTGAGCCGAGATCATGCCATTGTACTCCAGCCTGGGCAACAAGAGCAAGACTCCATCTCAAAAAAAAAAAAAAAAAAGTACAATAACAACAACTTGAGAAGCAAACCAGTTTGTCTAGCAGATTCAACTCTGTCAGGGGTTGGGGCAGAAATATCTGAAAGCATCTAGAAATACCTGGAAGATGAAGGTCTGTCCAATTCCTGGGACTGAGGAAAAGCACTGAAGAACAACTTCAGTCATGAGCTCATCAGATGCCACCTCCTTGGATCTGCAGAGCAGAGGGATGTGACAATCAAACCTTGCTGTCACAGCACTCAGTTTAGGGATGGCCTATAACTAGTTCCTCTAACCATCTATTCCTAAGCAGTTTTGTTTACTGAAAGGTAAAAGTAACATTTGATAACATTGTCATCATTATTATGAGATGGTTATTATAGTCTCATAATTATTAACAATTCTAGCATTTTCTCACCATTTACCATGGGTCAGGCACAGGACCACAATGTAAGCCTCTAACGCTCATAACAACAGAACAGGAGATACGTGTTATTACTATAACTATTTTATAGATGAGAAAACTGAGGCTCAAAGGGCTACTTGATCAAACTAATCCAGTTTAGAAAGATGGATCTGGAATTTGTATCCAGGTAGTCTGGTTCCAAGAATTTTTTATTTTATTTTATTTTCTTGTAAAGATATGGGATCTTGCTCTGTCACCCAGGTTGGAGTGCAGTGGCAAGATCCTAGCTTACTGCAGCCTCAAACTCCTGGGCTCAAGGGATCCTCCTGCCTCAGCCTCCAGAGTAGCTGGGACTACAGGCATGTGTCACCACCTCCAGCTAATTTTTGTATTTTTTTTGTAGGTCTTGATCTTCTGTCCAGGCTGGTTCTGAACTCCTGGGCTCAAGGGATACTCCTGCCTCAGCCTCTAGAATAACTGGAACTACAGGTGTGCACTACCACTCCCAACTAATTTATTTTTAATTCTCATGGAGGCTGGGTCTTGCTATGTTGCCCAGGCTGATCTCGAATTGCTGGGCTCAAGCAATCCTCCCACCTCAGCCTCCCAAAGTGCTGGGATTACAGGCGTGAGCCACCATACCCAGTTCGGGAATCCTTTCTTTTAACCACTATGCTACTCTACCTTTTTCCTAAAGATATTAAATAAGAGAGATTCTGCTCTTTCCACATCCCCCTGAACTCTGATGTCTGTTTGGATCAAGATGGAGAAATGTGGTTTACCAAGAGACTGCAAATATGGGGTCTCTTTCTGAGCCACATGGGGGGGGCAGCCTCCAGGTCATAGGACACTGCTGCTGGCATCTGGAAGGGCCACTGTGCGAACGTGCTCAGGGCAGCCCTGCGTTTTTACAGGAAACATCTCAGTTAAATATGCAAGCGTGTTTAATTGCAGGGGCTCAGGCAACTTGTTTATCTTCCTTAAACACTGCCAGGGTGGCTCTCGTTTGTTATCTGGGGTGTGAAATGGAGGCTGACAACAATTAATACCTCCTCCCAGGCAGCTCGGCGGCGCTCTGACGGGAAGCTGTGTACTTCCGAGCAGGCGGCTGAGGAGGTGGCGGGCTGAGCCGTCACTCAGGATCCGAGGGGGGAAGAGTGACAGCGGCAGCTGACCGCCCCTCCCGCCGCCTCCTGAGAGGCCCCCATGATAAAGCATCCTGCTTTGTGGTGTAATCAACTTGCCATACATGCATTACCTCCTAATGAGCGCCGTGTTTAAACAAGTGTATAGAACACATCTGTCCGGGCCTTGGGACTCGAGGCTGTGTGACCAATTTCAGCATCTGAAAGTTAAATTAATGGTAAAGGGTTTAATTGTGAGTAAACAATACCACATTAAGGAGCAGTAAACACAGCAGTGGGGACCCACCGACCCGCTCTGCCATCACAGATGCGGCCGCCTCCATGTGATCGTTAATAGTCCCCACCGCCTGGACGTTCTGACAGTGCCCTGAAGCCCATTTGTCATCTAAATGGTCCGTCCCCTTCTCAAACATCATTTTGGCCCAGGGTCCATTCATGGGGCCTGCCGGGTGTTCCTGGGAAGATGGGCAGAAAATCCCAAGGCAAGTGGGAAAAGCCTGGTAAAGTTCCAGCTTCTCCATGGAGGTGCGGGAGGGGGGTGAGGGGGATACATATTCCCTGATATCCAGGCAACCAGAGTCGGTCCATAGAAGTGAGTCTGCCTTAGACTCCAGGCTTCAATGGCAATGATTCCAAAACCTGGTTTTAAAACACCCTAGGGTGTCGCCAACGAACAAAGGCTGCCTCAAAACCAAATTAAGTTCCCTTTAATTAAAGATCATAACATACGCCACAGAACACTCTGTCACGGTAGGGGGAAGGAAGAGACTGTCACATAAAATAAATAGGGTTCCGCAACTCACAAAAATTAAGCATCTCACAGTGAGAACTCTGCACTTTGCTGATTTGTGAACAGCCATCCTCATTGCCACCTTGGAAACCGCTTGTGAGAGGCAGAGTGGGGATAAAAGAGAGGATAGGTTTCTTCCCATAGGAGCCAGGCACAGGTCTTTTCCATCACTGTCCAGGTTGGAGGACATCTCCATGGACCAGGCCCTCAAATAGGGAGTTTCCATCCAATCACAGGAGCATGGGCTGTGCCTTCCGAAGAGGGGCTGGCCTGTGCCTCTGCATGTAACTGTCTCCATCTCAGAGGGCCTGTATCTCAGCCACAGAGAACATTCCTCTTGTTTCCCTTCCTTGTAATCTGGGCAAAGGGAGTGTGCCATGCGGCCCAGCCTGTCCCAGCAGAACACTGAACTGGGGCTGCTGGGATTGAAGCCTCAGCTATGAACAGAGCAGCCCTGTGCCTGCTCTCAGTGCACGGTTCCTGGAGACCCCATGAGACAGAGCATTGATCAAGGCCAAGATCAAGCCTGGAAGGTTCCAGCCTTCAGGCTTCTCTCTCTTTTTCTCTCTCTCATCCTTTAAATGTAGACTGATGTGGTTACAAAGACAAAATAGTCTCAGGATTACACACCTAGACTCGAGTCAGAATCCAATCCTGGCTCTACCACTTTCACCTGTTTGAGCCTCAGTGTGTTCATCTGTGAAGTAAGTACATGTCAAAGGCTTTGAACAGTGTGCGGCCCAGGGTAAACACTCATTAAATGTCAGAAGCTATTATGACTTGGGCACGGTGGCTCACATTTGTAATCCCACCACTTTGGGAGGCCATGGAGGGAGGACTGCCTGAAGTCAGGAGTTTGGGACCAGCCTGGGCAACACAGCAAGACCCCATCTCTATTAAAAAAAAAAAAAATTCAGCCAGGCGTGGTGGCTCACGCCTGTAATCCCAGCACTTTGGGAGGTGGGCAGATCACGAGGTCAGGAGATCAAAACCATCCTGGCCAACATGGTGAAACCCCATCTCTACTAAAAATACAAAAAAATTAAATGGGCGTGGTGACACATGCCTGTAGTCCCAACTACTCCGGAGGCTGAGGCAGGAGAATTGCTTGAACCCAGGAGGCAGAGGTTGCAGTGAGCCAAGATATTGTGCCACTATACTCCAGCCTGGCGACAGAGTAAAACTCTGTCTCTAAAAACAAAAGTAAAATTCAATTTAAAAATTAAAATAAAATGAGAAGATATTATGATGGGCATGTGACGGATTCACCCCCCTAATCCCCGCTTTTTTTTTCTTTTTTTTTTTTTTTTTTGAAATGGAGTCTTGCTCTGTGGCCCATGCTGGAGTTCAGGGGTGTGATCTTGCTCACTGCAACGTCTGCCTCCAGGGCTCAAACAATTCACCCACCTCAGCCTCCCAAGTAACTGGGATTACAGGCACACACCACTATGCTCAGCTAATTATTATTATTATTATTTTTGATAGAGACAGAGTTTCACTGTGTTGGCCAGGCTGTTCTCAAACTCCTAACCTCGAATGATCCACCTGTCTCAACCTCCCAAAGTGCTGGGATTGCAGGCGTGAGCCACCATGCCCAGCCTGGAGGCCCCTTTTGATAACACCTAATCAAACTGACTTGTAGAAACAGCTCAAGGAAAAGTTGGACCACTTTTGCATCCGTCTCAACCCAAGGTTGCTGAGTTAGGCCAGGGCATGGATAGAGATTTTTCTCTGCACTTCCAGGTCCACTTATCTCAGAAGCCAAGTGAATACAGCACCCCCAGGCCCTTGGAATACTGGCTGCTTGACAGGAAGGTAGATTCAACATCGCTGCTGCTGGTTATAGGGAGATCATCCACAACTGTTCAGAGCTTCAGGTCTCCGTTCCCACCAGGAGGCTCAGTATATTCCCTCCTCACGAAACTAGCTAACTGCCAGCACCAGCTCTCTAGCTCCGAGTCAACTTTTCAGCGCTACATTTCTTAGAAAGTTTTCCCAACACGTTGGCTGCTTTTGTATGTTCGAAATACAGGTAAGCTCGAATTTCTATTCCTCTTGCCAATGAGATTTTTACTAACCCTTAGTGGTTTTCTATATTTGGGCTGGGCAAATCAGTCTGCCACTCAGAGACTCCAGAATTGCTAAATAGGAAGTGTCTAGTGGTAACAAACTCATAGAAAGAGGCTGCTAGGAGACCTGTCTAGATCTGTGTGGCAAGCCCAAATCTTACTTTGATTTTTTTAGGCGGGTAGAGGTGGGAGTGGCTTTGGCAGAGAAAGATGTCAATGACTGGGATTGCCAAAGAAGACTCTTCTTTCGGCCGGGCGCGGTGGCTCAAGCCTGTAATCCCAGCACTTTGGGAGGCCGAGACGGACGGATCACGAGGTCAGGAGATCAAGACCATCCTGGCTAACACGGTGAAACCCCGTCTCTACTAAAAAAATACAAAAAACTAGCCGGGCGAGGTGGCAGGCGCCTGTAGTCCCAGCTACTCGGGAGGCTGAGGCAGGAGAATGGCGTAAACCCGGGAGGCGGAGCTTGCAGTGAGCTGAGATCTGGCCACTGCACTCCAGCCTGGGTGACAGAGCGAGACTCCGTCTCAAAAAAAAAAAAAAAAAAAAGAAGGCTCTTCTTTCTCCTTCCTCTTCTAGGCCACCAGTTAGTGCCAATAAACAGAAGGTCTGGTTTCTTCAAAAGAAACACAAGAAATTGTTTCCCGGTTTTGCACAGAGGTTGGGTCACAGAGTGCCACCTAAATGGTATTACCATATTTGTGGTTTGATACAATCATCTCTTGGTTTGAAATTTATTCCTGGTGTGACTTGTGTCTCCCCTCGTTCCATCTCTGACACCCAAGTCCATGAGATGACAACCCAGGCTGAGATGTCCCATGTGTCACAAAGGAGTCCTTCAGTATTTCCAGGAATAGTTAGAACCAGCACTCCCTCCCCTACCTGGACCTGGCACCTTCTCTACTCTTGTCAGTTCTACACTAATCACAGGAAGAAGGTGGAATTAGTCCAAGCTGGGTTTTCAGAAATAACTTGTAGACATGCAACAGATGTTTATAACCCTCAGAAGCGGAAGGAAACTTGGAAACCCTCTTTCGGTGATTTTTTTTCTAATGATTGTCTCTGCCATGAAATTCTAACTTGAAATGAAATCTTTGGCAAGAGCCCAGGGCTGTTCTGTCAAGGTTCAGCTGCAGGACCAGAGCCCCTTCCACCTAAACCCCACTCCTATCCTGATGCTTCCTGAGGCACATCTGCTGTGGTTTCTCACCAGAGAACAGTCTGCAAAATCACTGCACCTTGTCCAACTCCATTTTCCAACTGAGAAGACTTGGCCCAGAGAAGTGCACAAACTTAAGGGAAGTAACATAGCAATCAGACAGACAGACATCCCCAAATATACCTGCTACGGTCCTGGGAGAAAATAGAGACTCATCCCCAAATATCATCATCCTCACCATTCTCTGTAGCCCAATCAAATGATGCTCCAGGCCTGAGATTTTATCCAACGAACACTCTGTACATCTTTAAAAGAGATATGTACTTGTCTTCTTCTCCCTTCCTTTTTTTAAAAAAAAAAAAAAACACAGGCCCCAGATCCAGTCATTCTAAATAGGAAGGAAAAACATAACCCATTGAGGAAATGGATGCTGTTTCTCTCCCTCCTCTGTGACTTCAGTTTGCCTTTAAAGTCCATTTTCACCATTTATTGATTTTAGTTTTCTACTTGTCTATGAATGACAACTTGAATTAAGGCAACAGAAGCTGAAAAGCCACTAGGCAGTGCTAAATGGACGAGCTGCACTTCGTGGCAGAATGTTTCATGACCGTGCCGCCTTCTGCCTAGCCCCATTCTCTGGAGGGGCTGTGGGCAGACCGACCCCCGCCTGGCTGCCTGGCATGGGGACTGGTTAAGTCAGATCGGAGCTCTGAGATAAGGGTGAGCCAGGCCGTGATCATTACCACTGCGAGCCTCAAAGCCTCTTTACTGACCTGGAGGAGATCTGTGTATCGAAGGGGGCCAAGTCGTTCAATAGCACTTCCAGAAGAGGCCAAAGATCTGTCTCTACTTCAGCCTCCACTGGGCAGAAAACTAAGCCTATTTGCTCTAGGCCCTTCAGACTCACTCTTGGAGAAAGAAAACTCACCGAGTCAGCCCTTATGTAACTCCACTCTCCTCTCTTCCAACCCGCCTTGCTTTGGACAAATATTTGACAGAAAATGCTCTTTTACGATGTCTTAAAAATTAAAAAAAAAAAAAAAAAAAAGGATGCATCTTATCCT
>NW_016806084.1:1303790-1320955 GCF_001698545.2 Rhinopithecus bieti
AAAAAAAAAAAAAAAAAGGATGCATCTTATCCTTTAATCTGTATTGTAAATAAAAAATATTAACACAAACCGTTTAACCCAGAAATTCTACTTTTACAAATCCATCTTAAGAACATAATCAGGTAAGCACCTCATGTTTCTATCAGGACACTTATTGCAGTGCTGTTTCTAATAGACAAAAGTAGAAACCACCTAAATACCAAGCAAGAAGGGATTGCCAAATACGGTAAATCTAGTCAATTAAATATTATTCAGTCATTTAAAGTGATGATGCCAAACAATACTTATTCACATGGAAAGATGTTTACAATGTATGTTACTATGTAAAAAAAGAAAAATAAGAAATAATACACATAGTTCCCTTCTTAAATTTTTTTTAATTTTCCTGGATATCTTTCTATTGTTATTTGCATAAGAAAAGAATAAAATTGAGGTAGGCCAAAATGTGAAGATTTGGGAATGTTTCACCTTTTTTTTTTTTCTTGAGACCGGGTCTCACTCTGTCATCCAGGCTAACTTGCAGTGGCGCAAACTGATTTCGACTCACTGCAACCTCTGCCTCCTGGGCTCAAGTGATCCTCCTGCCTCAGCCTCCCAAATAGCTGGGACCATAGGCTCAAACCACCACACGCAGCTAATTTTTTGTATTTTTCGTAGAGACCGGATGTTACCATGTTGCCCTGGCTGGTCTTGAACTCCCGGCTCAAACAATCTGCCACCTAGGTCTCCCAAAGTGCTAGGATTACAGGCATGAGTCATGCGCCCAGCCTTCAATCTTTTCTGACTGATTTATGAATGTATTGATTTATAATCAGGAAAAAAATGATAATGTGATTTTCATGGTGGGTAGGTGGAGTTGAGCAAGTCAAAAACATGACCGTGAATAGTGCTCCAAACTGTCCAAGGTCACCCCAAGAGCATTCCCGTTGGGCCATATTTCTCCATCAGCAGCAATACAGCCTGTGCAAGGCGCTGCCTACATCCTCATTACTTCTAACACACAGTGGCAGACTCTGTACAAGCTGTGCTTATTTAGAAAGCCCACTCTTACACTAACTACTGGAAGCAGAAAGTTGATGAGCATTTTTTTCTTTTGACCAAATGGGCAGAGAAGACAAAGACCCAGGAAAGGAGGTGAAAAGAGAGAGAGAGTTTGACCCGACATCACACCATGCACCAAGAGCCAAGCTCATCCCAATGGCTTCCTCGCATTCCCAGAATCAGAGACTCCTGCCTGAGAGTCACATTCCCAAAACCAGAGACTCCTGCCTGAGAGTCAAACCCATGAAAGACCTCTGCCATTTAAGAAGCTCCTGATCTCTTGAAGCCAGGAGTTTGAGACCAGTCTTGGCAACATAGGGAGACCCCATCTATACAAAGAAATTCAAAAATTAGCTGGATGTGGCAGCACGTTCCTATAGTCCTAACTACTCAGAGGCTGAGGTGAGAGTGCTTAAGCCCACGGTTCAAGGCTGCAGTGAGCTACGATTGTGTCTCTGTGCTTCAGCTTGGGTGACAGAGCAAGACCCTGTCTAAATTAAAAAATAAAACAAATAAAATTAAAGGTATAAAGGCGTTCTTGAGAAAATAGTTCTAACCCACTCTGGGGTCATGGACAAATTTGAGAATCTAATGGAAGCTCTAACCCTCTCCCAAAAAATACATGTAAACATAATTTTGTACACATTTCAAGGGGATTATGGGTGGTGCATGGTCCTGAGTGATCACAGGCCGGGAACTCATGGGGAGCTCCACTCCCTGGGGTAGGAGGGTGCAGGTCTCCATTTTCAGCCCAGCCCCAGTCTCGGGTTTTGATAAGGGCTTCTCTCCACCCTTCATCCACTCCCATACTCATCACCAAGTTCCAAACTCCTTGAAGACAGGACACAGAGAATCCCTGGAGCAGGCCATGTGATGGGGAGATGGGGGAGTGGGCAGTGAGCGGAAGGTGTGGAGACAGCAAGGTCCCCACCAGGACACCTCCGCTCCAGATAAGGAGGGTGCCATCTTGTGACCCCAAGCCTGCCTGGCAGGACTTCCTCAAAAGCAAGGACATCTTCTGTGTTTTGCAAGGGTGTTAAAGGAGGTAATTAAAGGGTCCTACAAGTCAGACCTCACACACACAGATGGGAGGCCCTGCTTTTCTGATCCTCTCAGCTGGTACAGAACTGAGGCCAGCAACAAAAGGTGTTAATCGCCGGATGAGGAGTCCATGCTGATAGATGACCCCTTATGGTGATCACTCTTGTGCGAATGGCAAATAGGTTTGATCAATTAGATTTTAATGTAAAGTGGGGCCTGGGGGGGAAAAACAGCAACCAGGAGAGGGAAGACCCTTTGTTGCTAATGTGTCTGAAAAAAGCACTTAATTGAGGTCATAATAATATTAGCAGTTCTCATCATCAATAATTCAGCCTTATTTATTACTCCCCGATAAAGTCTGTCAGGTAGGGAATGCAGAGGGCTTTTGTTAGAGACAGGATATGTAGCTTCTCTCTCTCTCTCTCTCTCTCTCTCTCTCTCTCTCTCTCTCTCTCACCAGCTTCTGGGCCACAGAATATCAAGATTTCTTTCATTCTCAAAATGTTTTCTGGCTACAGGCTTCATATGTAGAAATAGACGACTGTAAAGATAGAAGTTTGCAATAAGATGTAATTTAACCCTCTCCCATCCTTCCTTGCTCCAGTTTAAAAAAAAAAAAAAAAAATTCTCATTGAAACAGTAGCGAACTACTTTTGCTTAAGAAATCTATCAGGAGAAAAACAATTTTTATTCTTGCATGATTTAGTACCCTAAAGAATGACATAAATTCGGTCTTTTCACATGCCTTTGGTCACCTGTGGTTTTGTTATCTTTTAAAGCAAAAAAAAAGACAGCGAGAGACAGTGTGTGCCAAATGAATGTATAATTGTACAATTAAAGATGCTAGCTCCAGTGTTAAAATTTAAAATGTATTAGTCTCATAAAACCGCCTCATTAGTCTCTGTGTCTTAAAGGACATACTTGTCCATAATGAGGCGAATGCAGGAAATGGCGCAGGGTGAGAGCAAGGGGAAGAGGGGACAGCGGAGCTGGCTGCCATTTCGTTTTTCAGAAAGGGGGGAGGAAAAACACTTAATAAAGATAATTGGGCTGGTAGTGTCTGTTCCCATCTGGAATCGCAACTCAGACAGACCCCGGGGCAGACCGTCGGTCATTAACCAGGAAAATAACCTATTTGGAAGGGATCCGTTTGTTTTATAAACGATGCTCCACTTTAGAACAGCTTAACCGCAATCATAATAAAAGTTCCTCGAAACCCCAGCCAGGGGATGGTGCTGAAATATCGATCTGGCTTCTGCTGCTGATGGCCGGACTTGGCTTCCGCCCTGCTTGCAGGAAACAGCTTTTGAAGTTTTGCTCTCCCCCTCCCCACCCCTTTTTAAGTCTAAATAGAATTTAAACTGCCCTTCGGTGATCAGTGGCTATTAGCAGCATTGGTTAGGAAGCACAGAGTCATGGGGTCAGGAGAGGCGGCCCAGGTGGAGGGTGGAAGGGGGGAGAGAGGAGGCCCCGAGCTAAGGGGAAGAGAGAGGTCAGCTGTGAGCTCAGCTTGGTGGGAAAAGGATTGCTGCGATGGGGCCGCCCTGGCCTGCGAGGCATCCAAGGGACAAGGACTGGGAAGAATTAATGCACCCCACCCCCAGCCCCAGCCTGGCCACAGCGCTCCCCGCAAAACACACACACACACGCGCGCAAACACACACACCACACAAGGCAGAAGCATTCAGAAAAGTCATTCATCAAGGCAGAACTGGAATCGTATAGATTAAGGCAGCAAGGAGAAGTCTAGCGCCTTATCCGACTGCCCTGATGGTGAAGACGAGAGGGAATAATTACTGTAATTGGAAAAAAAGGTTTCAATGGCAAAGCTCCTCTGATCCACCTATTTCCAAGGAAGGTTGCTCTTAGCTGCTTAGGAGGGCGTGTGAAAGTGGGGTCTTCTCAGACAAAGGGAAACGGGGAGGAGGAGCCATAACCCGCATGGAACCTGCCTTTTAAGGAAAATGAGGAATCCAGGCTCTGAAGGATCCATGTCTATTTCAGCGTTTCTCCACTGGGGTGATTTTGTTCCCCTGTGAGATATCTGCCAATGTCAGGGGACATCTGAAGTTGTCATAATTGGGGAGGAAGTACTGCTGGCATCTGGTAGGTAGAGTCTGGGATGGTGCAAACCCTACAACACACAGGATAGCCTTGCTACCCCCACCCTCTCCCCTGAGCATGCATGCGTGCGCGCACGCGCGCGCACGCACACACACACACACACACACACACACACGACAAAGAACTATCCAGTTCCAAATGTAAGCAGTGCCCAGGTCAAAAGCCCTGGTTTACTCCAATCACACTCACCGAGTAAAGATCCTACTCTTTGCTTCACTCTGTTCCCAGAATGTCAGTTCCCACCCTCATACCCCACTGCCTCTCCTCCCCTTTAGTGCCACTGGTTAACATGTTCCAGAGAAACATCTTCCCTTAGAATGTCTTAAGAATGACATTCCAAACCAATTTCTTCCTTTAAGGCATTAGGTCTCAGTCTGCCAGCTAGAGGGAAAGAGAATGAGTGTTTAGGACTCAGCAGCAAGGACTTAGTGGCAAATCCTGATGGAACTTTGACTAGGCTCCCGGGCCCGAAGTTAGCCTCAATGTTCACCTCTGTAAAATGGGTGTAATAATTTCACTGTCTCATAGGGTTGGAAGGAGAAAATGAGAAAACATTTAGCCCAGTACCAGGCATGTGTTAAGTGCTCAAAAAGGAATCGAGCGAGAGAGAGAGAGATGTTTCAACTGGTGTCAGGCACCATGGCGGCCAATGGTCACTGCCACCCCAAACCCCATGGGAAGAGGAGAACGTCCATCACTATCAAGAAATGACTGCCATTTTGTAATTAAAAAGAATGAAGCTACTGCACAAAGCTCTTTAGAACTATCAGCCCCCTCATCTGCAAAGCTTAAGTGTCTGTCTAAGCAGAGCCCCAGTCACCTTTCCCCCCATTTCCCTACCTTGATTCTAGAAAGAGAAAGGGGGGCAGGGCAGGGCCTTACCAAATTTCTCCCCGCACGCTCAACTGTTTCCTCCTGACAGCGTTTGACTGTGCTTATTATTTCCAGCAAAGCCCTTATCATTTTCAATGTGAATTTCAAATCACACTGATCCAGCCCTTCTTAGCTAAAGTCAGCTTTATCAACCACAAGAGATGTGGGATTTGAGAGAGATCTGAGTAAATTCACATTGTTTGGATAAACTCATTCAGGGAGCTCAACAAATCAAAGCCGAAATGGATATGTATTCCAAGGAGACTGAGAACTGCTGGAGGAAAAAGGAAAAAAAAAAGTTGCCATTAACATTTTTTAAAACATTTCTTAAAAAAAAAAAAAACACATAGCAATCCCTTTTTAATGAGCGTGTTCACAACCTCTCTTTGAACCTTTACCAGGGCTCCTTAGGACAGCAGGTGAAGCGCTAGGAGCTGCGAGGTTGTTGACAAGGGAAGCAAGTTGTTGGAGAAAATCGCTTCACCGGCTGCCCCCACCTCCCAGCTTTGGTCAGCGAGGCTGCTATCAAATATGGTAATGGGTGAATTTATGCATTATCCCATAATTTAAGGAACTGTGTGTATCATGTATATTTAAAACTATTTCTCTGTAGTTTTAATTACCTCAGTCTGCAGGGGCAAAAAGAAAAAAAGCAGGCAGCTCCCTTGCCTGAGACCAAAATGAAAGCATTTGCCTGCTGACAGCTAGGACGTCTGTCCTAGCTGGTTGAGATTTCCTATAAAATTTGCATTGGAAAGGCAGCTTTAAGTATACTTAAAATAAAAAGGGGGCATTTGCATCTAATTTGCTACACTTGCAGTATTAGAGTTTTATCTGAATAAAGACACGTCAACTGGATTTATATAGTTAAGCTGATAGCTGAGAAAGTCAACAGCAAAAACATCAGCTAAATTCAGCAAAGTTGGAGAGCAGCTAATACTATTTACATGTTGTTGTGGGGTTTTTTCCCCTCCAGTGATGACTTTAAAACTATAGCAAATTATCTTCTTTTTACACAAGTCTGGTAATTACAAGGTTTTAATGAAAGGCATCTTTATAGATGGATCCCTATTCCCCCACCCCCCTCCCAGTGCACCCAAGCGTGTTTATAAAATGGTGTGAATATAAAATGTGGTGTCATTGTGAATTCCAGCAGCTTTGGACTCAGGCAGGTCTTGATTCGAATCCTGACTCAGCTACCCACTGGCTATGTGACCTCAGGCTTAGTACTTCTTGGCCTTAGTTTCTTCATCTGAACAATGGGTACCATGTTGCTTGTTATCCAGGGACACGATAGTTGTGTGGTCTGTGGGCTGCCCAAAGATGCTCAACCAAGGCCACTGGGGGCTGAGATCCAGTCCATATCACTTGACCACATCTCATTCACACTCAGATGTTGTGTGGTTAGCAGCCTGATCCAACCTCAAGGAGGCTATGAGCTTTAAAATCGGACAATATAAGCTAAGGACTAGAGTAGCATCTGCTATATGGTAACTGCTCAGAGAAAGTGAGCGTGAGGATGCTAATGATGACAATGATGACAAGAATGATGATGATGATGCTGATATGTCAATGAAATGTCACACCGCTGATGTAGCTCCTACTCCAGAGGAAGGACTTCAGCATTCCTCCGCTCATCTTCACCAATTGCCATTCAATTTCACCATCATCAAGGCCTGTCCTATAAGAGGCAGATTCTGGTGCAATCCAGCCCCAGGTGATTCTCTCTGTTCCACAGATTGGCCCCATGACCCCAGCATGGGAGGAGGCAAGGGTGTGCCCGATGCCTTTTAAATTTGGAATGCCACTGCTTGGAGTACAGTAAATCCCAGGCTCTCAGCACAGCCTCGCACAGCTGGGAACAGATTCCTGCATGCCTGGAGGCCTCTTCGAAGGCTACCTTTCCTCTCCCCTCTGCCAGCTTTGAAGGAACTACCCACACAAGAAGGAAGGGGACACGACGCCCCCCTGTGTTGTCTCCCCGGCCTCACTGTTCCCTGAGAAGCCCACTCAGCCACTGCCCAAAAAGTCACGCTCTCAAGAGCCCTGCTGCCTCTCTCCAAGGGAAAAGAGAAGGAGAGGGACTTCCACCAGGAAGCTAACTGAGCAGCACCACTGTCCTTGGAGCTCTGCCCCAGACTCCCATCTCCTTCCTTGCCTCGGAGTCACCCTGGCTGCTAACTGGCCTTCCCCTTACCTTCAGAGTCTACTAGGGCAAGTCACTTTCCCATCCAGAGCCTCTGTTTCATCATCTGTAAAATGGGAGAAGTAAGAATACCCACGTGGCAAGGTTGTTGTGGATTGCAGAGCACTTAGTGTGGCATGCAGAGTGTGATAAATAGTAGGTGATGGAAAATCACAGAGAAGAGGATAAACCAACCTTATACCAAGTCCCAGCCGTGGAGAACCGGCCCCTACCACTCAGCCGAAGACCAATGGCCAAAGTCCTGACCACGGCTGGCTGCGCTAGGCCCACCTCCATCCATTTCAGAGACAGGTCATAGAGCCCCTGCTTGGGTTTGCCTACGTAGATGGGAGGAAAAGGGCTCCCACCCACTCAGGCCAGCCAAAGCCTACCATCTGGGGACACCAGCCAACTGGCTGCAAGTTTCAGTGTTTTAGCAGAAAAAAAATGTTAAAATTCATTGCCATTTCACAGAGCAAGATCTGCAGGTCAAGAAGTCACTGCCACCCAGCTGGCAGCTTCATGATGGCACATGGGCTGATGTCGCCAGGCAAGGATTCTGCTATTTAAACACAACAAGCAGTGTGATTCCAATACTATATCCCTTACCCCAATAAGCCCAGTGTCCTGTTATCCCCAAGCAACAAAGTGACATCTCAGAATGGGGCTTGGAGCATCCCCAAGGCGATGTACAATGGGAAGCAAACCAAAAAGGGCAGGTATTGAGGTGGATGCATGCCAGGGACAGGGTTCATCATAGCTCATTTCCCTTCCACTCCTAGGTTGGGCCTACCCCCAAACAATTCAGACTGAGACAAGAATCCAGGTGCACATGTGGATTTGGAAGGTGACCTCAGGAAGCACAGTGAGACGGCAAGGAAGTGAGACAAGGAGGAAGAAAAGTCTTTGCAGGGTTCATTAAGGAGCAGTTTCCCAGGATGGACAGCTGGGCTTAATCTTGCTGGCAACCCTCTGAGAGGCTGCAGAAGACAACACAGGATGGTCCCCCCAAGGGGAAAGAATCTGAGGCATTTACTCACCATCTCCCAGTCCTCTTTGGGTGAGGGTCTTTCTTGAAACTTTAATTTTCCAAACTGTTCCTCTTGCAGTTCTCAAGAATATTCTCAGGCAGAGCCCGAGATGCAAAGCCATTGGCAAGTAGGGGAACTGACAACAGGGGACCTCTCAAGTGGGGCAGGGGGTTATAGTCAGCACCCCAACAATGTCTCCTGCACTCCAGGAAGCTCTCTGAAACTGCTATTCTTCATATCCCCATTTTGCAGGTGAAGAAGCTGAGACTCAGGGAGACTCACAGTCACACAGGTGGAAGGTGGAAAAGCTGGGAATTGAGCTCAGGCTCTGACCTGGTGGGCTACACCACATGTCCCATGTCACACTCTCCAAACAGAATGCAATGAAAAATGATGTAAGATGAAAATGAACTCTAATGGCATTCAAAAAAGAAAAATAAGAATAAAAGAATTATCAGAATAAAATAACTCCTGTCTCATTACCGTGAAACAAGTGCTTGACACACAACAAATGCTCAACAGGAGTTAGTTTCTATGCTTCCAACTCTTTGACCCTCTTTTCTAACTAATATGCAAGCAATCACCCATTGGAGGAAAAGGCACTGGCTCAGAACTAGGAGCCTGGCACACTCCTCCCCAGCAAGTGGGACAAATGCCGCAGAGATGAAGGCACTCCAGATCCCCATCCCTAGTTCCTGTTCACCCAGCTCTGGAACCCAAGAGTCCAGATCCCAACCGGGAAAAGGCTAGAGGGGACTGCACCATGGAGCCCACCAGACCAAACTAGGTTGGGGAGTGGGGCTGGGAGAAAAATAAAGAGGGATCAGGACACCCAAAGGAGGGGAGGCACACCATGGGAGCATTCCCTGGGTGAGTCAGGAAGCCTAGTTATGAAGCTACACTCAAAGAACCTCCCTTTGTAATAGCCTAATGGCCTGAAATGTTCCATCCACCAAGATTTCTTCCCCTGGGATGTTCCCTATGTCTGAACTGGCACATTTATGATATCTGAAGATGCTCAATTAAGCAAATGACACCTTTCCATGTGGCCATCTCTACCTCCCAAGAAGCCAATGAGACAGCCTAATCCTGTGTCCAGCCTGGATCCTAGCTCTAAAGCTTGGCCGTTGTTTGCCTTGCAGGCACCAGCCTTGGCAACTGACCAGGTCCTCTCAATACTGTGATTGCTCTATTGGCCCCGAGACCTGGAGTGAAACCCAAGCCATCCTGGACACCAACTTCAGCAAGTGTCATATTTACTGACATAGGCACCAGGGTCACAGGACCTGGATCTAAATCTGCTTCTGCCATGTATCAGTTGGGCAACTCTGGATGTGTTGCTCATCCTCTCAGAGTCTCAGTTTCCTCATCTGTAAAATGGGGATTTTCCTGATTACTAACCTTGAGGGTTTGTTTCCAGGATTAAATGAGATATTGCATATAAAGAGCTTGTTTACCTGGCCCAGCATGATAGCAGAATAGATGTTAAGGGAAAACCTTCCTGCTACATAATAGGCATACATACACAGACACGTTGGATACAATATTTTTTAAAATGCATGGGTGAGCTGGTAGGAAAATCAGGTGCAACCCTTGGAGGCCAGAAACAATGAGAAAGTACTCTCAAAAGCGGAGAGTAAGTAAGCATGAACTAGTGTTTGCTTGGGGAGCAGCTGCTAACACCTGGTGGACTTTACCCTTGTAAGGGTCTCTGATGTGTGGAGGGGTGAAGACAAGGCTTGGGAACCTAAGCAAGGTGGCTGTTTAGATTGGGACCCTTTGCATATACCCAGAAACGTGACCCCCTCATTGAGTTAATTAACATGAAAAACATCATCCCGTACCTCAATAAAGATGTTACTAGAAAATAAAGGGAACAAAACAAAAGCCACCATTCCACACAGGAGAGATCACGGGACTTTTGCCAGTCCCCACTGTGAACTCCTACTCACAAGCTTAACTTGGGTTTGGGGTAAGAATCCATTTACCATACCTATATATATAGCACCAAAAGCCCCAAGCCATTTGTTTTAACGTGGTCCTTTGCTGGTGACTAATCAGGAAGTCTGGCAGGAACAAATGCAAATTTTCTCTAGAGTCATGCCCAAGAAACTAGACGTCAAAAAATTTCTACAGATAAAGGGCCAGAGAACATGGCTTCAGAAGCCCCAAATCACAAAACCACAAGGGAACAAACCACCATGAGAGTAAGACGTACAAAGTCTGCAGATATTTAAAGAAACACAAACAGAATACTAAAACCAATCATGTTCCTCATGTTTTAAGAACTAAGTGAAACTCCTAGATGCCTAGATGTTGATAATATACACAATATTTTTGAATCTTAAAAACTTACTATTGGCCAGGTGTGGTGGCTCACACACCTGTAATCCCAGCACTTTGGGAGGCCAAGGCAGGCACATCACTTGAGGTCAGGAGTTCAAGACCAGCTTGGCCCACATGGTGAAACCCTGTTCCTACTAAAAATACAAAAATTAGCCAAGCGTAGTAGTGCATACCTGTAATCCTAGCTACACAGGAGGCTGACACAAGAGAATCACTTGAACCCGGAAGGTGGAGGTTGCAGTAAGCAGAGATTGCACCATTGCAACTCAGCCTGGGTGATAGAGCCGGACTTTGTCTCAAAAAAATAAAAAACAAAAAATAAAAAAAATACTACTGAGTAAATTCAGACACAAAAAAGTGCAATCATATTATTCCATGTATGTAAAGTTGAAAACAGGCAAAACCATCTATGGTGTTAGAAGCCAGAAGAGTCATTTCTGTGGAGAAAGTAGATGATGATAGGAGGAGCACGTATCAGTTTCAGAGATGCTGACCATGTTCTGTTTGTTCACCTTGGTTAGGGTCCTGTATGTATGTTCATTTTGTGAAAATTCGTCAAGATGTAAACCTATGATTTTTACACTTTTCTCTATGTAATTTACACTTCAATTTAAAAGAAGAAATGGATGGATTAGATAAATTAGACACAGTTGAGGGGAAATTAGTGCCCCGGATGACAAGTTTAAAGGAAGTAGAGTAGTTCCTCCCTATCTGCGGTTTTGCTTTCCATGGTTTCAGTATATGCTCTATAAAACATAGTATACATAAAGTTTGGTACTATTCGTGGCTTCAGGTATCCACTGGGGGTCTTAGAATGTATCCCCAGTTAATATCCCCAACACGGGAGGACTACTGTTCAGACTGTAGCACAGTGAAAAATAGAGGTGAAAAGCTTGGAAGAGAGGTTAAAAAAACAGGGAAGTTAGAGGAAAAACATCTAACATACATCTAATTTGAGTTCCAGAAAGAGACTGTAGTGAGGGGGCACAATATTCAACAAAAGTGGTTTGGGATTTTCCAAAATTGATGAAAGTCAGCAGTCCTGAGATTCAGGAACCCCAAGCTGAATAAATAAATAAACATTGACATCTAGACATACCTTAGTAAAAGAACACCAAAGACAAAGAGAAGATCTTAAAAGCATCTTGAAATTTTCAAAAATTACCTGCTTAGGAAAATCGACTACAATAATAACCAACATCTCAACAACAATATAGTAATGGCACTCAGTGAACATTGGATAAATAGAAACTATCATTATTAGTGCTTGTAACGGTAATGATAGTAGTAGAAGTATTCCAATCAGCTCTGCCACTGTGTTATTGAGGAACATGGAGTAAGTCACTTAACCTTTAAAAGCCTTGGTTTCCTTGTCTTTATTTGTTTTTATTTTTGAGACGGAGTTTTGCTCTTGTTGCCCAGGCTGGAGTGCAATGGCGTGATCTTGGCTCACTGCAACCTCTGCTTCCCAGGTTCAAGTGATTCTCCTGTCTCAGCCTCCCGAGTAGCTGGGATTACAGGCATGTGCCACCGTGCCCAGCTAATTTTTGTATTTTTAGTAGAGGCGGGGCTTCATTGTGTTAGTCAGTCTGGTCTAGAACACCTGACCTCCAGTGATCCGCCTGCCTTGGCCTCCCAAAGTGCTGGGATTACAGGTGTGAGCCAGCGTGCCCAGCCTCCTTGTCTTTAGAATAGGGTTTTAGTAAAAATGAAATAGTATAAGTATCTGGCAGTTAGTAAATGTTCAATTACTGTTGGCTACAAAATCTATCCCCTGTGAGGCCAGAGCAGGAACGATGAGAGTCACGTTCATCTCCAATTACTTATGGAGGCAACTACCCAGGATTCTGCTTTTATAGCTCAATGTAGCTCTTTGCCAATAGAAAAATTTATATGGACAATGCCAGCCAAGGGCAGACATAAAAGGAAGTACCAGGAAAGAAAATTGAATGGAAACTGATTCCAAAGAATTGGTCCCAGACCACTTTCATCACTAGGGATCACACCTTCCTACACACCCACACCCAATATGCCCATGAGATAAAGAAACATGAATCTAATAATATTCCTGGCAATTATATTCTGCTTATCATTGTACAAAATGACACACTATGACCACAGCGGAGCCTCACAGAGACCTTGTGAAGTTGTGAAGTTGGCAGTTGAAGTTAAGAAGAGACTCAAAAGGATGCATGACCTATCCTGAGATGTGGCACACAGAAACAGCAGGCCAGAGCTTGAATCCAGGGCTCCCGGCTTACCCTGCTGTCTCTTCTGGGGCCTAGCCTTGGACTCCTGGTGGCCTCCCCTGAAATCTTGAAATAAATGTCTCTTTCTCGTCTTTCAGGTGTCAGCTCAAATGTCCCTTTCACAGAGAATTTCTCCCTAACCACTGCCTTCCAATGTAATTTTCTACACCCCTGCACCCTTTTCACTTCTAAAACAGCACTCTTCACTATTCCTCATTACATACTATTTATTGCCTGTTCCATTTAATGCCTTTCTTCACCAGTGCCTTACCCAGTTCCTAGCAGAGTGCCTGGCACATGGTAGCCATTATATAATGATTGTTGAACGAATAAATGTAAGTTGAAGAAACAAAGTTGGGTGACTCATTTATAGTGTTTTCTCTAATTATATAAACAGAGCTTTTTTGTGGGGTTTTTTGTTTGTTTGTTTTGTTTTGTTTTGAGGTGGGGACTTGCTTTGTCACCAAGGCTGGAGTACAATGGTGCGATCTCAGCTCACTGCAGCCTCCACCTGCCAGGTGCAAGCGATTCTCCTGCCTCAGCCTTCCAAGCAGCTGGAACTACAGGTGCATGCCACCACACCCAGCTAATTTTTGTATTTTTAGTAGAGACAGGGTTTCGCCATGTTGGCCAGGCTGGTCTCGAACTTCTAGCCTCAAGCGATCCGCATGCCTCAGCCTCCCAAAGTGCTGGGATTACAGAGATGAGCCACCGTGCCTGGCCTATATAAACAGTTATAGCATCACTAAACAGGGATCAGAAACTAAATGTTCTATTTCTTCTTACAACCCTTCCCTATCCCACACTTAATAATCCCCACCAGACAAAAAATGAATAAAGACAACATCTAATGAATATGACCATAGATCTCTCCTGCCCGCTGCCTTTCCTCATTCTGAACCACTCCTGGAAAGTGAGAACCAAGATCACTAAGAATTAGAATAAATCCATCCCTGGAAGCTTCACGAAGTCATTCAACAAAAAATCCACTGGGCACCTGGGTTGTGATAGGTACTTGTGCTCAGTTCTGGGGATCAAGGAAGATGCAGCCACTGTCTTCCCAGTGGGGATGAGCATTAAACAAGCTATAAATATAAACTACAATGTGGGCTGTAAACGGGAAAGCCACAGAGCAGTGGGGACTGGGCGAATCCCACCTGCCAGTCACCATTCTAAAAGCTTCTTCCTGCTTCTCTGCCTTTATTTTCTGGCTCTAGGACATTGCCAAGCCTCATTCTATCTCTGCGTACCAAGGAGGATACAGGAGAGAGGAGAGAGGGGAAGGAGGTGGAAATGCATTAAAACAAAAAAGAGAGAATGAAGCAGTGTAGGATTGGTCACACATTTGTCATTAAGTCAAAGCTGAATGCCAGTGTTTGCGTGAGGTGGAATTATCTCATTCTTTTAGCCTGTGAGTCTCTGTGATCCACCAGTCAAGTATGTGATTGGATTCTGCCTCAACAAAACCTTAAATTACACACCTATTGTGCCTGAGCTAAGCACAGTTTCACAGCGGTGAAGAAGGCATCTCCCAGCTTCCTCAGCAGTGTTCGATCCAGCGCCTGCTCTCATCTGCTGGTTGATGAATGAGTAATAGGATTAGAGAGTCTCATCTCAAGCCACACTGTGATTGTCATGTTGGGTGCAGGCACAAAGGCTGGGGTGATGGATAGGGGATGCACTGTGGAGATGGGCCTGGTTCCCCTCCCCGGTGGGCTATTGGTGGACAGAACACCACTGCATCCTGGGAAGAGGCCTGCTGGCATTTACGAAGGGTTTACCGCGGTCAGTGACTGTGGTCGGCACCTACACAGAAGGTAGTTGTCTTATTGAATGCTTCCTGAGGGGGAGAAGGGGACCTTCCCAGTGTCTATTCCTCACTCCTGGATATAGGACCTCTTACATGATTTGGATACTTGTCCTCTCCAAATCCCATGTTGAAATGGGATCCCCAGTGTTGGAGACAGAGCCTGGTGGGAGGTGTTTGGGTCGTGAGGGCAGGTCCTTCTTGAATGGTTTGGTGCCTGCCTGGAGGTAATAAGTGAGCGCTTGCTCTCTTCATTCACAGGAGAGCTGGTTGTTTACAAAGAGCCTGACATCTCTCTTGCTCCCTCTCTCACCAAATGACACGCTTGCTCCCCCTTCTCCTTCCACTATGATTGGAAGCTTCCTGAAGCCCTCACCAGAAACAGATGCTGATGCCATGCCTCTCGTACAGCCTGTAGAATTGTGAGCCAAATAAATCTTTAATTTATAAATTACCCAGCCTCAAGTATGCCTTTACGGCACAGCAAAATGGACCAAGACAACCTCCCCCCGGCCCCATTTTTCCACTGGAAACCAACCAGTCCCCACTTTCAGGGAAGGTTCTGGTGAAGCTAACTCCAGCTCCCAGAGAGGACATGTGAGCAAGCCAAGCCAGGCAGAGCCACTGACATTCACCATAGAACTGTCACCAGTGCCACCGGGAGACAAGAAGCTCTTTCCACTGGGCTGAACATTACACAGCAGGGGAAGAAGAAACATCATTCACCTGGGGAAATGGGAGCAAGTTGGGCAGTGGAATTTGGAAAGGCAGGGTCTGTTTTCCCTTTCTACTAACACCCCTACCTCTAAGGGGAAAGCCAGGTCTAAGGCTTAAATTTTTCAGTAAATAAAAGCCCACACATTCCCTCCTTGGCTCAAGATAGCCTGATATGGTGTTAGTCCATTTTGCCTTGCTCCACCGGAATATCTGAGACGGGGTAATTTATAAAGAAAAGAGGTTTCTTTGGCTCACAATCCTGCAGGCTCTACAAGAAGCATGGCATCAGCATCTGCTCAGCTTCTGCTGAGGTCTCAGGAAGCTTTTATTCACGGTGGAAGGTGAAGCAGGAGCAGGCATGTCACATGGCAAGAGTGGAATCAAGAGAAAGAGGAGATCCCAGTTTCTAACCATCAGATCTCACATGAATCATTACTGCAGGGAGGCACCAAGACATTCATGAGGTACTTGCCCCCATGACCCAGACGCCTCCCACCAGGCCCCACCTCCAACACACTGGGGAGCATACTTCAACATGAGATTTGGAGGGGACAAATATCTGAAATACATCGCATGGGTTTTCTGCTCAAATGAGTTCTCATACATTTTACAAATGAAGAATCAAGTTTCACAGACCTTAAGCCATCTACCCAAGGTCACAGGGCCAATGAAGTCCTAGGGAAGAGCTGAGATTCAAGCCCCAGCCTTTTTATTCCAAACCTAGTGTGTTTTCCCCTACAGGATCCCTTCCCAAGAGACCGCTGTGCACCTGCTGTGTGGAAGGGCCCAGAGACTGATTCCACAAGGCAAGAAAAAAACCCAGGAGCCTGGGACACCCAGGGCACATGTTAGGGTTAAAAAAAAGTTGAGACATGTTTTTCCTTTCTGTAAAAATCTCTGTCTGGCTGTAGGTCACATATTTTTCCACTCTGAAGCCAGAGTGGGCAGAGGCTTGGAACAATGAAAATAACAAGGACTTTGGAGACAGACAGACCTGAGTTCAAATTCTGACACATCCAGTTATTCTAGCTGTGTGACTTAGGACAAGTACCTTACCTTCTCTGAACACCAATTATATCATCTAATGTGGAAATAAGTATACCTCCCCCCAAAGCCATGATAAGAATTAATCAGAAAACACACATGTCAGCTGGGTGTGGTGGCTCACACCTGTAATCCCAGCACTTTGGGAGACTGAGGCAGGTGGACCACTGGAGGTCAGGAGTTTGAGACCAGCCTGGCCAACATGATGAAACCCTGTCTCTAATAAAAATACAAAACTTAGCTGGGTATGATGGCAGATGTCTGTAATCCCAGGCACTTGGGAGGCTGAGGCAGGAGAATCGCTTGAACCCAAGTGGCAGAGGTCGCAGTGAGCCAAGATCACACCACTACATTACAGCCTGGGTGACAGAGCGAGACTCTGTCTCAACAAAAAAAAAGCAGAAAAAGAAAATACGCTTGTCGATTATGATTTGGGGCTGTAAAGAAGAGAAAATTCCATTTACTGCAACTTAAACACAGGGATATATATTTTCCTCAAATAACGAGACATTGGGGCAGGTAGTACCAGGGTTAACTCAGTGGCTTTGCCATCAACATGGCTTTTCCTTTAGGCTTGCAAGGTGGTTCTGGCAACCCTAAGTGCAGAACCCTCTGTATAAAGCCTTTCATTGCCACATCTCTCTCATTTTTAAAACCCCTTTCCTGTTTAGAACAAAAAAAAAAAAAAAAAAAAAAAAAAAAAAAAA
>NW_016806084.1:1324250-1339932 GCF_001698545.2 Rhinopithecus bieti
TATAAAAAAAAAAAAAAAAAAGAGCACCCAGCACACCTCCCCCTATATTTCATTGGCCAGAACTAGATCACATGACCACCACTCCTAGCTGCAAGGGATGCTGGGAAGCCAATTATACTTTATGCTCTGGTCATCTATTAAGAGAAATAAGTAGGAAAATGACCTCCAGGGAGACAACCAACAGAACAGCAGTTGCCAGATTATATAAAGCACTCTGGAACCAGGTGTGGTGGTTCATGCCTGTAATCCCAATACTTTGGGAGACCAAGGCAAGAGGATTGCTTTAGCCCAGGAGTTTGAGACCAGTGGAAAGCATAGTAAGGCCCCACCTCTAAAAATAAAAATAAAAAATAAAAAAAATTAAATATTAGCCAGGCATGGTGGTGCTCACCTGTAGCCCCAGCTACTCAACAGGCTGAGCTGGGAGTATTATTTGAGCCCTGAAGGTAGAGCCTGCAGTGAGTCATGATCACACCACTGCACTCCAGCCTGAGTGACAGAGTTCTTGTCTCCCCAAACAATAAAAAAGCACTCTGCATTCTGGGCAGAATCTGGCACATATAAAATACTCAGTAACTGGAAGTGTGTTTATGATTAAGCTAAGCTAAATGTGCTGCCATTCACACAGAGGGTGGCTTTTCCAGCACACGCTCCCTCCTCAGTGCTGAGCTTCCAGAAGACACAGAGCCCTCAGACTTCCAGCTCAGCATCTCCCCTGCACCCATGTAGCCATACCAGGAAGAGCCAGGTAGTTCATCCCAGGAGGATGTGCACCAGGAGACTAGCTGCTCTCTCCCCCGCTGCAGAAAGCAACAGTCACAGCAGTCTGCAAAGAGAGATCTGAAGAAGACAACAGAGAAGAGATCTGAAACTGAGAATTACCATGGAAAGCAGGTTTGAGAAGTCAAGTGTGACAGAAGAACAGCTCAGAGGGCACTGAGGCCTGGGTGGAGCTGTCGTGCTCAGGGTTGTTTTAGCCACAATTCACAGCCTGCTGCTTCCACACTGCAAGCTCTGTCCCTCCCCACTCCTCACTTCTCACCGGCTTCTTTCCCTCATTTATAAGAAAGAAGGGAGGCCAGGTGCAGTGGCTCATGCCTGTAATCCTAGCACTTTGGGAGGTGGAGGCGGGTGGATCACCTGAGGTCAGGAGTTCAAGACCAGCCTGGCCAATATGGTGAAACCCCATCTCTACTAAAAATACAAAAATTAGCTGAGTGTGCTGGCACGTGCCTGTAATCCCAGCTACTCCGGAGGCTGAGACAGGAGAATCTCTTGAACCCAGGAGGCGGAGGTTGCAGTAAGCGGAGATCATGCTACTGCACTTCAGTCTGGGTGACAGAGCAAGATTCTATCAAAATGAAAAGAAGGAAGGAAGGAAGGAAGGAAGGAAGGAAGGAAGGAAGGAAAGAAAAGAAAAGAAAGAGGGAGGGAAGGAAGGAAGGAAGGAAGAAAGGGAGGGAGGGAAAGAAGGAAGGAAGGAAGGAAGCAAGGAAAGAAGGAAGGAAGGAAAGGAGGAGAAGGAAGGAGNGAAGGAAGGAAGGAAGGAAGGAAGGAAAGAAAAGAAAAGAAAGAGGGAGGGAAGGAAGGAAGGAAGGAAGAAAGGGAGGGAGGGAAAGAAGGAAGGAAGGAAGGAAGGAAGGAAGGAAGGAAGGAAGGAAAGAAAAGAAAAGAAAGAGGGAGGGAAGGAAGGAAGGAAGGAAGAAAGGGAGGGAGGGAAAGAAGGAAGGAAGGAAGGAAGCAAGGGAAGGAAGGAAGGAAGGAAGGAAGGAAGGAAGGAAGGAAGGAAGAAAGGGAGGGAGGGAAAGAAGGAAGGAAGGAAGGAAGCAAGGGAAGGAAGGAAGGAAGAAAGAAAAGGAAGGGAGGGAGGGAAGGAGCTGCATCCATCCCAACCACAAAAAGACTAAAGATGTGACACAAAGTGGGTACTTCTTTCGTGGAATGTACAAGAGAGTGACCTGGCCCTTCTGCTACTTCCTTCATGCTCACCAGGTCTCCAGTGACTGGGGCTTACATGCATTAATTCAGTCAATCATTTATTCAACATACAGTGGAGTGTTTACTAGTGTAGGCTTCATGCTGGGTGCTGGGGCTATGAGGCTGCCAAACTCTCCTCATCTTGCATGAGACGTGTGCCCAAATCTCACAGGAATGTTACTTGGGACTTTCCCAACATCCCAATTCCTCCCCGCAATCCACACTCAGGTCATCCTGATTGCATACGTTACCCTGAGTCTATTTCCAGCCCCCCACTTCACTCCCACTAGGATGCCTATAATCAACAGACAATACCAAATGTTGGTGAGGATGTAGAGAAATTGGAACCCTTGCACACTGCTAGTGCGAGAATGTAAAGTGGTGCAGTTGCTTTGAAAACAGTCTGGAAGTTATTCAGGAGGTTAAACATAGAGTTATCATAGGACCCAGCAGTTCCATTCTCAGGTATCTACCTGAGAGAATTGAAAGCATATGTTCACACGAAAACTTTTATACAGATGTTAACAGCAACATTGTTCATCATAGCCAAAAAGTGGAAACAATCCAAATGTCTACAGACTGATGAAGGGAGAAACACAAGGAGCTCTATCCACACGTGGAATATGATTCAGCCCGAGACAGGAACATAGTACTGGGGCATGCAACAGCACAGATGAACTCTGAGAACATCGTGCTAAGTGAAATAAGCCTATCACAAAGGACCACATAGTGTATGATTCCACTTACATGAAATGAGCAGACAAATCCATAGAGACAGAAAGCAGATTCATGACTATCAGAGGCAGAGGGGATAGGGGAGTATGGAGTAACCACTAATGAATATGGGATTTCTTCTGGGGGGTAATGAAAATTCTTTTTGGAGTGATGGAATTTGACAGTAATGATGGTTGCATAATGTTGTAACTTTCCTAAAAACCATAAATAATTTAAAGGAGTAGATCTGGCCAGGAATGGTGGCTCATGCCTGTAATTCCAACACTTTGGGAGACCAAGGCGAGTGGATCACCTGAGGTCAAGAGTTCGAGACCAGCCTGGCCAACATGGTGAAACCCCATCTTTACTAAAAATACAAAAATTAGGTGGGCATGACAGTGGGAGCCTGTAATCCCAGCTACTCGGGAGGCTGAGGCAGGAGAATCGCTTGAACCTGGGAGGCAGAGGCTGCAGTGAGCTGAGATCATGCCATTGCACTCCAGCCTGGGCAACAGAGCAAGACCCTGTCTCAAAATAAATAAATAAATAAATCTTACAGCATGTAAACTATATCTCAAAATTTAAAATAAAATAAAGGCCAGGCACGGTGGCTCAAGCCTGTAATCCCAGCACTTTGGGAGGCTGAGGCGGGTGGATCACGATGTCAGGAGATCGAGACCCTCCTGGCTAACACGGTGAAACCCCGTCTCTACTAAAAATACAAAAAACTAGCCAGGTGCGGTGGCGGGCGCCTGTAGTCCCAGCTACTCGGAGGCTGAGGCGGGAGAATGGTGGGAACCCGGGAGGCGGAGCTTGCAGTGAGCCGAGATCGTGCCACTGCACTCCAGCCTGGGCGACACAGCGAGACTCCGCTCTCAAATAAATAAATAAATAAATAATAAATAATAAAATAAATAAAATAAAAATAAAAATAAAAAACCCTCCCCAGCTCTGACTGCAATAAGGAAACAAGCATTTAGCTGGAGGGGCAGTGACTGACTTCTTTTCTTCCTGTCTCTCCTGGCATCAGCCCAGACTCCGAACTCCTTGGGAAGGCTGGTGTTGCATGCTAAAACCCTGCCTGCCTCCTGCAGGCCCTGACAGCCAGGGCTAGGGAGGGGCCACCCTGCCGAGGACTGGCTGCTGGCAGCCAACGCCTTGCCTTCCACTTTCCTCTGCCCTGAGTTCATTGCCTGACAAGGGAGCCATGTTGGACAGTGGGCATGTCCTTGGGAAGGACACTGGAGCGGAGGCCTCCGCAGCGTCCTGTCACTGACCAGCTTTGCCTGACTGTGTGATCCCAGGGGGGAGAGAAGAAGAGCCCGGAGCAGCCACCAGGGCCAGTGAAGGTGACTTTTGTCATGACCCTTGCCCCCATCAGAGCCATCACACCTGTGTGGAAGAGTCGCCAAGGGGTCGAGCATCAGTTCCTTTCCCTTTTCTTTTAAAAATTATTCTAGTGAATCATGCTGTCATTAGAGAAGCGACCAGGTGGAATTTTCTTTCATGCAGAAAAACTGGGATGGAAACACCAGGGAGTCCTCAGCCGGTCACTTTTCTAGGAAGCCAGTTAACAAGACCTGTCCTCCATGGACGTCACTAACACTTTTAAGTAGCATTTTGTCCCTTCCTGATAGATGCATCATCTTCGTTTTTTATTCTCTAGCTCTCCTGGGAGCTAGAAAAAAAGCCCAGTCCCACATTCCNATAAATAAAATAAAATAAAATAAAAAACCCTCCCCAGCTCTGACTGCAATAAGGAAACAAGCATTTAGCTGGAGGGGCAGTGACTGACTTCTTTTCTTCCTGTCTCTCCTGGCATCAGCCCAGACTCCGAACTCCTTGGGAAGGCTGGTGTTGCATGCTAAAACCCTGCCTGCCTCCTGCAGGCCCTGACAGCCAGGGCTAGGGAGGGGCCACCCTGCCGAGGACTGGCTGCTGGCAGCCAACGCCTTGCCTTCCACTTTCCTCTGCCCTGAGTTCATTGCCTGACAAGGGAGCCATGTTGGACAGTGGGCATGTCCTTGGGAAGGACACTGGAGCGGAGGCCTCCGCAGCGTCCTGTCACTGACCAGCTTTGCCTGACTGTGTGATCCCAGGGGGGAGAGAAGAAGAGCCCGGAGCAGCCACCAGGGCCAGTGAAGGTGACTTTTGTCATGACCCTTGCCCCATCAGAGCCATCACACCTGTGTGGAAGAGTCGCCAAGGGGTCGAGCATCAGTTCCTTTCCCTTTTCTTTTAAAATTATTCTAGTGAATCATGCTGTCATTAGAGAAGCGACCAGGTGGAATTTTCTTTCATGCAGAAAACTGGGATGGAAACACCAGGGAGTCCTCAGCCGGTCACTTTTCTAGGAAGCCAGTTAACAAGACCTGTCCTCCATGGACGTCACTAACACTTTTAAGTAGCATTTTGTCCCTTCCTGATAGATGCATCATCTTCGTTTTTTATTCTCTAGCTCTCCTGGGAGCTAGAAAAAAAGCCCAGTCCCACATTCCCAAGGTTAAGGACTTTGTACTCCACGACAGTGGCTCTGCTCATTCCCTCTTCAACGCACCACTGCCCTTCACTGCTCAGCCCTCAGGCTTGTGTGAGAATCTCCCCACCCCTTCAAGGCCGTGAAAATCTGGTGTTGTGGGGAAGGTTGGTGGGTGGAGAGAGCAGTTCTAATGACTGACCAGTTCCCTGAGGACAATATAGCCCCAGAGTCTAATGGAGCCCAGACTTAAGGCAGGTGAATGCCATATTGACATGGGCTGTGTTTGAACCTGGGAAGTGATACTGTCAACAATAATTGACAGTGACCCATGAAGGACCCTAAGCAAAAAAGACTGTTGTTCCCCAATGGGACTTGATCAAACTGGGGAAAGGATGCACGATAAGAGTAAAGGGCTCCAGCCCCATGTAGAGAAGTGTAGTTGGCCTTGGACTCTGCCATTGTCCCCAGGCCACCACAGAGCCTCGGTGAAGAAACCTGATCACAAGGGGTGTGGTGGCTCACACCTGTAATCCCAGCACTTTGGGAGGCCCAGGCAGGTGGAACGTTTGAGGTCAGGAGTTTGAGACCAGCGTGGTCAACATGCCAAAACCTGTCTCTACTGAAAAGACAAAAATTAGCCAGGCGCTATGGTGGGCACCTGTAATCCCAGATTCTCAGGAGGCTGAGGCAGGAAAATTTCTTAAACCCAGGAGGTGGAGGTTGCAATGAGCTGAAATTGGGCCCCTGCACTCCAGTGGGGTAACACTGAGATTCTGTCTCAAAAAAAAAAAAACAAAACCTAATTGACACCTCGCATCTCCAGCACCCAGGGAGAGGGTCCTGGTTGGAGGGTCAGGTAGCCCAGAATTCTCACTGATTCCACATGAGTTCCTGTGAGACACTGACTTCAGAAATGAATCTCCCAGCATCAAGGGGTCCCATTTATAAGATGGGCTCTTTGTACACCTGATTTATTCACCTCACAGGGTAAGTGTGAAGATCAAGAGATATCACAAATGGGAAGCATATGAATGTTCCAGAATGCCATGAAAATCAAAAGAAGGAATGTCAAGAAGGAAACATGTAAAAACAAAACAAAACAAAAACAAAACTATCGTGTTGACTTGGGTCCTTCTCCGACTCTGCTGTCTTGTGGATGTGCTCTATTCTCTGGATGTTCCAGAGTAAGTTTCTAGAAGATAAAACCTACAGATACCCAGGCATCCAGCTGAGTTATTACAATTTAAGATGCATTTGTTCTTCAAATATTTATTAAGCACCTACTATATGCCAGTCCTAAGCCAGATACTGACCTATGAATATGAGTCACACACAATCCCTGACACCAGGGAGTTTCCTATCCAGGTTGACAAATAAACAGACACTTAAACAAAATAACAAGTAGATAATAATACGAAAAATTAGCTGGGTGTAGTGACGCACACCTATACTCCTAGCTACCCGAGAGGCTGAGGCAGGAAGATCACTCGAACCTGGAAGGTGGAGGTGGTAGATGACAGTGGCGGAGACCCCGGAAGGCGGCTCAGGGTTTATGGGGCACACAGCTACATGCTAGGAGTGAGGAAAAGCTTCAGCGAGCAGCACGGGACTGTTGCTGTCAAGAAACTGAACTCTGGGGTTACACAAACCTTAAGGTGAACAGCAACTTAACTGCTTGGGTGTCTTGGGGCAAATGACTAGCCTGGATTTACCCATCTGTGAGATAGATAGGATATCATTGCAAAACTATTGGGAAATTTTTTTTTAAAAAATGCACAAAGCATGCTTACAGCGGTGCCTGGTACATAGTAAGTTCTCAATAAATGGCATCTGAGACATGATGCTACACTGACTCTTGAAAAATTACTAAGGGGAGAGGGGCAATGGTGGGTAAGGAAAAGGTATATGACCAGGAAACACGCAGAAGCCTGGTGCCCCTGGAAAATGGTGAATTATTTAAGGGGACTTCCTTCCCATAACACTACCTGCCCACAGGCTTCTGTTTGTTCAGTTTTCACACCCAGAAGGCAACAGGTTGGCACCCACCACACTGACCTCTGCCTAAGGAAGACTCCTCCAGAGCTCTGAGTGTGTCACCCCACTGGAAGGGGTGACAGTCCTTGCCTCTAAGGGACTGGCTTCTTGACTCCATCCACCCTGCCTGCACAGGAAACCAGGCCATATACCTCATGGAACAGCTCACTGGCTTAAAGTCCAAACTGGCTCTGCCTCGGTCGGGCTGGCGCATGTGCCCATGAAGCCCCACCCCACAACCCCTCCAGGTGGCCTGGAAGCCACCACATAATGTGGTCCAGCAAGTGATGTCCAAAGAATGTGACCAGATGGCTGAGGGGTACCTGGGAGTGGCAGGAGGCTAGGCATCCCTCACACACAGAGATCCTCCTTCCTCACAGCTTTCATAGAATGAGAGGCTATTTTCACTGCTAAATAACTTCCCTGAAGAAATTCTTCTGGGATATTTCGCCATCACCAGCTGGTATTTCTTGGCAACTGAAACAGCACCCATGGCCTTGTAGGAACAGGGCATGACTTGTCACCTGTTCGTGCCTGCGCAGCCTCCACCTCTGTTGTCCCATATTTCCACCCCCCTCACCCTTAGGACAGCTCACTCCTGGGCACCTTGACACCAGGCAGAGGGGCCGTGGGATGGTGGGGAGCAGGGCCTCTGAGCCAGCCCCTTGTCAGGTACGAGGACTCCCAGAACCAATAATCACCAGGTGCCCCCAGCCCCTGAAGCACCACACCCCATCTCCTCCCCCAGGAGCCCCGCCCATGCTCCACTCCTCCCAGGTGTACTTAGACACATTTAAAAAATCTGTTTAATAAATTACCACCTTTACATGACCTGACAATAGCCACAGATAATCCACGGCTATTAGAAGCCTTGTTTACAACTCATGTAATTCTAGGTTGTGCAAAGCCCAACAAGTTAGGCAAGGTGTCAACCTTCCCTCTGTTAATGGCACAACTTGTATTCACAAATTACATGTAATTGATCCAAAGATGTTACAGACATTTGAAAAACAAAGGGCATGGGCCTCCACCCTCCCATTCCTTCCTTCTGGGAACTTACCCCCAAGGAAATTACCCTGAACTGTGGGCAAAAAAAAAATAGCATTGGTATGTTTGGCGGTGTTGTTTATAATAACAAAAACTTTAGAAACAACCTACCTATTCAACAATGGGGAATTAGTTAAACAAACTTTGGAGCATGCAGACAGGGAGCTACTGGGCAACGATTTAAAATAATATTGCAGGAGAATACACAGTAACATGGGGAGCGTGTTAACCATCTGCTGTTAAATGAGGGAGAAAAAGTAAGTTACAAAGCAATAACTAGAATTAACTCCATTAAAAGACTTTATATAAATATATTTACTTGAATAGTGCTAGGGAGGTAGGGTGTGTGATCTGCAGGCAGACAGATGGGTTTGGGGTTCTAATCTTCCCGGCCCTGTGACCGTGTACAAGTTACATAACCTCTATGCTTCAGCTTTTTCGTCTCTAAAATGCAGAAAATACCTACTTCACGAGGCTGTTGCAAACATTAAAGAAAATTACCTGTGTAATGTGCTTAGCGTTGCCCCAGCATAAAACAAATATTCAATTGTTGTAGTTACTGTTATTGTCGTATAAAAATGGTTAACTCTGGGTGGTAGGATTACAAGTATTTTTCTCTTTGAATATTTGGTTGTTTTTCCTTGTCTGTTTCCTAGAAGGTACTGCCATTGCAATGACAAATATATATATATATTTGAAGCTGATAAAGTTACTGGGTTGTGGGGAGGGAGTTGTTGCTTTTAAAGAGGGAAACTTGGATGCATCAAAGGCGTCACTCAGCTGAGGTTTGTGACCTCAGCAGGTGAGGACTACATTCTGATAGATCCTACCCCCAAGACAAGAAGGGCAAAAGAGGGCAGGACTCTCTTGGATGCATATTGGAAAACAAAGTGGATATGCCTGGCTCCTCCCCTCGCTGTCCCCCCCCACCACCCATCTCACCCCCCACTGGGATCTAGGCATCAGAGCTCTGGGTGGGTTAAGAAGGGGCTGGGGTGGAAAGAGTTATTCCTCAACTAAGTAAAAGGAGGAGCTGAATTGGGGGAGGAGCTCTGAATGCTGTTCCTGAGGCTTAGGGGGAGTGGCAGTGGGGCGTGTCCCAGAGAAAGGGAAGTGCCAGGAGCTAGTAGAGGCCACAGAGTTACAGAAAACACAGATTTGATGGCCTTGCCTTGTCCAAAGGACCCACAAGGTCAGAGATACAGTCTATGGCTCCACAGGCCTGGCCCATTTGCTGAAAGTGCACCAGCCCCACACACAGGGCCCACCATTTCCCAGAGCCAGGGCAGGTCGGTGGGGTACTGCTGCGTCTCCTTAATTAAGCACGGTCTTCTGGGTTACATAGGGTGTGGCAGCAGCACCTAGGAATTAGGAGAGGGCTTGGGGCCCTCAAATCCAAAACCAGCCTCCACTCAGCACAGGATGGATCCAGTGATGGGACCAGAGGGTTTGTCTTCTCATAGACAGGGAAGCAACACATGGACCAAAACTGGGTTCGAACCCAGACCTGCCTTAGTGGCTGGGCTTGATTCTGAGGCAGAGAAACCCACTGGGCTGGGAGAGCTGAGGAGGGGGCCCTGGCCTGCTGCTTTGCAGGAAGACTGAGGAAGGAGGAGCTGGCCTGAGAGGAGGTTAGGTCCCTTGCTAGGTGAGCATGGCTTGGGTCTCCTTACTCCCTAAGGCGGGAACTCAGCAGCTGCTGAAAGGAGACCCAAGAGCTTTATATCCAAATTCCCGGCAGCTCCAGTGTGGCCTGGCCTTCCAGGCCACGTACTGTCTTAGGGACAGCAATATGGTGGAGGAAAGGCAAAACCAAAAGGAGACAGTCCTGACTTCCCTCATAGAAGTTCTTTGAAAGTCGGCCTTTTCTCCAGCTCAGGAATAAGAAAAGGCAGACTAGGATGGGAGGGTAGTCCTCTGCTGCCCTCAGAGGTCCCAGCTCTGAAGGAGAAAAGAGGGAGTGGGACTGAAGAGAGGCACACCTGCCTTCCAGAGTTTGGGGTGCAGTGGAAAGGATGTCCAGGCCACACCTGGGGGCAGGCAGCCCTGTGTACAGCTAATCAGCATGACAGGGCCATTTCTCAGGAGTGTGGACTACCCAGGTCCCCAAAACCATCTCCCTTCATACCACTGCTTAAAAATGAACCATAAGATACTGATGCCTACCTACTTCAATGACGATGAACAAAAAATGAAAAGTGTTGTGAGGATATGGAGTAATTGGTAAGTGCATCCCACACTGCTAGTAAGAATGCAAAATGCTGCAGCCCCTTTGGAAAAGTTTGATGGGTTCTCAACATGTTAAACATAGAATTATTAACCCCACATATCAACCAGCAATTCCACTCCTTGGGAGAGACCCAAAAGAATTGAAAACAGGCACTCACACATGTCCATGCGCATGCGTGTTCCCAAGAGAGATATTCGCAATACAGGAGGTCAAGATCAACCTAGGCAGCACAGTGAGACTTCATCTTGACAACATTTAAAATAACAGCAGGACATGTTGGCGCACACCGATAGTCCTGGTTACTCAGGAGGCTGAGGTGGGAGGATCACTTGAGCCCAGGAATTTGAGGCTGCAGTGAGGTATGAAGGTGCCACTGTACTCCAGCCCGAGTGACAGAGTGAGACCATGACTCAAAAAACAAAAAACAAAAATGAAAATTCAACTATTCACAATAGCCAAAGAGTGGGACCAACCCCATGTCCATCAATGGATGAATAGATTTTAAAATGAAATACAGCCATAGACTAGGATTTTATTCACCATATAAAGGAATGAAGTTCTAATACATGCCACAACATGGATGAATCTTGAAAACATTATGCTAAATGAAAGAAGTCGGACACAAAAGGTCACAGATTGCCGACTTCCACTTATCTGAAATATCCAGAATGGGTAAATCTACAGGGACAGAAGCAGATTCATGGTTTCCAGGGACTGGAGTGGGCAAGTGGGGTGCTGGGGAGTGACTGCTCAATGGATATGAGGTTCCCTTTTGGGAGTGATAAAAATGTTTTGGGACCGGGCACAGTGGCTCACGCCTGTAATCCCAGCACTTTGGAAGGCTGAGGCTGGAGGATCCCTTCAGCTAAGGAACTGGAGACCAGCCTGGCCAACATGGCAAAATCCTGTATCTACTAAAAATACAAAAATTGGCCAGGTACGGTGGCTCATGTCTATAATCCCAGCACTTTGGAAGCCCAAGATGGGTGGATCACGAGGTCAGGAATTCGAGATCAGCCTGACCAATATGGTGACACTCTCTCTCTACTAAAAATATGAAAATTAGCCAGACATGGTGGGAGTCCCAGCTACTCAGGAGGCTGAGGGAGAAGAACTGCTTGAACTCAGGAGGGAGAGGTTGTAGTGAGCCGTGATCACGCCACTGCACTCCAGCCTGGGCAACAGAGGGAGGCTCCGTTTCAAAAAAAAAAAAAATTAGCTGGGCATGGTGGCACACCTCCTGTAGTCCCAGCTATTTGGGAGGCTGAGGTGGGAGACTTCCTTGAACCTGGGAGGTGAAGCTTGTCATGCTGCAGTGAGCCGAGGTCACACCACTGCACTCCATCCTGATTGACAGAGTGAGACCCTGTCTCAAAAAAAAAAAAAAAAAAATGTTTTGGGACTAGAAAGACTTGATAGCTCCATAACATTGTGGATGTACTAAATGATGCTGAACTTTAAAGCATAAAATGGTTAATTTTATGTGACTTTCACCTTTGTAAAAGGAAATTCATCATACCCAAGAAGCTTCTTTATGCTGGGCCCTGTGTTTCACCCACATTATCTCATTTTGTCCTCAGGACATGCTTATGAGGCAGAGATTTATTACCCCATTTTGCTGATGAGAAAACTGAGGCTCAAAGAGGTCATATAATTTGTCCAAGGCCCCATAGCTCATGCTTTTCTTGGGGCAGGGCAGAGCAGAGCATTCTCTTACTGCACAGAGGATGTCTCGGGATTCCCCAAAAGTTCTTTTCTGTTTTAACATGTATTTTTTGGTAGAGACAGGGTTTAGAGACCAGTCCAGGCTGGTCCTAAACTCCTGCCTCAAGCGATCCTCCCACCTCAGCCTCCTAAGTAGATGGGATTACAAGTGTGAGCCACCATGCCCAGAAATTCTTTAGAGTGGAGTGAGATGTCTCAGCAGGGTGCTGAGCACAGACATCCTAACCTGGGAGATGAGGGAACAAGGGGTCTCAGTGATTCCATGCAGCTCTGGGTTGCTGAGATGCTGGGAACGACAGCAGGGACTGGTTCAGGGAGGGATGCCTAGTGTTGAACACAGCCCACTGAGAATTGCAGGGTGCTGTGGCAGGGGACAGGCTGTGGGGTTCTGCCCCAGGGAACCAAGCACTTTGGGTGGCAAACTGTCCCTGATCCTTCAGACTAATGCTGCCTTCACTCTCTCCACTCCTTTCCATGAAAACGACTCATAACAAAGGCCACAGAAGGTTATAAAAAGAGTCCTGGCTTTGATGTCATAGATACTGAGTTCTCTGGGTCTCTGTATCCACCTCCTCCTCTACCTTCTTCTCCTCCTCCTCCATCTTCTAGCCCTCCTTCTCCTCCTCCTCTTCCTCCTCCTCCACCTCCACCTTCTCCTACTCCTCCTTCTCCTCTTCCTCCTCCACCTCCTCCGCCTCCACCTCCACCTTCTCCTCCTCCTCCACCTCCTTCTCCTCCTCCTCTACCTCCATCTCCTCCTCCTCTACCTCCTTCTCCTCTTCCTCTACCTCCATCTCCTCCTCCTCTACCTCCTCTACCTCTTCCTCCTCCTCCTTCTCCTCCTCCTCTACCTTCTCCTCCTCCTCCTTTCCCTCCTTCTCTTCCTCTTCTTCCTCCTCCTCTACCGCCTTCTCCTCCACCTCCACCTTCTCCTTCTCCTCCTTTTCCTCTTCCTCCTCCACCTCTTCCTCCTCCTCCACCTCCTCCTCCTCCACCTCCACCTTCTCCTCCTCCTCTACCTCCTTCTCCTCCTCCTCTACCTCCTCCACCTCTTCCTCCTCCTCCTTCTCCTCCTTCTCTGCCTTCTCTTCCTCCTCCTCCCCCACATCCCCAAAGTCCTTACTGCTGTGGCAGCTGCTGCTAGGGAAACGCTTCATGCCAGGATGAGTTGGGTCTTAATAGCTGCTAACTGGTCACAAGGCGAAGGGGGAAAGGTATTAACGAGCAAACCATTTGGCTCCAAGTGAATGGACCATAACCCAGAAGGGTTTTATTGGTCTGTCTCTGCTTTTTAAGAGTTTTCATTAAAGGAGTGTCTTGGTCCTAAAATGGTCCACTGGGATCACAGCTTTGTGATAATGGGGGAATATTTGAGGATTACAGGATTCAGACACCAGCAGTCCATCCCTCTCCCATCTTCCTGCCCTCCTGCTAAGCTCGAGGCCACTCTGAGGCCTGAGATGACCCCACCCGCCCCTGGTGTCTCTGGCTCTTCTTATTCATCTCCCTGACCCTCCCAGGGGAAATTACCCCCACTCTAACAGAGGAAGCCACTCTCATTTCTAGGCGGGCTTTACCCAAAATCGTTAGAAAATGGGGGTTTTCTCTTTAACTGAAAATTACCACATCTAGCGTGCATGGGATTACTAATGTTTGTTTTTTATTATTCCTTTTTTTTTTTAATCTTTTTTTTCACAAGATGGAGTCTTGCTCTGTCACCCAGCCTGGAGTGCAGTGGTGCGATCTCGGCTTACTGCAACCTCTGCCTGCTGGATTCAAGTGATTCTCATGCCTCAGCCTCCCAAGTAGCTGGGACTACAGGAGCCCACCACCTTACCCAGCTAATTTCTGTATTTTTAGTAGAGACAAGGTTTCACTCTGTTGGCCAGGCTGATCTCAAACTCCTGACTTCAATTGATCCACCGCCTTGGCCTCCCAAAGTGCTGGGATTACAGGTGTGAGCCACCACACCCGGCCTATATATATATATTTTTTTTAGAGGAGTATCTGCTCATTAAAATTCCCACAATACAGAAATACATAAACTAGGAAATGAAATATACTCTCCCCCATAATCTTCTCAGAAATAACCACCATTAACTTTTTGATATATAGCATTCCAGATGGAGGGATAGATAAATCTTATTTCTTATATTAAGTATTTCTGGTGTTAATTCAATGACCATCCAAGAACACAGCACTCAGCTTAAGAAATAAAACATCACAGACAAAATTGAAAGCCACTGTTTCTTTCTTGCATCATGTTCTCCTTCCCTCCCCAAAAGTAATTTATGTCTAGAGGGTATCCCCATTAATCTTCTACTAGTGTTATTTGTATCTATAATAATATGTAACTTTGTTTCGCATGTTATTCTTTCTGACCTATCATAGTGTATGGAACCTTCTACAACTTGCTTTTTCCCCATCCACCTTGTTTCCAGACTTCCCACATTGTTACATTGTAGCATTATTTCATTCACTGGAACATTGTGTCATATTTCACTGTGTAATTATGCCACAGTTTATCAGTTCTCTTCTTGAGAAGTATTTTGAATTGTTTCAAAATTTTCACTATACAAACAGTGCTGCAGTGAACCCAACTCCTTAAATACATATGCAGGAGTTTCTCTGGAATATAGAGCTAGAGATGGAATGTCTGGGTCATGGCATGAGTATCTTCAACTTTACTAAATATTGCCAAATTGCTCTCTCAAATGCTTGTACTAATTTATATTCCCACCATCGAATATAAATTAGTACAACCACTTTAGAGAACAATTTGACAATATCCAAATTTTCAGTACATGAAAATTTCTGTTGCTGTATGTCCTTGCCAACAAAGTGCTGTCAAGCATTCAAATTGTTGCCAATCTATTGAATGTGAACTGATGTTTCATGATTGTTTTCATTGCATTTTCTTAAGTGCCAATGACATTGAGCATGTTTTATGTGTTTACTAGCCTTTCCAGGTTGCTCTTGTGTGAATTACTTGTTTATACACTTTACCCAGTTTCAACAGAGAGAGAGAGAGATTTTGTAACTTTAAACAAGTTACAAAACAGTATACCATAAAAGTTTTCTGACATATAATAAACATCATATGTAGTCCATATTCTGCTTGATATTCTCCAACATGCTTTTTAAACTCTTACTATAGCTTCTACACCATACCAGACTAGTACTTTTTTATTTGTCTTATAATTGCACAATATACATATACTGTGATTTATAAACCATTCCTCTATAGATGAACATTTAGATTGTTCTCATTTTTTTCCGTTATAAATAATGAATATTTTGGTAGCAATATATTTAGTTACAATTGCAACTGTTCCTATAGAAGATGGGCAATTCTCAGTGAATTATAAGTAATATAAAACAAGAGAAAAATAGAATGCAATACAATTACAATCAACTAAGTTCAACATTCCATCTCTTCCAGAGTTAACTCCTCCTTTTTTTTTTTTTTTTTTTTT
>NW_016806084.1:1341814-1413715 GCF_001698545.2 Rhinopithecus bieti
TTTTTTTTTTTTTTTTTTTTTTTTTGAGACAGGGTCTCACTCTGTCACCTAAGCTATAGTGCAGAGGTGTGATCAAAGCTCCCTGCAGCCTCAGCTTCATGGGCTCAAGTGATCCTCCTGCTTGGCCTCCCAAGTAGCTTGGACCACAGGCACTTGCCACCACTCCTGGCTAATTTTTTGTGTTGTTGGTAGAGATGGGGTTTTGCCATGTTGCCTAGGCTGGTCTTGAATGCCTGAGCTCAAGGCATTCGCCTGCCTCAGCTTCCCAAAGTGCTGGGATTCTAGGCATGAACTGCTGTGCTGGGCCATATTGTACGCTTGAAACTTGTTAGGAAAGTAGATTTTAAATTTTCTCATCACAAAAGAAGAAGGTACCATTGTCAGGTATATGCTAAGTAGCTTGATTTAATCATTTCACAATGTATACATACAGCAGAACATGATGTATATAGCAAATACATACAATTCTGATTCGTCAATTAAGAATAAAAATAAAAACACATTTTTTAAAGCATAAGTGCAAAAAAGTTTATTTCTTAAACAAACAACCTCGTCATTTTAACTGTCTGGATGATTGAGTTCTGCCTACGTAAAAGAAAAGAAAGTGATTTTATTCAGGTTCGGCTAGGTGCTAACCACGGGGCTAACATTTTCATAAATGTTATTTCACTTAATAATGTTTATAGCTACCTCCATGATGTAGCTATGGTTGTTTCTTTGTTTACAGATGAAGAAACGAGCATGAAAAGTTTGGGTAATTTATCTAAGATCACAGAGCCATTCACACTCTATTAATAACCATTAGGATTGTAACTGAAGCTGGGTACAGTGTTTTGCACCTATATTCCCAGCACTTTGGGAGGCCGAGGCAGGAGGATTGCTTAAGCCCAGGAACTCAAGGCCAGCCTCAGGAACAAAGACTCTGTCTCTACAAAATATCAAAAAATTAGCCAAGCATGGTGGTACGTGTCTGTGGTCCCAGCTACACAGGAGGCTAAGGCAAGAGGATCACTTCAGCCAGGGAGGTCAAACTTGCAGTGAGTCATGTTTGCACCACTGCACTCCAGCCTGGGCCACAGAGCAAGACCGAGCCTCAAAAAAAAGAAAAGAAAAAAAGAATTGTAACTGAAATAGCTGACATTTATCAGGCACACCATACACTGAGAATTATTCCAAATGCTTTACCTGTTTTATCTCATGTAATCTGCAAAACGATCCTATGGGACAGGCACCAGTATCATCCCCATTTTATAGGCAAGAAAACTGTAGCACAGGAAGTCACTTTCTCGGGCCCCACAGCCAGTAAGTGGAGGAACCAAGATCTCCTCGTTTCCATATGACACAAGCCCCAGTTCTGTCTTTCCTAGCCCCAAGACAGTGTGTGGAATTTGTCTCCTACTGGTTGACCCCAGGGATGCTCTGCTCTGCTTCAGTTATGCAGGCAGCTGTTTGCTTTGTTTCAGGGTCTTCTGGTAGAAGCTTATGTTTGTTTGCTGACTTGCTTTTCACACTCATCTATTTAGAAAGTCAGAAAACAGAGCAATTAAGCACCAAGCCCAAACATTCCAAGATAAATTAGCAGGCAGGTCTCCCCAAGGCAGAGGCTCCAGCAGAGGAGGGGGGCAGCGACAGGAGGACTCCCACTGTTATCCTGTGCACAGAGCCAGGCCTGGCCATCCCAGACCCCAGGGACCCTGGCACTGATAATAAGCTAGCAACAAGAGGCTTGTGGCTACATGTTTTTTGCAGAATTGGATACCTCCTCGGGACTACATTTTAATGGGAAATACAGCTTGATGGATAAACTTCAGGGGTTTATGAAGAAATGGCAGAGTAAGTCGATAAGACCAGTTAGCCACTCCAGGTAAGGGAGGAGGGACCTGGAGGAGAAAAGAAAGAAGGGAAGAGGACTGCCCCGCCAGCAGACTGTGGTCCAGTGCCACCACCAATCCTCTAACCTGACCAGCCATGCTGGGCACCGTGTTCCTCAGCTACTAGGGCTCCAGTTCAGGCCACACTCAACCTATTGCCAGTGGAGAAGTCATTTCTACAGAGGGCGATAAAACACCTCTTCAGATCTACCCAAGAGAGTGGACCACAGGCATGAGCCCCTCTCTGCATCTCAGCAGGGTAGGTAGTGTCCCCCAGGTGCCTCAGAGGGAAGAAATCAGGCTGAGAAGAGAAGAAAGCAGGACCCCAGGGTAGCCTCAGGGACCCTGGGCTCATGAACAAGGGCAAAAATAACAAGCTCAGCCACCAGGAATTGAGCACCTACTATGTACCAGGCCCTTTACACACATCACTTCTATTCCCTTCAATGACCCTAAGGAGATGGATGCTAGCCCCATTCAATTCCCCATGGAGGAAACTGAAGTCCAAAGTGGGTTAAGTAGTCACTTGCCCCATATCTTGGCCTGGCTGACTCCAGAGTCCTTCACTGGTAAGCCCCCAGCCCACCTCTGCAGAAGAGGAAGAGAGAAAGGAAAGAGAGGGTAGGAGAAGCAAGGGCATTGATGCAATGCTTCGTATGTGGCAAGCATTCATGAAATATTGACTGTTAGCACTACAAGAGCTAACACGATGATATACGCCAGTTAGAATTCAGAGTACTTCTAATCATTTCTCATGAAGAGGGCCCCTTCTGAGCCTACCCTTGTCTGGGGTGTCGCCTAGGCTGCACCCATGGCATTTCCAGAAGAAATAATCGCCCCTGGGTGAACACACACTCACTCAGCCTTCTCTGAGAGTGACATGATGAGGGGGGAGTCTCAGCTCCCCCACCCCCAGAGGCCATTGTCAATGTAATGTAGGGGCGGGGAGCTTGGGTTTGAATCCAGGCTGTGCTAACACCTGCAGAGTCTGGGAATCCTGGAAAGTGGAGGAAAGGAGGTCTGCAGGTGGTGCTGGTTCAACCTGAGAAGGGGAGACATTTCTTATGACTGGGGAAGTTGACAACGCTGCCTGGGAGGCTTCTGGGTGTCAGGAAGGTGCCTAAGAATTCAGGTGCTGGTGATTTCAGAAAAGCCATATCAGAGATGACCTCCATCTACACACACCCAGTCAAGTCCCCTTGGGTAGCAGGGAATGTCGTTCAGTGATTATAGTGGAAAAGAGTCAGCCACCACTTCCGCCATGGCCCAGCCCCAAGCCACAGTGGGCCATGCATGGTGGCTGTCTAGAGTCCTAGAGAAAGACTTTGCTCCAGTCCCTAGAGGCCAGCACCTGAAGGAACACCACCAGACTATTCCCTGGAGGTAAAAACCTACGTTCAGTCCCTACAGTGTGAAGAAGGAAGCCCCTTCGGGGACATTATTGGAAAGAACTCCAAGAATAGAAAAGGAAAACAGGATTCTCAGAACTGAACTGGCAGAAAACCTGGATTCTAAATACAGAAGTGTTCATATTCGGCACTTCCAAGTAATTATTTACACACAGCAAGGTCATTTATAGACACACAATCACACCTACCTGTTCAAAGGGTCATTTTCAGTTCTGAGCAGCTGGAGTCTGGACCCTGATTATATTAGCTATGGGACCTTGGGCTAGACCTCTGGCCTCACTGAGTCTCAGCCTCCTTGACTTCTCCCATAAACTGCCTTTCCTCTGCTTCACCCTCTCGGTAACTTGTAATGTTATTCTCTGAGCTGCCCAAGCAAAAATTCTGGGAGTTATGAAAGATTCACTCCCCATGGCGGACTGATGGCCAAAATGGCCCAAATCTCCCACCTTCTCTGTACCCACACTCTTGGCCCAACAAGATATGGAGTCCATTTCCCCACTCCTTGAATCTGGGCTGGCCACGAGACTGGCTTTGTCCAATAGCATATGGCTAAGTGACAGTGTTCCATTCCTTCTGTGTTTTCGTGTTTTGGCTCACTCCTTTGTACCTCTGCATTTCCATGAGAGCATGCCCCAGCTAGCCTCCTGGAGGATGAGACACGGAGCAGTGCTGAGTCCACCTGGCACCTCAGACTTGAGCAAGCCACCCAAGATGGGCAAAGCTACCTGCTAGCCCGTGGCTAACTGCAGACAAGTGAGTGAGCTCCACCAACGAGCTCAGAGCACCAGAACTATCTAGCCAATCCATAGACTTGTGATGACCAATAAATGTTTATTATTATATGTCACTGAGGTTCTCATGATTGTTATACAGCATCCTTGTGGTCACAGACAACTGATATATTCCAGCATACCCAATAAATCACCAAATTGAAGCACACTTGTTAAAAGGCCAATGTCGGAACCCGACTTTCTGGTTTCAAATCCATCTCCACCCCTATCTATGTGACCTTGGGTGAATTATTTAACCTCTCGGTACCTCAGTTTCCTTATCTAAAAATGAGAGCTGATGGTAGAAGAACCTACAGGAAGAGATGCTGTGATGATTAAATGAGTAAATAGTATAATGCTGCATAAGTAGTTTGCATTAGTATATTATCTGATAAACATACTAAGAATCCATTTTCCTCTCTCCCCGACAGACATCCCCCTAATCCAGGGTGTTTTCTGGATGGTTTTTTGCCCCCATCTTACAGCCATTTATCCACTCTCTATAATGAAGCTAGAGGGATCTTTCCAAAGTGCAGACCCCAAGGGAGTCACACTTCGATTAAAGCCTTCAGTGGTGACCCATTGTCCTCAGGACACTTTAAATTCCCCAGGTGATTAGAGAGACCATGCCCAAACCAGTTCCTATTTAATTCTCCACCTCCTCTTCCCCCATCCCACAAATTATTGATTTGCATTAGTAATAATACTAGTAATCATGGCCCCATGCAGAGTTACTCTATGCCAGGCCAACACTAAGCATTTTTCTTGCATTATATGTTTCTTTGAGTCCTCATAACCATCTTGTAAGATAGATACAGTAATTCCCCATTTACAGATTAGGAAACTGAAGTGTGACTTGCCCAGGTTCACCTAGCTCATAAGCAACAGAGAAAGGATGAAAGCCCACAGTCACCTCTAACATGAGCCAAGCTGCTCTGGGGAAACAACATCTCCAGAGATGTTAGCCACTCCTCAGGCAAGTTTTCTTTCTGCTCTGCCTCTGGCCTCAGGCCCAGGCCCCACTTGGGCCTCATTCCAGAAGGCACAGGAGGAGAGAGAAACATCCTTGTCATGGTCACGGAGTTTCATTCCATAAAGTGCAAGGAAGTTGGTAGATTAGTGAGCAATCACAAAGAAAAGCAACAGCCTAGCTGACATGGCAGTACTTTGCTGACCCCACAAACCCCCACCCAAGCCCCAGGCTGTCTTGCGACTTATTTTTCTGTGTATCTTGTAGCCTAATATAGTCAAGTTAAACAATTCTTTTTTTTTTTTTTTTTTTTTGAGATGGAGTCTCTCTCTGTTGCCCAGGCTGGAGTGCAATGGCACTATTTCAGCTCACTGCAACCTCTGCCTCCCAGGTGCAAGCCATCTTTCCACCTCAGCCTCCTGAGTAGCTGGAACTACAGGCATGCACCACCACACCCAGCTAATTTGTGTATTTTTAGTAGAGACGGAGTTTCACCATGTTGGCCAGGCTGGTCTCCAACTCCTGACTTCAAGTGATCTACCTGCCTCAGCCTCCCAAGGTGCTGGTATTACAGGAGTAAGCCACTGCTCCCAGCCCGCAATTCTTAGATAGAGCTTACTGTGCGCCCAGTAACTTTCCTAAGCCTGTTACACATATTCACAATGTCATACTGACAATAACCCTGGAAAGTAGGTGTTATCATTGTCTCCATTTTACAGATGAGACACCAAGGGTCAGAGACGTTAAAACATGTGCTTGGAGCCGAATTCAAACCCAGAAAGTCTGGCTGTAGAATCTGTGCCCTTAACCACTATGTTAGACTCTCTCTCAAGAGAATCAAAGACAAGTTCTTCAAAAGGCAATCCTTTGAGAACTATTGAGGGGCTCCCGAGAAGAGCAAAAGCACCTGGACTTGGAGAGGAATCACAAGACAGGATCAAAAATTAAAGGCTCAGTCTGTACAGGTTACTACAGGTCACCTGAAGCCACTTCTCTTCTACTTCCACACACGTAGAGGGTCATAATTCCTTGTTTCTGTGACTAGTCATGGCTGGTGAGGTATGAGCCGTCTTGACTCTCCAGCCATCTCTTCCCAGGATCTGGAAGCTTTGTGTGGAGATGCCAGTGGCATGAGATGGAGGAGGCTTCCTCAGCCCCAGGACCTGAGTGACAAATGATGAAGGGGTCATTTGTCACTCAGGTCCTGGGGCCCCCTACACCCTGACTTCTGCACCAAGCTCTGCTGGATATGAAGTGCATATGAGTAATAAACCTTTGCTTAAAGCCAATGACATACGACATTTGGAGCTCTTTGTTACCACACTTTAATCTAGGCACTCCTGACTCGTACAAGTGAATCAGTCATGTGAGAAAAGAGGCAATTTCAGGTCTCTGACACTCTGGCAATCAGTAAGAGTAGGGAGTGAGGAGGAGGGAAGGGTTCTTGGAAATTGCAGAGTATTGTTACTTAGATTTCACTGGGAAGAGCGTGTTCTTTCTGCAAGTGAGCAGAGAGACCTTTCCAATCTGGCCAGAACACAATCCAAATGTTAAAATTAAAATTAGAAATGAAACTTATCTGCAGAGAGAAATATCAAAACACAACCCCTCATCAGAGCAGGTTGAAGTAGAAATTCCCCACGGCTTCCGTGGTTACTAACCCCCAAGGTGAGTGTTGGCAGCAATGTTCTGTTCAAATGCAGAGCTGATCTGGCTGGGGCCAGGATAAACTCCTACCTCCTACTTCACCACTGCCCTGTGGCAAGCAGAACCATTCTGACCACAATCTGGTTTCCTTTGTCCACCAAGTCTGCCTTACTAATAAATTTTAAGTTGTGCCTTTCAAAACCAAACCAATTCGGGGATATGTTAATATCAGTTTGGAGATGCCATTTCAGGGCTTATCTCAAACTTCTTAGCTGGATAGGAAGGCCACGAGTCTTCTCTCCCTACTCTCTCTTCTCCCAAGATTTCCACCTGTGTCCAACTGTCAGCCAGGTTGGACCTCCACACCCCTGCTTCCCCACCACAGCCAGTGGCTCTGACAGCTGGTACCAAACAGAGGAGATGCTCTAAGAAAATGTTCTCCGTTGAAGGACTACACATACACGAAAAATAAAACCTGGAAGTTTGCAAAAGCTGAAGAGAAGTCATATTTTGGTCTAATTCATTAGTTTTGATATGAGATTCTGGTCAGTATTAGGCCATCAACTGTTTGTTAATTTGGTCTTAAGTAACTGAGCCATAGTGGAACTGACTGATCCAGAAGACTGCAAATACAGAATAAAGGATACAGAAAGGAGAGATCTGAAAAGTGTCATCAATAGAAAAGCAGTGCATAGAGAAGGCCACGCAGTGCTTCATCATTCACCTCCCCCTTTATTCCAAATCCTTCTCCACTTCTGGGGTCAGGGAGCAGGATCCTGGTTCTTTTCATGATTTCACTTTATTTTGCTTTTCTTTCCTTTTTTTTTTTTTTTTTTTGAGACTGGGTCTCACTCTGTTTCCCAGGCTGGAGTGCCGTGGCACAACCATGGCTCACTACAGCCTTGAACTCCCAGGCTCGAGCCATCTTCCTGCCTCAACCCTCAGCCTCCAAAGTAGCTGGGACCACAGATACACGCCACTACACCTAGCTCATTTCTTTTAATTTCATAGAGACAAGGGCCTTGCTATGTTGCCCAGGGTAATCTCAAACTCTTGGCCTCAAGCAGTTCTCCTGCTTCAGCCTCCCAAAGTCCTGGGATTTGAGCTAAGCTCTGACTCAGGTGGAATGAAGGGAAAGAAGGCTGGTGTCATCTGAAGACTGCAGTGGCTTCCTCTGGGCTTTAGGCTCCCACTTGACTGGCACCTGACCTGCCCTTTATTTTTGTGGCCACGAAAACATTTGCCTAAGAGAAGTCTAAGCACCACTAAGTGGGAGTGTAGCCACTGTGATGGGCTTGTGTGTGCCCAGTGGCACCCTGCACAGTGAGCTGAGGACACGTTCAAGAATCCGTGCACCACTGGCCACAGTGCAGGCCAGTGCTGTCTTTCAGATGGTGTGGAGGCAGCAGCCATAGCCACCCTCCCACCATCTTGGTTTCATATGAGAGTCTTTGATTAATGGCAGCCTCCCTTAGTAGCCTTGGCTCACCACTGTTTCACCAGTCCCCGAGCATTATCTAGGCATGAAAATGGAGACTCAGCTCATTCCCTCCTGAGAGTAAATGAAACTGAAAGAGACTGCAACAAGAGGAGGCTGAGACTAAACCAAAAACCATGGGATAGTGGAGATGCTGGCTGTTTGTGGAGGTTGGCCTGGCTCCCAGGCATAATTGCTTTCAAGGATAACATGATAATTAAATCTTCATTTACCAATATATGATACCTAAATCTTCATTTAACCAATATTTATTGAACACTTACTATTGGCCCCTAACTACGCTAGTTGCGGTGGCTGATATTAATCAAAGAATCACATGGGGGTGACAAATATATAATTACAAACCAACGTTAGTGTTACAAATAAACGAAGAATGTGCTGCAATTAAAAATAAAAAAAGAGTCAAGCACAGTGGTCCATGCCTGTAATCCCAGCTCTTTGGGAGGCTGAGGCAGGAAGATTCTATGAGACCAGGAGTTCAAAACTAGCCTGGACAACATAGTGAGAACTCCCATCTCTACAACAAATTTAAAAATTATCTGGGCATGATAGTACATGTCTATAGTCCTATCAATTTAGGAGGCTGAGGTGGGAAGATCGCTTGAGCCCAGGAGTTAGAGGCTATAGTGGGCTATGATTGGGCCACTGCATTCCACCCTGAGTGACAGCATAAGACCCTGACTCTTAAAAAAAATCAATGGCTGGGCGCGGTGGCTCAAGCCTGTAATCCGAGCACTTTGGGAGGCCGAGACGGGTGGATTACGAGGTCAGGAGATCGAGACCATCCTGGCTAACACAGTGAAACCCCGTCTCTACTAAAAAATACAAAAAACTAGCTGGGCAAGGTGGCGGGCGCCTGTAGTCCCAGCTACTCGGGAGGCTGAGGCAGGAGAATGACGTAAACCCGGGAGGCGGAGCTTGCAGTGAGCTGAGATCCGGCCACTGCACCCCAGCCTGGGCGACTCCTGAGCGAGACTCCGTCTCAAAAAAAAAAAAAAAAATCAAAACTGAGAAACACCTTTAGGGATAAGTCTCAAGGAAGGTCACTTAAGGAAGGGACATTTAGGAGAAAGCCAGGCCATATTGGACTAAAAAGTATTTTAGGAAGAGAGAACAGTTTGCACAAAGGTTCTAAGACTAGAAAACACCTAAGAATTTACAGCAAGGGAGAGAAGAGTTGGGAGAGAGTGACTACAGGTAAGACCAGGGAAGTCTTGGGGACCCAATCAGGCAGAAGTCTTAAGATGCATAAATCTGGAAGGTATCCATGATGGCCCAAAGCAGGACCAGCCCCAGAACCCATCACTGACCTCAAAGGAACCCTGTTCAGCTGCCCAAGTGAATATGTTTCTTAGGGTTTGTATGTTCATTTACCCTAGGAGCAAAGACATGTATTGAACACTACATGCCAGGCCACGAGAATGCAACAGTGAATTATGCATAACTCCAGTCTTCAAGAAGCATCTCACCTACTGGTGGAAACTGTCCAAGAATCAGGATTACAATATAGTGCAATAAGGTGTAACCATCAGATATCAAAGCTGGGAAGAGCATGGAGGGCTTCCTAGAGGTGGAAACATTTCAACTGTGTCTTAAAACACATTTTGGAATTTGTAAAGAGGAAGAAGAGGCCATTCCAGGCAGAAGATAAAGATATTGATAGGCAATCACACTTTGGCTGTGATCTGGGTTCTCAATCTGTCGTACATTAGAATCTCCTGAGAAGCTTTGAAGATTTGGGGTAGCCAAACTTTACCCTCAAGAGATTCTGATTTAATTTTCCTGGGTGTGGGGCCTAGATGATTCTAAAGTGCAGCCATATTTGGGAACCCCTGCTCTAGTTAATCCTAAATTGCAATCAGAACCTTGAAAGAAGGCCAGGCATAGTGGATCATAACTGTAATCCCAGCACTTTGGGAGGCTGAGGCAGGAAGGTCACGAGGCTAGGAGTTTGAGACCAGCCTGGGCATCATAGAGACACCCCCATCTCTACAAAAAAAAAAAAAAAAAAAAAAATGTTTAATTACTCCAGTGTGGTGATGCTTGCCTGTGGTCCCACCTACTTGGGAGGCTGAGACAGGAGGATCACTTGAGTCCAGGACTTGGGAGACTGTAGTAAGCTACGATCACACCACTGCACTGCAGCCTGGGTGACAGAGGAGACGCTGTCTCTAAAAGAAACGAACAAAAAAATAATCTTGGAAGACCTTACCAATTGTCACCTAAGTAGCTTTGTCATTTTGCTATCAGGGTATTTGGGATCTGTCCCCCAAAGCTCAGAGCAGCCACAGCAGACCTCAGGACAAAGTGAGTGCCCCAGAAGCTTCAGGCTGGGCAAGAGAGGTGCCTGCTCAGCCATCTCCCCAGCCATGATTAAGCAATCCTGACTGGGGTGTGCACAGTGAAGGTAGTCAAGGCAAAGAATCAAGAGGGAGCAGAGTGGATGCAAAGGAGCAGTGTGCTGAAGGCCCTGGCCCAGGGCTGTCCCTCCAGGGTTCAGGTGCCCCACCTGAAGATGAAGCGCAGGCATCAATTTCCCCAACTTCAGACATTCAAGTTCCAGCTTCCTGATGTTGCTCTATTCATGCACTATTATTTCCTCACCATTTCTCCTGGCTTAATTAAATGTATTTCAAAAGGAAACTTTGTATCAAGTGGATATTTGGAAATGGAAAGCCAGTATCCTTTGTGCTAAATAGAAGCCACCTAAAAAGTCAAATTAATTTTTTAAAATAATGTTATTAAAGTCTAGTTAGACACCATTGCTTACTAAAACCTCTGTGCCTGAAGCTTGTTCTGTCTTTGTTTTTTGTTTTAATTTTCATTTTAGTGTAGAAAATATACATAATATAAAATTTACCATTCAAACTATTTTTAATTGTACAGTTCAGTGGCATTAAGTACAGTTACACTTTATGCAACCAGCACCACCATCCATCTCCAGAACTTTCTTCATCCTCCCAGACTGAAACTCCATATCCATTAAATCACAACCCCACCACCACCATCCTCCTTCCAGCCTCCGGCAACCACCCCTCTACTTTCTGTCCCCATGCTATTTTTGTTTTAAAGAGAGATTTAAAAGAGTTGGAGAGATGTTAAAGGCTTATTAGCACAAATGGAGACTCATTTTGACTTAGCTCTGATTGAAAGAGAGTGGGAAAGGCAGTACAGTTCACTCTCTGGGACTCAGTGTCACAATGTTACCCGATGCCTCTCAATGCATAAGTTGCAAATATTGCACAAATGATCCCTAGGTTTCTCTCCTAGATCTTTGGTCTTGCAGCAAGCACATGATTTAACATCTGGATCTAACACAGTGAGAAAGCAAGCAGGCAAGAGAACCCTCCCAGTGTCCAGGATTTCATTCAATACCCCCAAAAATGCTGAGAGATGGGGATTACTCCTATTTGACCAAAAAGGAATGTAGAGCTCAGCCAGACAGTGACTTACCCAAAATGACACAATTAGCCCATCCCAGGACTCATGGATCCAATCACCATCTCCTGCTCTTCCCACCCCACTTTATTGATTTCCATAGGGCAAGCAACAGGAAAGGCAAAGCCACAGGATATGAAGAATGACAGGGACCCTCAGCAAAGAGGCTGCTCTGTGGCTCTGCAAGCACAGGTGACACTCAGTAAGCGGACTCATAACAAGTTAATCAAAATAAATCGAAACGGCACATGCCTGGGTAACACTCTTCCTGGTGCATAAATGGCGCCATCACTGTCTAGCCATGGAGCCACCAAGCTGGCCCTTTAATGAATGCACACAGGAGACGCTGGCCACCCGAGGATGTGCCCCTCTGCACATCCCTAGGGGCTGCTCAGCTCCTTCCCAGGCCTTCACACAGGCAAATGGCTGTGCATACTCACTCCGCATTTGAGCATTTCTGTCCCTGCAGGATTCTGATGCAAATGGATTTGACACACACACAGAGCATCTCCCTCCCAGCTGAGCTCCCCTGTTTGCTGATGGGTTTCAAGCATTCTCCCTGGACTGCTTACCTTCATCTTTTGTGTTTGTTTAAATAACAGCCAGGTAGAGACCTTAGTTAAACATCTTCTGAGAAGCCAAGTTGGGGAAGCATTTTGCTCTATGCCACCCCGTCTCCCTGACAGCTGATTGTGTGTTTGCAGTGGCTTCCAGATCAGTTCTTTGGCTGGTCTCCATTTATTTGTGAGGCTGGGATGGCTCCATATGAATAAAGCTTCCACATTAGTAGGAGTCTCATGTATCTCCGGCTGCAGGATGCAGCCAAGCCCCTGGCCTGACCCCTCAGCTGCCTGCATTTACTTGATCACCAATCACCTCCCCAGCGAAAGGCAGATTGTACACACTGGCCTCAGAGTCAACACACACACAGACACCCCAAAAAAGAGTTTGACCATTTTCCTACTTTAAAAGCAATCTACCATTGCCTTCCATCTTCTTTGGGGACAGAGCTATTTCTTACTATAATGAAACTGACTTTTTAAAATGAGTCTGAGATCTAGGATTTGTGCAAAATGAGTTCACCACTAGGTGTTGACGGAATTGCTCTGTCAACCTGTCAGGCGAACGGGGTGGATGAATGTGGCCCTTGGGAGAAAGAACCAGAAATCAGGTCCAAGTCTGAAGGCTCAGGGTGCCTGGCACAGATGGGGCAACAGGCATCTGAGAGTTGAGGAGAACCACCTTCACATACACTCCCAGGGGCTATGATGGTCACATAATTACATTCTGGAGTCAAGAGCAGGGATCCTGAGGTTGGACAGATCAAAGATACCCCTCCAGGGCCTCTCTGAGCCTCAGTTTTCTCAGCTACCTTCTAGAGGTGCAAAAATTGAAAAACGAATCTACAGTAGGGCAAGGCAGCTCACACCCATAACCCCGGCACTTTGGGATGCTAAAGCAAGGGAGAATCACTTAAGGCCGGGAGTTTGAGACCAGCCTGTCTCACAAAAAAATATTTAAAAATTATCTGGGCATGGTGGTACATGCCTGTGGTCCCAGTTACTCAGGAGGCTGAGGCAGGAAGATCACTTAAGCTCAGGAAGTCAAGGCTGTAGTGAGCCTGATTGTGTCACTGCACTCCAACCTGGGTGACAAAGGAAGACCCTGTCTTTTAAAAGTGAGAAATGAGAGAGAGAGGGGGAGAGAGAGAGAGAGAGAGAGAGAGAGAGAGAGAGACCATGCAAAACCCTTCTTAGTTCCTGATGCACGATAACTGCTATGGCTGTTTGATGCCTTCCCTCATCTCTCCCATTCTTTCTTGCTTGCTGAGAGCACTCTGATTTTGTTCAGGGTGGCTGTGTGCCTGGTGCTCAGTCCAGCACCACAGGTCAGCTGCTGGAGAGTCCTTTCCCAGCCTACCCCCGCAACTAAAGACAGTCTTGTGACTTAGATTTGACCAATGGCACCCAAGAGGAAGTGCTCTTTCCCAGTAAGCTCCTTCTCTTCCTACCTTTAATCTGGCAGCCATTTTGTGACCATTCTGCAAATGCCTAAGAATAAAGGGCCAATATACTGGACAGAACAGAAGAGAATATAGAAAGGGCGTGGGTCTTTGTTGATATGGGTGGACTCTTTGCCAAGCTGAAAGTGCTCTTCCATAGACCTCTCATTCTGGAATATGATTAAATGATTGCATTGCTTCAGCATGTTGTTGGAGTCTTCTATTGTATTCTGCTACTTGCAGCCCAAAGCTTTCCTAGCCATGATTACCTCCCAGCCTGGGGCTCCAGGGAAAACCACAGCAATACAGACTTGCAAAGGAAGACAACCTACATTCTTAGGATAATTATTTTCATGACTCAGTAGTTCCAGCTCCAAGATACCAGCTCCAAAACCCAGAAGAGTCCCCAGCCTGGGTGGTAATGAGTCACCTTAGGGTAGCTGAGCAGGTGGGCAAGCTGTGGGCCTCTATGTGGGAAGCTGGCCTCAAGCTCACCACTATCTGCCCTGGAGCTCTGAGCCAGTAACCTTGGCAAGTCACTTAACTCTACTATATGCCTTTTTTTTCTTCGGTTGTAGAAGTGGGAATCATGACACCTACTTTATCAAGTTGTTGATGAGAACCTTCTCCAGATAAGACCCCTTCTAAAACACAAATCAGGTGCCCTGCTGAACCCCTGAATTTTATTCAGAAGACCCTCCACTGTCTAGCACCAGCCAACTTCCTGAGCCACACCTCTGGTCACTCACACATGCCACTGTAGCCCTGCTGAATGCTCTCTCTCCTCAATGCCCTCACAAATGCTGTTCCCCTGCCTGGAACACTTACTCCCCTGCCTTTCTCCTGGCTAGTCCCTGCTCAGTTTCAGCCTCAGCTGAAAAGTCACTTCCTCCTGAAAGCTCTCCTGAATCCCACTCACACAAGCATGCACACACACACACACATGCAAGAATTCTAGAGGTACAAGAATTGAAACCCACACACACACCCTTTTAAAGGTGCTCTGCTCTAAGGTCCCTTCCCCTGAGCCACAGCTGCCTTCTCCACTGGCCGCTGAGCTGTAGAAGGGCAGAGATGAGATCCTTCAGGCTCACCTTTGTACCTCTCGCCTCTAGCACATGCCCGACACAAAGTAGGCATTAATAGACAGGTATTTATTAAAGGAATGAACATTGCCTTGAAGAGTTTAGGGCAACTCCAGGCACTTGACTGACACAAGATAAATTCATATCTACTGAGAAACAGCGCAATGTAGTGCTTAAGTGCCCCTTGCAGGAGCAATCCTGCCTGGGTTTGAACTCCATCTGAGCCACTATTAGCTGTATGATCCTGGGTAGGTTACTTAACCTCTCTGGGCCTCAGATTCCTCATCTATAAATGAGAATCCTGATAATAACAACCTGACATAGTTGTGAGAATTAAAGAAGTTGATATGGGCACAGTGCTCAATGCCTGTGCTTTAAAAGGCAGAGGTGGAAGGATTGCTTGAGGCCAAGAGTTGGAGACCAGCCTGGGCAACATAGCAAGACCCCATCTCTACAAAATTAAAAATTAAAAAAAAAATTAGCTGGGCATGATTGCACGTGCCTATAGTCCTAGCTACTTGGGAGGCTGAGACAGGAAGATAGCTTGAGCCCAGGAGTTCAAGGTTGCAGTAAGCTATGATTGCACCATTGCACTCCAACCTGGACAACACAGTGTCTCAAAACAAGAAAAAAAGTTGACAAAAAGAAAGCACCTGGTATATGATGAGGACTAGCTATTATTATTATCAAAGCAATGACTAGGCTAAAGATGTCCACAATGAGGTCTGGAGCAGGCCAGCCCACTCGGGACACCTTCCTGCAGGTTTTCTCCCTTATCCACCTCCACCAATGCCCACTCTGGCCCCCTCTCTGATCAGTACCTCCACCTATCCAATATTTGCCCTCCAACCGCTCCCCAGCCAGCCTCCCCGTCCACCAGTGGTCACAGACGCACTCGCCTGATTGATAAAGTCCCTATCTGGTCATTTACGATCTGGCCGCTGAAGAGGCAGCTCCTGCCAGCTCGAAAAGCAATTAATCTGCAAACAAGCTGGGCAACAGCAGGCCTGGGCATTGCAGTCTCGGGCTGAGGCTGCTCCGGAGAGCAGATAAGGCTGTAGTCAGCTATTTATTGTACATTTTAATTAAGTGCTTGTTAACGACAGTTATTTTAACAGTCATAAAATTACTGTTGTAATGCATTTTGTTGGAGGGAGAATAGAGGGGCTGCAGGACTTTATGAAAGCAACCACAGATTGCCTTCACTTTAAATCAAAGAATAAATTCTGAAGAGAAGGGACGGTGCTGTGGTCCAGGCCCAGACGCTAATGGTTATTTAATGTGCTCATCAGTGTTTGTAAGTCCCGAGCATACGGCGCGGACACAACAGCCTCCAAACCCTCTTTAACACTTATTTGAGATGACAGGAAAAATGAAACCGTTTGTGCTTTCAATGGAAAAGCAATCATTGGTACATTATATTCGCCTTGCCCTATCATGCTAATGCATGGTAAAAATGTCACCAAATGTATTTAAGGGCCTGATGGACTGTTAATGTTGGATTCCTGGTACTGGACTGATTAATAAAAATCTTCAATTTGTATGTAAATGCAGCGAAGCCTCATATCATCCGCATACCTGCACCCAGGGAAAATAATAAACTGAAGTTTAATGCAGCAATTATCAGCATTTATGGAACTCTTACAGCGGTGGCAGTGCTTGGAAGCAGGCATGGAGGGAGGTGCTGGGGATGGGTGAAGATGCTCCTTTTGGGATGTGTGGGCTTCTCCTGAGGACCGGCATTGGCTAAGCTGGTCACATCACACCGTGCTGACATCTGAGGAGGGAGCCAAGTAGAGCGGCCCTGGATGGTGAGCTAGAGCGGCTGGCAGAGAGACGTTCCCGGAGGCGGCTCCTCTCCAGCTAACATCTCCTCCTTGGAACACCAGGGCATGTGCCTGTGACTCTCCTTGCTCTGATTTGGAGGAACCTCACTGAGTGGTCAGCCCACCTGCTGGGCCAAGACACATGTGCAATAAGGAGACACGCTGCTTGCTTGAAGGGACTCACTATCTTGGTACAAACAGCAACGGTGACAAGCCATTTACTGTGTTCCTGTGTGTCAGGCCCAGAGCTAAGGACTTTACATATTATCTAATCCTCATAATTCTCTGTGCCAGGGACTGGCTCACTCTTCACCAAACCCACTTCCTTTTCCACCCAGCCGTGCAGCTGAACTACATTTCCCAGAGTCCCTTGCAGTTAGGTATGGTCCTGTGCTTTAGTGCAGGCTGACAGAGAAAGAGACACCTAGATGAGATTTGATTTGCAAGTATTTTGTTGGGGTGGGGGGAGAGCAGGAGAAAGCAGGGAGAGCTTTCAGGCTACCTGAAGTTTGACTCCTGGAGGAGCAAAGCAGGGAGAGAAGAGGGTTGTGTAGCAGAAGTCTCAGACTGCATCACACTTCCAAGAAAGCTTCTGCCAGCCCAGTGGGGAGTCTTTGCACCAGAGTTGCCCATTGAAGGTATCCCAATTCTTGGTGGGAGCAGCCAGGGAGAAGCAGGGCCTCCCTTCACGTGAAAGTGATGGTAAATCAGGGTGATGGCAGTTGGCACTGCCAGTCGGTCACACTCCCCATGGCAGGAGATCTGAGAGGCCGGTTGTCATAGCTGAGGCCCAGTCAATGGAATGTGCAGAGGACTGATGTGCACCCCGTGTAGGCCTGGCCCATGCAACCTCCCACAGGTGGTCCTCAAGCTCATTCTGCCTCCTCTTCCAGATGTAGGCAAGGTGGGGAACTTAGAAGCTTCTGTGTTGAAGAACCAGAGATGGAAGAAGTTGTACTCACCACATGAAGAACAGCTACCCACTCACCAGAAACAGCTTCTATTGTGTTCAGCCATGAGACTGAGGGCCTTTCCATTACAGCAGCTAAGCATTAGCCTAACTGATATCACGTATGCATAAAGCAAGTATTCTGATCTCCGTTTTTCAGGTGAGAAAAGTAAATCCAAACAGGTCAGTGACTTACCAAAGTAATAGACTCAGATGTGGCACAGCTGGGATTCCAGCACAGGACTATCTGATTCTAGACACTGTTTCCCTCCTGATTGTCCAAAAACACATAAACCAACACAAACATGCTTTTCCCACCCCTGTGCCTTCCACAACATTGCACTGGTGCACTCTCCTCTCTCCAAGAAAAAGTGAGTTTCTAATGGGGCTTCTGGAGGGTAGGAGTCAGTGATCTGGATTAGTAAGGAAAGGGTGACAGGTACATATTTGGGGTGGCAGAGCCTGTCCCCACTTGCTCCTCTCTTCAGTTCATGACTGCCCTACAATTACACTGGCCTTCCAGGCCATAGCCAGTATCTGAAAACCTCATGAGTATAAATTGTTCAATTATCTTGGAACACAATTAGATAATATCTATTAGTATTTTTAATGTGGGTTCTCTTTTAGTCAAGATTTCTTTTCTAAAAATTTATCCCATGGACATGCCAGCAGCAGAGTACAACAAATGTTTGCAAACAAACTTACTGCCCATTGTTTATAGCAGCAAAATACTAGATGTAACATAATAGGGTCGATCAATAGGGTCCGAGTTATGTGAAACATTGTGTGTTCTCTTACTGACACACAGGGCATCTACTAAGAAAAATGGGATAGAACTGTATGGACTATATGGAAAAATACATGTTACATGGAAAAAAGTTACAGAATATTAATATAACATTATATTAGTTCATTTTCACACTGCTGTAAAAACATACCCAAGACTGGATAGTTTATAAAGAAAGGAGGTTTGGGCCAGGCACGGTGGCCCACGCCTGTAATCCCAGCACTTTGGGAGGCCGAGCTGGGCGGATCACAAGGTCAGGAGATCAAGACCATCCTGGCTAACATGGTGAAAAAATACAAAAAATTTAGCCGGGTATGGTGGTGGGTGCCTGTAGTCCCAGCTGCTCGGGAGGCTGAGGCAGGAGAGTGGTCTGAACCCGGGAGGCAGAGCTTGCAGTGAGCCGAGACTGCACCACTGCACTCCAGCCTGGGCAACAGAGCAAGAATCCATCAAAAAAAAAAAAAAAGGAGGTTTGACTCACAGTTCCACATGACTGAGGAGGCCTCAGGAAACTTACAATCATGCCAGAAGGTGAAGGAGAAGCAAGTACCTTCTTCACAAGGCAGCAGGAGAGAGAGAGGGAGCAGGGGAAAATGCCATTTTTAAACCATCAGATCTCCTGAGAACTCCCTCACTATTACAAAAACAACATGGGGAAAACTGTGCCCGTGATCCAATCACCTCCCAGCAGGTCCCTCCCTCGTCACCTAGGGACTGTAGTTCAGATTACAATTCAAGATGAAATTTGGGTGGGGACACAGAGTCAGACCATATCGAATGTGATTCCAAAAATTGTTATCTTTGCTAAAGTGTGGAAAGGTGCTCATCAAACAATTAAGAATGGTCACGGCTGAGGGGGGAGGGACCTGATATCTAAAAGAACTATCATTTCCTGTGCTATAAATCATGACGTCACCACTGTTTACAATAAGCAAGAATCACTGCTATAATCAGAATGGCATTTAAAAGTCATTTTTTAAGTCTCCTAAGTAGACACCATGACCCCAAGAAGTGTAGTGAAGGAATGCGAGGCAGATAGGGAAGAAAACCTAGAAAAGTGGATAACGGTCCCCATCTCACTGGGGAACTCCTGAGACAGTATGTAGAACATATCTCAGAGCGCCCCACCAAGGGGCAAGGAAGTTGGGGTATTCCTCCAGCATCTACTATTTCTCAGGGGTTGGGGGTTGCTCCTGGAGGTCTTAGCAACATGCCAGCCTGACCCCCAAAGACTGAAGAGATGCCAGAAAGAACCCTTGGGCTGGGTGCTCCAGCTACGAAGCCACTGCCTGTGCAATTGTCTACAGAAGCAGTAGGGGACCTCTGGCGTGGACACTGAGGCCATGTGCCTTTGCAACAATTTGCTTCTCGTGTACTCTACTGCACCTGTCCCACACAGTGCTTAACCCATGCTGGTAACCCAGGAAACATGACATGAGTCCAACTAAATATATATCAGATATATACATATAATATAGAGACACTTCAACTAAACTAGGAACCCCCCTCTGCCCCTCAAACATGAGGAGGCTTTTCTTTAATCCTTTCTCTCAAGTCTCAATAACATCCAGGACTCCAAAACAAAGACATAATCATAATAACATAATTGAAAAAGCCAATGACCACTTTTGGGGAGCTGTTATGTTCTGAATACTTTACATATAGAAGGGAGTCCAGTCCTTCCAGCCTGACTGTGAGGTGCACACTGTCAGCAGTGGCTGTGGTCTTGCCAGTCGGTCATACCTGACAGGCAGGCTGAGCACACCTGTAGGGTCTGAGCAGAGCAGGATCTGGGATCACTGAGAATTAGAGAGGAAAATTAAAGCATTTGATAGACACTCTTTCAAAAGTCATCGAAGTAGGCCTTTGGGGAAAACGTAGGCCCTCACTGAACCCCCTGACACTTTACATAGCAGTTGTGTGCTGAATTGCATTCCTGTGTGTTTTAAGGCACCCACTATTCTTAGAGCTGGGCCTCTAAAGATCTATACGGGGTAGCTGTTGGCCCACCTCTTACTCCAGCCATGGCTGTGGTGGGTGGTCAGTCCCATACAGCAGGGGTCCCCAATCCCTGGGCCAGGGACCAGTACCAGTCCATGGCCTGTTAGAAACTGAGGGTCACACAGTAGGAGGTGAGTGGTGGGCTAGTAAGCAAAGCTTCACTGTATTTACAGACATTCCCCATTGCTTGCATTACCACTTTAGCTCCACCTCCTGTCAGATGAGCTGCAGCAAGAGAATCTCATAGAAGCATAAACCGTATGTGAATTGCACTTGTGAGGGATCTAGACTGCATGCTTCTTATGAGAATCTAATGCCTGATGATCTGTCACTGTCTCCCATCACCCCCAGATGGGACTGTCTAGTTGCAGGAAAACAAGCTCAGGGCTCCCACTGATTCTCCATTATGGCAAGTTGTATAATTATTTCATTATATATTATAATGTAACAATAATAGAAATAAAGTGCACAATAAATGTAATGGGCTTGAATCATCCCCAAACCATTCCCCATTCCCAGTCCATGGAAAAATTGTCTTCCATGAAACTGGTCTCTGGTGCTTAAAGGTTGGGGATCACTATCACCATATGGGCTTTGACTAGCTTCTTGGAGCCACAGGTAGACACCCTCTTGCCTTCACTCCACCATATTCATCTTGCTTCCTGTCCCAGAGCTTCTCTGACACCGTAAGACTTTTCAGGCCTGTAGAAACCCATTCAGCATTCACCAGTGCACCCCAAGAATATAAGGGGGTTAATGCCTGTGGGACTGCCTTGACCAACAGGGATGGAAACTGATGGGAAAACATTTCCGCTTTCATCTCCTGGGTGGGCAGTCCTGAGATGCATTTCTGCTGCACTTCCTGCCCATGCCCCAGCACTCCCGCCCCAGCCTGCACTCCTGGCCCCTGGGATTTTCCCAAATAAATTACCTGAGCAGCAGCCTTTGCCTTGGCATCTGCTTTTGAAGGAGTCCAGGCTAAGGCAAGGTTTTAATCAGAAATCATCAGAATTCTAGATGGGCTAGAGGTCTGAACTAAGGTTTTTGAGTAAGAAATAGAAATAGCTTGGCAGAGAGAAATGGGATAAGGAACGCTGGAAAGACAGGGAGAAAAATTAAGCTGAAAGAGACAGAAAGAAGAGGAGGAAAAAAAAAAAAAGAAACCTCAATTTGCCAGTGAGCTCACTGCTTGCCTCTGTTTCGAAGTTCCAAATTGCCTTCACTTTCTCAGAATTCCAATCAGGGCTCCTCCAGAGGAAGCAATTTCTGCCAGAACATGGTCTCCCACCTGCTGACCTGGGAGAATAGCTCAAAACTTTAGCTAAAAGAATCCCAGCAGACATTAGCAAGTCAGCTAGAGAAAGGATCCACAAGTGATGGTGCCGTTATCTTCACCTGCCCCTAATGAGAAGGTGGCCGGGCCATCTATTGGAAGCTCTGTGACAGGGGAAGAGGGAATCAGGGCTCCACAGCAACACACACGCACGAGCCAATGGGGCTGCGCCAAAAACACACGGGATTCCCCTTTCTCCCAACACTGCACAGACAATTACAAAATAAGACTTTTCCTCCACATTTTCAAAATTAATCAGTTTCAAAGACCTCCTGGCTGCCTGAGCCACCAGCTCTATCCGACTCCCTCACACTCACCTTCTTCTCAGCGGGGGAGTGAGGACAGGTCTTGGTCATTCACCCCGGACTCCCAGAAGGAGGCAGTGGTCACTGCTATCATCACTGCACCACAAGGTCAGGGCATAAGCAAGAGATGGAGCTGCTGACTGGGGTAACCACAGTCCCCAGAAAAGCAACAAAAGGACTTAAGGAAAACTGAGTCCCGTCGCCTCTCTTTCCTGGGGCAGAAAGAAGGGAACTCTTTTATTCTATTTTTTTTTTTTTTTTTTTTACAGGGTCTCACACTGTTGTCCAGACTGGAGTTCAGTGGCACGATCACAGTTCACTGAAGCCTCGACCTCATGGGCTCAAGCCATCCTCGTACCTCAGCCTCCCAAGTAGATGGGACTACAGGGACAGGCAACCCCACAATATTTTTATTGCGGTAAAATACACGTAACATAAAATTTATCATCTTCATCATTTTTCAGTGTACAGTTTAACAGTATTACGTCCATTCACATTATGCGGCTGTCACCACCATCCATCTCTAGAACGTTTTCATCCTCCCAAACTAATGAGCACTAACTCCCCATGCCCCTCTCCTCTAAGCCCCTGGTGGCCACCATTCTGCTTTCTGTCTCTATGAGTTTGACTACTCTTAAGAAACCTCATATAAGTGGAATTACACTGTACGCGTTTTTTTCCATCTGGCTTATTCCATTTAGCATTCATCCATGTTGCAGCAAGTGTCAGAATTTTCTTTCTTTTTTAAGCTAAATAATATTGCATTGTATGGAATCTCTCATTTTCTTTATCCATTCATCTGTTGAGGGACACCTGGGTTGTGTCCACTTTTTAGCTACTGTGAATCATACTGCTATGAACATGGTTGTTCAAATGTCTCTTTGAGACTCTACTTTGCATTTTTTTCAGGTATATATGGAAGAAACATTTTTGTAACTTCAAGTGGCCCCACAACAAGCGTGAGAGAAGAAGGCAGGACAGTAGTTATGGACACAGATTTTACAGTCAAACAGAACTGGTTTCAAATCCTGATTCTACCTCTAACTCTGCATAGAACAAAATAATTAACACCTGTTGGGCACTCAGCATATGCCAAATGTTCTTCTAACCTCTTCTACTTATGTTAGTAGCAGAGGTTAATCCACACAACAATTCTAGAAGATAGGTACTATTCTTAATCTTATTCTACAGAGGAAGACAGTGCATAACAGTTAAACAGTTTACTTGGATTCGAGTAAGTAGTAGAACCAAGATTTGAATTCACTCTGGTTCCAATAACCATATGACGATAACAATCATGATAATGATAATGATGGTAACAATAAATGAAGAAGCGGAAGAGGAGGAAACAGACACTTATTAGCACTTAATCCAAGTCAGGCACTGTTAGAGCATCTAAATGAATTAACTCATTTAAATCTAACTCTTCTCTCAATTAACTCATTTAACCCTAACTACTCTCTCAGGTAAGTGTACTATTTTCCTTGTTTTACTCACAAGGAAACTGAATCTCCAAATGGCTCCATACTGTGTCCAAAGTCACATGGCGACCAAGAAAAGGATCCAAGATCTGAACCTGGATCCTCTGTTAGCCAAGTCCCCCTTTGTTCACTTCATCAACCATCTCTGCTTGAATTTCTCTGCACAGAGTGAGGACAGGCTTGGAGGCAAAGAGCGTTCATTTTCTCTACTCTTCTGCTATATTTTTTGACCAGAGCAGATGTTCCAGGGACCTCTGGCAGAGAGACAATAAAATGTGGCATGTGGGAAGGAGGAAGTAGAAGCGCCACGCAGGCTGGAGATGAGGAACAGATTTAGGGGCAACCACAGAATGTGGGAAAAGGAGAGAAGAGAGGGAGGGGATTTGGGGAAGTGTCTCTCTAAATCACAAATGGAGCTACATAAAGTGCTTTCAAAGTCAGGAGTAAAGATTAGAATCTTTTTAAAATGGGCCTGGTGCATTGGCGGCTCACACCTATAATCCTACCACTTTGGGAGGCCAAGGTGGGAAGACCACTTGAGCCTAGGAGTTCGAGGCCATCCTGGGCAACATAAGGAGAACCCATCTCTACAAAAAAATTAAAAGTTACCCGAGCATAGCAGTGTGCACGTAGACCCAGCTACTCAGAAGGCTGACATAGGAGGATCACTTGAGCCTAGGAGTAGAGGCTGCCATGAGTGGTGATCATGCCACTGCGCTCCAGCCTGGGTGACAGAGTGAGACCCCTGTTTCAAAAACAATCAAATTACAGTTTTTACTTTGGACTCTATTTTTTCTAAATACAACATGAAGGTAATACTGCGCCACATAAGACCCCAAGTTATATTTGGGTTAAACCAGTTGAATGATAAGATTTGTTGCACACTGTCTATGTGCCAGGCATCGGTTTATGGCAATACGGGAAACAGAGATGTTCCTGTATCAGGGCTGCCCCTGCGCAGACCAAGAAGCCCATCAGAGGGGTGGGCTGACAGCAGGAAATGGGACTGATTAGAAATACTTGGGGTTTTGAGGATATTACCATTCCTTTCTATTTTTCTTTTCTTTTCTTTTCTTTTCTTTTTTTTTTTGAGATGGAATCTTGCCCTGTCGCCCAGGCTGGAGTGCAGTGGTGCCGTCTTAGCTCATTGCATCCTCCGCTTCCCAGGTTCAAGCGATTCTCGTGCCTCAGCCTCTTGAGTGGCTGGGACTACAGGTGTGCACCATCAGCCCAGCTAATTTTTGTATTTCTTTTAGAGATAGGGTTTTGCAATGTTGGCTGGGCTGGTCTCAAACTCCTGGCCTCAAGTGATCTGCCCACCTTGGCCTCCCAAAGTGCTGGGATTACAGGCATGAGTTACCATACCCGGCCTTCTTTCTATTTTTCTTTTGGTGTGGGTGTCTGTCCTCTGGGCCTCTCCTCTGCCCTCATCAATTCCACGTGGCCTGGTTCTCTCCCCCTCCTTTTCCAACCCCTTCACACTCCTGTTGTCCTTCCACTGTGCTGTTCCAATCCTGATGGAAAGTGCAGCATCAGCCCCTTCTCAGGGTGTGACAAGGAGTCTTGCATCCCAGTCCAAGCTTCCCTGGTTCACTGCAGACCTCTGGGCTCCCAAGTTGCCCCCAGAAGAGACTCATGTTTCTGATCAGTCCCTGGTAGCAGTGCAACAAAATGACTGCTGGTTGCCTCCAAATTCCACTCTCTCTCTTCTTATCTTTCCTCTTACCCAGTGCTCTCCAATCTTTCAAAAAATGTTTTTATTTTCTAACAGCACACACTGTTTTCTCTAAATTAAAATATTTACATTTACATCAGGCAAAAATTGGAAAGTACAGAAAAGGACAAAGAAAATTATCATCACTGAAACCTCTCTGCCCAGGAATCATCATCATTAGTGCCATCCTGGGGGTGCAACCCTGCAAGAATGCCCATTTTACAGATGTGGAAACTGGCATGCAGAGGGGTAAGTAACTTCCCAAACATCACTGGCATAGAAAGGGGCAGGGCCAGGATCCAGGCCTGTCTGATTCCAAAGCCCCCGCTCTGCACATCTCTATACCCTCATCCTCCAGGGCTCCAACCACTGGGACCTGGTATCTTGTGTGGCACAGATAGAGCAGGTACAGAGAGACAGGCTGAAGCCTCCATCTGGCAGGGCTGTCCATCAAAACAGCAACTGGGTACGTGCCCTCAGCTCATGGGAACACACACCTACTCTGGATGACCATTCACCAAAGAGGTATGAGACACTCTCCTTCGTCTTCACCCAGAGAGCACCTCCTACCCAGGCCTCATGGCAACATGAGAAAAAACCATTTCCCAATGGCTGATACTGTTTATACATTTGTTTTCTCCCAGTCTCAGATCCTTTGGAGGCAGAGAGCGAGTCTAAGGGAAAGACTCTGGAAACCTGTAAAGACAGGTCGCTAGGAGGCTCTGCCTTCTCCCTTTTGCAGAACTTAGAAAAGTGCCTCAGCACTCACCACAGCAGCCATCCTGGCCATTGGTCATAAGCAAATGACTCCAAAGGCACCAGGCACACATCCTTCCATAAAAGCACTGTGCTGACTGGGGGATCATGGCCAGACTGCTCTGAACACTACCCGGTGCCCTGACACAATCTTCTATTTCTCCCTGGGCTACCCAGAGTGACCCCATCCTTCCCACAACAATTTTACATTAAGGAGCTTATTTATGAGGACCTTAGGGAGATATGTATATGACTTACACATATATTTAGAAAGAGAGATGGAGAGAGACAGAGAGAGACAGAGACAAAGAAACAGAGAACATAAATACACACACACAGACACACACACATTAACAACCCCTATCTTTGTCTACGAAATGTCATTACTGTGATGTCTCGTTTGGTGCCTGTTTGCCCCGCTTCACGGTGAACTCTGTGAGGACAGACATGGTGTGTGGACCGCCCTTTGCTGCAGCCTCAGTCTCTAGCCCAGAGATCGCACAGAGTCATGCAGGAACGAGGGAGCCTTCAATCTGCCTTGCCTCCATGCACTCTCCTCCCCTCCCCAATGCTTCAATCATTTCGTCCTTGCCTCACCACAGCCAACATTCTACTCAGTCTCCCATCAACATGCACCACAAAACCTACTGACCACAGCTAGCCTGGTTCCTGCCTTTAGGGAACTTACAGTCCCCAAAGCTGGGGACTAGCTAGGGAGAGAGAATTAAAAACATTCAGCCAAATATTAACCCCCTAACATCTGAGTAGATAAATTTGCTGGGCCTCTTGGTCACAAAGAAACAGAAACTCAACTCAAACAGACTGAAGCAAATAAGGAAACCATGTAGATTTCAGGCATGGCTAGATCCAGGCCCTCTAGCACTGTGTAATAATGTCATCAGGCTCATTCTTTCCTCCCCAACCCCTCCTCATGTCTCAGCTCTGCCTTTCTCTGTGTTCTTTTCACCATCTTACTCAATGTCTGCCCTGCAGTGATGAGATAGCCATCCTCAGCTCCATGCCATATCCCCCCAGTTCAGCCACTCCTACCAGGAAAGGAGACTCCTTTGCCCAGTGGTTTCAGAGTAAAACACAATAGCAGCAACAGAGATGAGCATGATGGGACTCATTTGAGTCTTGTGCTCAATTTTGAACCCATGACTGTGTCTTGTGACACCAAGTATACTTAGTATGCTTCTTACCAAGGCCTGGGCCACACCCTCACTGCTGAAGCCTGCCATCCAAAACAAGACCTGAGGCTGAGAAAGATTTCATTTCTCAAGAAGGTAGGGACGCTGTGCTCACAAGTGGGAAGGGAAGCACTGTTTGTGTAGTACACACAGTCAATTTCCACTAGGGCAGGTATCAGCCAGCCCAGCATCCACACTTCACTACCCTTTATTCTTTCTCCATGCTTTATGGTATCTGACATTGACAAGCACATTGAAAAAGTGGAGACGGGGTGTTACGAGGCTCTTGTTATGGGTAGAAGATTTGAGCCTCTGTCTGCAGATGCCCTGGGTTCTGGGGCTGTGCCTGGAACACAAGGCTCCCTGAGATGCTGGGAGCATCCTTGTGGACAAGTCCAGAATTTGGATATTGCAGGGGTCTCAGATCCTCAGCAGCAGTCTCCAGGCCTCAGCTGTTCCTGATGCAGTGGTTGATCTTCAAAGCACAACAGAGATGACCTGGGGTCATAGCCCGATGACCTGATCCAGGTCACCAGCTCATCTGGCTCCCCAAAGCCACCCCAGCCAGCAACCCAGCCAGGCCCTGTGTGAGAGGTTAAACTTTCCTCCCAGGGGGACTTGAATTACAAGAGCCTAGCACTTGGACACCCTCTCCTTTCAAAGCACTCTTCTTTCCTTCCTTCTAGCACAATGGAGAAAGCCCCATTATCATTAATCACCCAGGGGCCTCCAGGGATGGGAACTGCAAGATTTCTAAGCCATGAAAAGCCCATATCAAAAGCGACTGCTCCACTCGATCCTGATTTGCTCTCACTGAAGCTCCAGGGCCAGGTTGAGAACTTGTAAGATGCAAAGAAATGAGGGTGAAGGGGAAGGGGCAGGGGAAACAGAGGCCGTCCTCATTGTTTAGCCACCGAGGGTGTTTTTGCAGGGCAGCTGCTTTGTTCCCCACCCCAGAAGAGATGGTGGGAGTTTTCTTCTTTTCTAGAAACCTGAACAATCTGAGAGGGCCAATTATGTGATTGGCAGAACCTGGTGTGAAATGGAAATGCGGGGCCCCTTGTTCAAAAATTATGACGACCTTTAAGACAGCAACAGCAGAGCATTAGCACACGCACAGGTGTGCACGCTCACAAGGCCAGCCCTGCTCAACCACTATTTCCAAGCTTACAAATATGATGTCCTCAAACTGGCTTTCCCTGGGCTGTCTCCAGTACTGCCTCCCTCTCCAAGCACTCATTTTCCCATCCCCTCATTTTACTCTTTTCATTTCCTTATCATGCTCTGAAAAAAAAAAAAAAATTTTTTTTTTAAATTTTTTTTTTTTTTGAAACAGAGTTTCACTATTGCTGCCCAGGCTGGAGTGCATTGGTGCAATCTCAGCTCACTGCAACCTCCGCCTCCCAGGTTCAGGTGATTCTCCTGCCTCAGCCTCCCAAGTCGTTGGGACTACAGGCATCCACCACCATGCACAGCTACTTTTTTATATTTTTAGTACAGATGGGGTTTCACCAAGTTGGTCAGGCTGGTCTCGAACTCCTGACCTTCGGCGATCCACCCACCGCAGCCTCCCAAAGTGCTGGGATTGCAGGTGTGAGCCACCCGGCCTAGCCTGAAAATATTTTTTTAATTTGCTCATGTTCCTGTTTATATCCCCAGGAGAAGGTAAGCTCAGAGAGGACAGGGACCTGGCCAGCCTTGTATGCTACTTTGTCCCCAGTGCCCAGCACATGGCTGGCCACACGCAGAGTGCTCAGTCAGCATTTGGCGAGTGAGTGAGTGGATGCTCCACTTGATCATCCGTGGCGGATTCTGGGGCTGTTGGGAGGCGCTCGTGCCTGCCCGCACGCTTCCCTCTGGTAGTTTCTGCACTGGCCCCACTGTTCTTAGCTGACAGCATTGCCTCACAGTTCTAACAGTGACACCACGATGCCCTCACGGTTTGCCCTTTCAGCTCACTTAACAGGAAGAGGATATCCTGCAGAAATTAAAGAAAGGTGGGATGTTCAACAAAACCCCATAAATAAGCTCCTGGCATGCCTTGATGACTCGGCCTTCCACTGGGTCCAAATGTCATGTTTTATTTCCAGTCGATGGCCAGAAACGAGAGAAATCACTTAAAAAATGCCCAACCCGGCCGGGCGCGGTGGCTCAAGCCTGTAATCCCAGCACTTTGGGAGGCCGAGACGGACGGAATCACGGGAGCGTCAGCGAGATCGAGACCATCCTGGGCTAACATGGGGGTGAGAACCCTCGTTTTCAAAAATACAAAAAATTAGGACGGGGGCGATCGTGGCGGGCCGCCTGTAGTCCCAGCCTACTTTTGGGGGAGGCTGAGGGCAGGAGAAATGGCGCTGACCCGGGGAGCGGAGGCTTGCAGTGAGCTGCAGATCCGGCCACTGCCACTCCAGCCTGGGCTGGCAGAGCGAGGATCGCGTCTCAAAAAAAAAAAAAAAAAAAAAAAAAAAAAAAATGCCCAACCCTCCATTTCACTCCCCTACCCCACTGCTCAACACACTGAAAAGCCTCCAGCAAACTGATTGGCAGATGTATCCCCTCTGACCCAGCGGTTTCACTCCTAGGGACACGCCAATCAGAAATGCACCCATCCACCCTCTGAAAGTCATGCACCAGAATGCTCCTAGCAGCGTTACTCACAAAAACTACCCAAATGCCCCTTGATGGTAGAATAGATAAGATAAACTGTAAGTGGAACACTATGTGGTAATAAAAATAAACAATCTACAACCGTGTGCAACGATATGGATAAGTCACAAACATAACATCGAGCCAAAGATGCCAGAAATGAAAGAATGCATACCTCTTGATTTCATTTTCATAAAGTACAAAACCAGGCAAAACGAATCTCTGTTGTTGGAGGTGGGGCTAGCAGCTACCTTTGGGGGTGAGGGAGGGGCTTCTGAGGGGTGTTATCATCTGTGTTGAAGGCTGCGTGATGATTCCAAGGGTGTTTTTGTTTGTGAAAATGAATGCATTCTACACTCTTTTTTTTTTTTTTTATACAGGATCTGGCTTAGCTGCCCAGGCTGAAGTGCAGTGGTGTGATCACAGCTCATTGCAGCCTTGACTTTCCAGCTTCAAGAGATCCCCCCACCTCAGCCTCCCAAGCACAGGCAAGTGCCACCACGCCTAGCTAATTTTTTGATTTTTGGTAGAGACAGGGTCTCACTATGTTAGCCCAGGCTGGTCTCTAACTCCTGGGCTTAAGCTACCCTCGTGCCTCAGCCTCCTAAAGCACTGGGGTTCTAGACATGAGCCACTGTGCCCAGCCCATCCTATGCTTTTGATACACATGCATTCTTCAATAAGAAGTTTAAATTTTTATTGAAAAAGAAAAAACTCTAAATGTCCAGCAAGGCACAAGTTACACATGTTAACAGAGCACCATGATTAAGAGTGGGGTGCCTCTAGGGCAGAATTTTTGAGTATGAACTTTAACTCTGACACTTACTAGCTGTGTGACTTCAGACAAGTTATTTAACCTCTCTGTGCCTCAGTTTTCTTCATCTACAAAATGGGAGAAACAACAGTCTCTGCCTCATAAGGTTGTTTTGAGATTTAAGCTTGGAAATATTTCTAAAAGGCTTAAAATTGCACCTAGAACATGGTGTTATGTACCTGTGAGCTTTTATCAATGGGGGAATAGGATGGTGGAGGTAGTACTATATCCATTCATAATAATAAATGGAAAAGATGCCTTTAAAATATGTTTAAGTCCGGGCGCAGTGGCTCACGCCTGTAATCCCAGCACTTTTGGAGGCTGAGGTGGGAGGATCACTTGAGATCGGGAGTTTGAGACCAGCCTGGCCAACATGGTGAAACACCGTTTCTACTGAAAATACAAAAATTAGGCACACCTGTAATCCCAGCTACTTGGGAGGCTGAGGCAAGAGAATCGCTTGAACCCAGGAAGCAGAGGTTATAGCGAGCCGAGATCGTGCCACTGCACTCCAGTCTGGGTGACAGAGCAAGATACATATATATATGCACACACACATATATATGTGTGTGTATATGTGTATATATATGTGTGTGTATATGTGTATATATATGTGTGTATATGTGTATATATACATGTGTATATATATGTGTATACATATATGTGTGTGTGCATGTATATATATATACACACACACATACACACACACACATTCCCTTAACCAGATCCATATGTATATATAAAACATTAAATATACGATTATGTGCCTATGCACTTAATTATGTGTTCTAAGAGCTTTACATGTGTGAAGTCATGTCATTCTTCTCATAGCATTTTACAGATGGGGAAACAGAAGCACAGTGAGGCCAAGTCACTTCCCCAAGGCCCCCCAGAGACTGAGAAGCAGAGCTGGGATTTGAGCACATACCCTTAACCAACAGGTTCACTTGTGGTGGAACCTGGATTCTACTCCACACCCACGTCTTGATCACATGTGGAACTGGGGATGGAGGGAAATAAAGGATTCATGCTGGCATCTGATGAGCCAATAAAACAATTCTCCCAACCAAGAAGTAGATTTAATACAGAGAGAGACACAAGCTGCCGTAGTGGGACGCTGCCGAAAAGGTGAATCCATGAGCTGGGAAGAAGAAGGAAAAAGTTACCCAATTAAGATTTTACTTTCAGGAGCAAATCCCCAAATGCAGATGGCATAGACTGGCAAGAACACTGCAAGAGCCTAGCTTTTGTTTTGGTTGGTTTATTTTCTCTTCTTTTCCTCAAAGCTGCAAAGAACCAGGGAAAGGGAAGGTTAGAACCCACACATATCCCAGCATGCCAGCCTGTGCCCTGCGGAGCAACTTGACTTGTCTACTGCTTCCAAACAGCTGGAAAAATGTCAACCTGTCATCAGTGATTAAAGGGGGATTTTCCAAAGGTTTCAAAAGTATTTCAGAATTCAAGGCCTTATTCCTCTTGCAGAAAATAAATCCAAGCAGCATTCCCTTAACCGGATGCATCATGGGACCTGATCTCCTTATCCGTTTTCCTCTCCAGGTTTTGATGGTGGTATAAGACACGCTAGGTCCTTGATGTGGCTTCCTTTGTGGCCTCAGGGAAGTCTCTTTGGCTGCTTCAACCCAGCCAAGAAGCATGGGAGCCAGCCTTAGGCCTGGTGTTCCACCAGAATGCCTGTAGCTCTGTGATGTAAAGGTTGGTGGGCACATTAGCTCCTCCGGGCGGATTTGCAAAGCTCCTGATGATCAGAAGTTTGCCATGTCCACTTCTATAAGCAGGACCAATTACATAATCTGTGAGACCCAGTGCAAAATAAAACTGCAAGACACTTGTTCGAAAATTCTTTAGCATCTCAAGATGGCAACAGCAGAGCATTAAACCAAAGGAAGGTCTCTTGCACAGGCCACATGCCCATGAAGCCAGCCTTGTCTGCCTGCATGGAGCCTAGACCAGAGCCAGGAATCTCGTCCATGATCAATGGACTCTTCCTGGTTGGGAGCCGTGGCTCATGTCCGTAATCCCAGCACTTTGGGAGGCCAAAGCAGGTGGATCACCTGAGGTCAGGAGTTTGAAATCAGCCTGACTGACATGGTGAAACCACATTTCTACTAAAAATACAAAATTTCCCGGGCATGGTGGCACATGCCTGTAATCCCAGCTACTTGGGAGATTGAGGCAGGAGAATCTCTTGAACCCAGGAGATAGAGGTTGCAGTGAGCCGAGATCGCACCATTGCACTCCAGCCTGGGCAACAAGAGCAAAACTCCATCTCAATTAAAAAAAAAAAAAAAAAAAACTGACAACTCTTCTTAATGTACTTCTTGATATTATTATGACCCCCTCAGAGCATGTTCTTTTGGCTCCTGGACAGTGATCACTCCTTTTCTAACATTTTCTGAGTGCTAACCAGGTACAAGGCATTACTGTTAGCACATCCCTACCAAAATGCTATGGGGTAGGAACCATTATTGTCACAGAGGAGGAAACTGAGGCACACAGGGCGCTGAATCACTGGCTCAAGGTCAACCAGCTGGTAAGAAGTGGGGTTGGATTTCAACCATGAAGGTCTGTGTTCAGACCCTCCTGCCAAGTGAGGATTAGACACACTTAGAGAATCAGACGGCCCCTCTCCTTGAGGATGGGACCCACATCTTGTTCCTCTTTGCGTCCTCTTCCCTGTCCACTCCAAAAAGGGGCAAATATTCAATAGATGTCTATGAATTCCATCATGCAGGCAACATTACTGAGCATCCCTGCTGGACAAGCCAGAAGTTTGTCCTGGAACCATGTGCCAATATTTAATCACTAGCATGGCATGGGAACTGACCAATTAGAGTGGCCTTCAGAATTATGGGTGGCCCTGCTGTGCTATACCTGACCCCTTTGTTTACTGGAGGTAGGGCCTTTGGGGCCCTATATTTCCATACGGTGGGATGGAAACATTTCCATATTTTAACAACTATCAGAACTTTGCATGGAAATACCAGCTAAATGTCCTCCTGCTCCCTGCTCAGCTCCCCATGATTACAGAGTTATCTGTTACATTCCAAAGAGTGTCTTGCTAATTCCAGTCTCTAAAAGCCAACTTAAATCCACAAATATTTGGCAAATCATGCCATAGACCAAGAAAATGCTGGAGGGGACAGTGGAGAAAGAACTGAATGTGGCATTCTGGAATATGATTGAGACCATGCCTGGCACACAGTAGGTGCTCAGTTAATATCTATTAAACGAAGCTAAACTGAAATTAGATGCCCTACCTCAAGACCTGCAAGCCCAGTTAGGACCACTGTTTTGGATTTGAAAGCTATTGTATTCGTCATCCATTGCTAGGTAATTATTTTTCCCAAACTTAGCAGCTTAAAACAGGGATAGACAAACTTTTCCTTAAAGGGCCACATAGTAAATATTTTAGACCTGTGGGCCATATAGTCTTCTGCTGCAACTACTCAATAGCTACTGCTGTTGAAGTATGAAAGCAGCCATAACAATAGGCCATTAACGAACATTACCAAGGTCCAATAAAACTTTATTTACAAAAACAAGTGGAATGTATTTTGCCAACCCTTGGCTTTGAACAACAAACATTTATTACTTCACAGTTTCTGTAGGTCAGGAATCCAGGTGCAGCTTATCTGTGTGTCTTTGGCTCAGCCTTTCTCCTCAGGTTCAGTCACATGGTCAGCCAGAGCTACAGCCACCTGAAGACTCAGGACTGGAGAATCTGCTTCAAGCTAACCCACATGGTTGCTGGCAAGTTGCAATTCATTGCCATGTGGGCCTGTCCATGTGCTATCTGAGTATTCTCGTGGCACCACAGCTGTGGACATTAGAGAGAGAGTCAGAGAGGGCCAAGACAGAAGCCACAGTCTTTTTTATAACGTAATCTCAGAAGTGGCGTCCTATTGCTTCATTAGAGGCAAATAATAAGTTTAGCCCATACTCAAAGAAAGTAGGCACTACAAGGACATGAGAGTCAGGAGCTCAGGATCATATTGCGAACAGGCTACTTCAGTCACTCATCTTGTCATCCATTCAGCAAAGATTCTTTATGCACCTACTATATACCACTGAGAATACAGTGGTGACCAGACAGGCTGTCCCTGCCAGCCTGGCACTACCAGTCTAAGTTTTTTTTTTCTTCTTTTTTAATTGATCCTTTTGTTATAAAACAGAGAAAGAGAAATAAAATAAGTAAATAAAACCCCCAAAAATGAGAAAGTTCTCCATATAATTAAAAAAAAAAATTTCCAAGGATTCATAGATATCTAACTCAAGCCAACAGTTCCTATAACAGAGATTTAAAACAAACAACAACAAAAATAAAAAAAAAATAATGACTCCTGGAGCCAGGTAGACAGTATAAAAAAGTGAAGACTTTCCCTCTCAGATAGCAAATGTTGTCAACAAAGAGCTTGGGTCCCATCTCAAGGAAGTCACTGCCCCTATTCAAGTCCAGCCTCTTGTGGACTTGTCAGAATTTCAGTTATGTGCTGCCAGATCTGATTTATCAAGAAAAGCTTAACATTGAAATTTTATATTAAACCTTCTAACTTTGCAATATGGGCAAAAGTGGTAGATTGTGTTACTGTCCACCAATTTCCTGTCTGTCTCAGCTTGGTTTCCCTCCATAGTAGGTCCCCAGGCAAAGGCTTACATGCAGGTGGTTTACTGGGGAAATGATCCCTGGGAGTGAGTGCAGGCCCAGGGAGTGAGACAGGGATGAGAGGGAAGCCACAGAAGGATGGGTAAGGATGGGTAATTGGAGTGAGTGCTGCTCTAGGTGCTAGCATCTCAGAACTAACTGCCTGCCCTGAGAATGGAGGGGGACAGTTAGTCATCCATGCCCTCCCCTTTGGCCAAAGATGGCCCCACAGGTGTTAATTCCTCTGTACTTGCAGGTGGCATGTGTGTGAGTGCTCACAGGTTCCTGCTGCTACCCAGGGCACTGCATCAGAAAAGTAAGAGGTATGTAGTGGGTACTGTCAGGCTAATCCTGCTCAAGGCTTGTTGAAGCAGTGGCTGGAATAGAAGGTGGAGCTAAAAGGATTTGAAGGGATGCACAGTAGATGATCCATAGAGTGCCCCTCCCTGCGTGGGGGCATATGCATCCCTGCCCTCTTGACTTCAAGCACGGTTACACAATTCCTTTGGACAATGAAATACCAGCAGAAGTAGCATGGGTCGCTTCCAAATGGAAACTTCAAGAGCCAGCCTGTGGTATGCCATGCCCTTTTGCCCTTGGTCATGGCATTCAGCAACACTCCAGATGGAAGCTATTCTGTCAGCCTGGATCCTGAAGTGCAGAAGGCATGGAATAATGCCATAGCAAACAACATATAGAGTGGGTGATTACCAGCCATGAAGATATGAGGCTTATTTTTTACTGCAGCAAAGCCCAGCCCAACCTGACTGATACAGCAATTCAATCACACCTAAAAAGAATTGTGAAATCATGCAAACAAAACATGTGGGAGTTAGCCCCAAGATGCCCTTTTGTAAACTCTGTCTTAGAAAAACAAAATTCTAACTTAATAAATGAACTAACCTGGTCCTTCTAGTTCACTTTGCAAGCTGTGGGTTTGGGGAGTCTCTGCTCTATACTGTAACACCATGGCCTTGGTGCCAGCCATCAGCACACAAGGAGGTTTCCAGAGTTAGGCCTAGCTCCATGTCCTTGACACTGTTGAGCTTAGGGAGACGGTGAAATCGACATACTAAGCAGGAAGTTTGGAGCTGTCTTCTTTCTCCATCTGAGGTCTAAAGGAGCATGTGAGATTGGCAAGTAAGAAGGAGGCATCAGTCTGAAGGGCTGAATTTCATGACCTTGCTCTCTGCTTGAGAAGAAAGGACAAAGATTCATAGACTCCCCCTGTAAGTTCAACAGGGCTTCCCACATCACCTCTCCAGGTCTAGTGACATTAGCAAGTAAGTATCAACATGTAGACTGAGTACAGAACCACCAAACACAGGAAGCTCAGTCCCTACCACAGGGCCTTTGCATTTGCTGCATCTTCTGTTTAGAATAACACAATGCAGTAGAAATATAATATGAGCCATAAATGTAAAAATTTGCTCATATTTCATTGGCCAAAATCTTCTAGTTCCCACATTTAGAAAAGTAAAAAGTAAAATAAATATTAATAGTATACTTTACTTATACTAATAGTATACTTTAGTATAAATATTAATAGTATACTTTACTTTATACTATACTAAATATTAATAGTATACTGAATAGTATATTCAGATGGCCCCTCTCCTTGAGGCTAGGACCCATGTCTTGTTCCTCTTTGCATCCTCCTCCCTTGTCCACCCCAAAGAGTGACATTCAATAGATGACTCATTTGATACTGTTTGGACGTTTGTCCCCACCAAATCTCATGTTGAAATGTAATCCCCAGTGTCAGAAGTGGGGCCTAGTGGAAGGCGTTTGGGTCATAGGGGTAGATCCCTCATGAATGGCTTGGTGCCATCCTTGTGGTAATGAATGAGTTCTCACTCTACGAGTTCACACGAGATCTGGTTGTTTAAAAGAGCCAGGGGCCAGGCACAGTGGCTCATGCCTGTAATCTCAACACTTTGGGAGGCCGAGGTGGGTGGAACACCTGAGGTCAGGAGTTTGAGACCAGCCCAGTCAACATGGTGAAACCCCGTCTCTACGAAAAATACAAAAAGCCAGGCATGGTGGCAGGCGCCTGTAATCCCAGCTACTTGGGAGGCTGAGGCAGGAGAATTGCTTGAACCCAGGAGGCAGAGGTTGCAGTGAGGCGAGATCGTGCCATTGCACCCCAGCCTGGGCAACAAGAGTGAAACTCCATCTCAAAAAAAAAAAAACAAAACAAAAAAAATAAGAGCCTGGAACTTCCTCGCTTTACTGCTTTTTCTCTCACCCTCTGATGTGCTTACTCCCCCTTTGCCTTCCACCATGATTGTAATCTTCCTGCAGCCCTCACCAGAAGCAGATGTTGACACCATGCTTTCTGGACAGTTTGTAGAACCATAAGCCAAAATAAACCTCATTTCTTGATAAATTACCCAGTCTCAGGTATTCCTTTATAGCAATGCAAGTAGACTAACTCATCATGCAATCATCTCCATGCATAATCAATATTTTAAAATTAATTAAAAGAGGCCAGGTGCAATGGCTCACATCTGTAATCCCAGCACTTTGGGAAGCCAAGGTGGATGGATCACTTGATGTCAGGAGTTCAAGACCAGCCTGGCCAACATGGTGAAACCCCGTCTCTACTAAAAATACAAAAATTAGCTGGGCATGGTGGTGGAAGCCTGTAGTCCCAGCTACTCTACTCAGGAGACTGAGGCAGGAGAATTGCTTGAACCTGGGAGGTGGATGGTGCAGTGGGCCAAGATCATGCCACTGCACTCCAGCCTGGGCAACAGAGCAAGATTCTGTCTCAATAAAATAAAATAAAATAAAAAAGATATTTTACATTATTTCTGTTCTTCGCAAGCCTTTGAAATCTGGTGTGTATTTCACATGTTCGGCCTATCTCAGTTTGGACCAGTTGCATTTCAAGGGCTCCATGGCCACATATGGCTAGTGGCTACTGCATTGGACATAGCAGCTCTAAAATACACTTCCCTCAGGTTTTTTGTGACTTGTTCCACTTCCACTAAATTGTTACCTCCTCACAAATGCCTCCTGTGATTGTGCCATTTATCTAAAGCCACAGCCCTCCTGCCTCTTCTCACGTCAACTTGGACATTTGTTTCCCAGAGCTGCTATAAGAAATTACCACAAACTGGGTGGCTTAAAACAACGTCTCTACTAAAAAAATACAAAAAACTAGCCAGCGGAGGTGGTGGGCGCCTGTAGTCCCAGCTACTCGGGAGGCTGAGGCAGGAGACTGGCGTAAACCTGGGAGGCGGAGCTTGCAGTGAGCTGAGCTCTGACCACCTGGGCGACAGAGCGAGACTCTGCCAAAAAAAAAAACAAACAAACAAACAAACAAAAAAACAGAGGTTTACTCTCTTGCAGTTCTGGAGGCTAGAATCTGAAATCAAGGTATCGACAGTACGCTGGTTCCTCTGAAGTCGCTAGGGGAGAAGCCTTTCTCACCCCCTTTCAGCTTCTGGTGGCTGCCAGCAACCCCTTGCATTCCTTGGATTATAGCCGTATCACTCCAATCTCTGCCTCTGTCTTCAGGTGGCTGTCTTCTCCCTTGGGTCACAGTGTCTGTATCTTTTCTCTTCTTAGAAGGACACTAGTCATATTGGATTAAGAGTCCACCTCACTCAAGCATGAGATGAAACTTCAGCATCAGCAATGGCCATGTTTTCAAATCAGATCACACCCTGAGGTTCTGGGAAGGACTTGAATCTGGGGAAGACACTATCCAAGCCAGTATACTGTGTGTTATTGTTTGTTTTGTAGAATGTAATGCTATCTTCAGCTGTCCTGTGTGTGTCCCTTTTCAGTATCTGATCACCCCACTAAAATCTAAGCTCCATTAAAACAAGGTACTTCTCTAATTCACCACTGTATCCCCAGCACTTAGCACTGCTCCTGGCACATGGAAGGCACTCTGTAAATACGTGTTGCGAAGAAAAAAGAAGAGGGGTAGAAAAGAAGGGTAATTGCAGATTTTCTGGCTTGACATGTTTAAGATGGTGATTGGGACTCAAGGGAGGGCTGCGCCTAAGTTGGGGCAAATCAAGAAAAAGTTGGGGCTTCCTCCTAACTCCTGTTGCAGGATCTTTCTTCCCATTCTTTTCCCAGGAGCTTGAGAACAGGCTCAGCTGTGATACCTGGATAGTCTCTGGGGAGTCAGAACTATTCATCCCTGTCACTCTTAGACACCTGCCCTCACCCTTACCCCACCATGGCAAAGCAGCTGCCCAGCTAACCAGGAGCATGACAGAGAGAAGAGTCACTTGCCATGTTGACCTAGCATGTGCTATGTCCCTCACACTGGAGGACAGTGTCTACTTGCAAGGGTGTCCCATTATCACAACTGATGATACAACATAGGGCTAACAAACTCAGCTGCCTGAAAGCAATTGAGAGACGTCGGCCAGATGGGGACTGGAGCAAACTAGAGTGTGTCCAGATAGAAGGGCAGCAGCTATGAACTCTAGGTATTTGTTCTCGTAAAGAAGTCTTGTATTTCTTAGCCTTCCAATTTTTTAAACAAACCCTGAGGCTTGGATTTTTAAATGAAATCACCTAATTAGCAAGTGTTAGCAAGCAATTCAATCAAAAAGGGGGGAGGGAGGGAAAGGCCACTATGGAGGCCAAATCAAAAAAAAAAAAGAGATTGTGATCAGAGGCAACCACTGATTCACCACCGCTGGTGTGCTGCAATCCCTCAGTTTGTCTTTAAGAATCTGCAATTTCCAAACAGTGTAAATGAGAACAAGGCAGAACTCGAGTGCGTAGACTCATACGGATAAGCTGAACAAAAACAACAAAGTCAAGAAACAGTTCCAGACATCCAGAGTTAGGCCTAAGCAAACCAGAACACCTTCTTCCTCTCCCTCAACCTAGCCACTAGCAGGGATAATGGATCCTTGACCCCAATTGTATTTCTGCCCAAATCTTCCCCAATATTGGTGGGAAGTGTGAAGATTCAGGGGGATGTACAGTTGGGCAGCCTGATTGCCCCTTTCCTTCAGTCAAATCAGGGACTAGTCTTTCAGCATCTTTCCCCCAAACTCTCAGCATTACCTCCCCAAGCCCCCAAAAGGACTGCTCTCCCTCCCAAAGGGATCATAGTTAAAAATATCAGACAGTATTCTAGCCTGGGCTTTGCAAAACTCTCTAAGCCTCAGCTTCCCCAACTCTAAGATTAGGGTTAGGTCATAACCCAATTTTGTGCAAATTTTGTATAAAATTTGTGCACATGAGAGAAAGGTGCTGTTCCTCCAGTGTGGCCCCAAGCCAAGGTACACATATTGGTGAACGCAGAAGGGCTAGACTTCACACCCTTTTTGCCCTTCGGTGCCGTTGTTCAGTGAACATCCTGTACTACCCCATATGGCCACCCTGGATAGCCTCTCACTTGCAGACTTATAGTGAGTATTAAATATGACACTGTTTGAAAATGCTTAACACAATTATTTGGTAAATAACAACAAATCAACGTTATGTTTTTAATCTTTTTTTTTTTTTAGATGAAGTCTCGCTCTTACCCCCCAGGCTGGAGTACAATGACCCGATCTCAACTCACTGCAACCTCCACCTCCCCAGCTCAAGCAATTCTCCTCCTCCTGAGAAGCTGGGATTACAGGCACCTGCCACCATGTCCAGCTAATTTTTGTATTTTTAGTAGAGATGGGGTTTCACCATGTTGGCCAGGCTGGTCTCGAACTCCTGACCTCAGGTGATCCGCCTGCCTCGGCCTCCCAAAGTGTGAGCCACCGTGCGCCCGGCCTAATCTTAATGTTTTTATATGCTCCTCAACTGTCCTAAAACAGTCCCGCTCTTGAGGTTCTCAACATTATTTTAGGTAGTGTGCAGTCTGAGGTCAGAGAATTAACATAGAATTAAATGAACATTGAATAGTGAGAAACATTCTCTTTTCAATTGTCTCATTTCTTCTGAGAAAGATTCAGTGTTTAACACTTCCAACACTCTCTAATGACACACACACACACACACACCCCTGAGCCTCTAGGATTCTTTCCACGCCAGTAAAAAGGCTAAAATGTATTAACACTGCTTGGTTTTAGCTGTGTTTATCTTTTACCATTTCCTTTTCTGGTGAGTAACAGCTACTTTTCAATTTACAGTGGTAGTATCAGGTTTTCTTTCCAAAAATATGTACTTTGGTTTTAAAAATGAGTCAATTTATGGAAAAATGTTAAGTAAATAATAAAGGTGGTAGCAAGAAGCTTGAAGTTTGGGAAACTCGACACCAGACAATTCCAGACAAGGCCAGACCTTGATGTTCTCAATTCCCAGCAAGGCTCACTTCGATTCCCCACGAGCTCAACTCAGAGTTTGCTCCTCGAAGCTCCTGACTTTCATAAACCTTCAGCTTACTGAAAGGCCTGCCTGGGTCACGCCTCCTGAGCGCCTTGGACCTTACCAGGGAGGGGCAGTCAGTCCCTCCTGAATGACTGAAGTGGGCTCTGCCCTGGCTGAGCCCAGGCAGGACCGGAGTCCTGACAGCCGAAAGGCCTGCGTACAACCTCCCCTGGCCAAGCGATGCCAAGGCGCCCTCCAAAATTAACGAGGAGTGAGCAGGGTACACAATGTGGTTGTGTTTGATCCCGCGACGTGTCACTTGGAATCTCAATTTATTGCCAATAGACGACTTTGTCAGGCACTAATTTTCTGGTGGCGCTCCATCACAGGCCTCTCAACACCAGGGGAGGGGCTCAGAGGCCGGTGGGCAGGGGGGCTCGGAGGAGCCGTCGCGAGCCAGCCAGGGGTTCCTGTAACGAGGCTTTAATGAGGGGAGCGCGCCGGCCTTTGTCGAGAAACCGGAGGAGGAGGCGGCGGCTGGGTCAGGAGCTCGGCAAGGTCGCTTCCTCCCCCGGCCCTGAGAGCCCGGGAATCCGGAGAGGGTCAGCCGCGGCCGGCCGGGTGCCTACTGAGGGGCTGTCCTGGGCCCGCACCACCCTCACCCACTCCGAACTGCGAACTGCAGCAGGAAACACAACATTTCCAAGCAACAATGCAAACGCGCTCATTATCATGTCCTCAATATGCATGAAGAAAATGCACGGCGCTGGCCGAGCCCCCTCACACGGCTCTGGCCTCGGCGTCCAATAAGGCGACAAATTCATCTCCCAGGATGAATGAGGAGGGGGCGCCGGGGAGGCAGATCCATGTGGGGGAGGGGACGGATCCCGGAGAAGGAGAGAAGAAGAGAGAATATTTACGGAGAGGAGAACCTGAGAGACAGAACGAGAAATCCAAGGAGGAAATAGGAGAGGATCCGGATGGAAGTGGGGAGGAAAGAAAGAAAATTAAAAACGAGAACTGCGGATGGGGGAAAGGGACACAGTCACAGACACAAGGAGAGGAAAAAAGAGACAGTAAGAAGGGTGTGAGGGAGGGAGCAGAAGGGAGAAAAGTGAACTGAAAAGTGGTCCAGGGCAAAGGCATAAAAACAGCACAATGAGGGAGCGGAGGAAAGAGTGAATGATCTAGAAATCGAAGATAGAGGAAATGGGAAGGCCAGACGGAAGGAAAGAGAAAAACAAAGGCACGGGGGAGGGGGCTGCTTAAGTCAGGTGGAAAACGGCTGATCCGGAAGAGGTAAAGGAAAAGAAAATCATTCCCGCGGAGGGCCAGGTTCTTCCATCCAGGCCACTCAGGGCGCTGCGCCTCTCGGGCCGCTGAAAGACGCCGGGAAGTGAGCCGGGTCGCAGGAGGCGCAGGGGCGGAGCGGGGCAGCTAAGAGCCCACCGCCCTCACGCCCCACCTTGGGCATTCTGACCCGCTCCCGGGTGCCCAGCCCTGGCCCGGGGCCCACCCTGCGCATCGCGGCCCGCCGCCGCTGTTGCACGATTCCGGCCGGCGGCCTCTCCCGCGCCGAGAGCGAAGTTGGCAAAGTTTACCCCTAAGTTTCCCCGTCGCTTCTCCGGACCCAGGAAGGGCCTCCAAGTCCCTGGTGGCCGGTGGGGAGCGGCAGCACGCTCTGGAGAGCTCTGGAGGCCCCCGGTCCGCGTCTCCTGGGATGCTCGGAGTCCGGATTTCTGGCCAAATACGAATTCCACCCTGTGCGGACGCCAGGCCACGCTCTCAGGAGTCCGCGGCTGCTAATAGCGGAGAAAGAGAACGCGAAAGTGAGAGAGAGGGAGAGAGAGAGAAGGAAAAAAAATATTCTCAGCTCAATTTAAGTCTCATGGAAAGGGCTTACAACTGTAATTAAATCATTAAATTCTTGTCTACGCTTCACAGAGCGGAGAGAAATTAACTTCCCACCAACCTCATTTTCTATTTGAACATGAAATAATGATTTTCTGCCCGTCTAATTACAAAGCCAACATCTGATCAAGCCAGCATCCAGAGGGGATTATCGCATGCACGAGTATTAGACCTCATTACCAGCTTGAGTGCAAAATTATTACATCTTGTAATTGGATGGTGAGATTTATATACAGATCGGCCCGGTTTCTGTAAGATTGTAATTACAAGCTTCGTTGGTTAGCTACTTATCAGAACTTTGCAGGAAAACAAAACAAATGACTGAGGAAAACGAGCATTTCATTAACCTGTAACCCGAGCGCGAGGGGGAGGGAACGGTAGGAGCGCGCGCCGCAGCGTCTGCAGGAAGCTCAGAGATCGCGGGTTGGCACCGCAGCCCAGGGACTCAGGGCCTGGGAGGGAAGGACAGAAGATGGGCCGGGGCTGGGAGTCCCAGGGCTGCAGCGGCTCCCCTTGACCGGGACGCATGAGCACCGTGAGGCTGGGTGAGAAGGGGGCAGGAAGCGGGCCTGGTGACTCAGCTCTTGTGAAGTGCGCGGCGCAGCCCCCAGAGCTTGGCGGGCCGGCGGACCCCGGGCACACGTCGGGCAGCGGCTCCTGGTGCGCAACTGGCGCACGCGCGCCAAGTGTGTGCGAGGGACAGACACCCTCTCTGAACACTCCCCGCTCCCTAGGCAGCATTGAGAGAGCCTGCAGTGAGTCTCCAAAGCGCTTTGTGCGCTAGGAATGTTGAAAGAAGGCAAGATGATGGAGAAGCTTCTGCGTGAAGCGCGTTCGTGCGCGCGACTTTCCCAAATCTACTTCCATGCACCTGCTTTTCTTCCCTGTGCGAGTGTGTCACTCTGACCATTTAATCTGTTGAATTAAAAATCCCTGGAAAAGGTTCAGCTGCCCTCGGACCCTCGAGTTCAGCCCACAGCCAGGCTCCACTGGCCCGGTCGAGTTGGCGGACCAGCGCCACGGTAGGACGCGGCTGCCTGGGATGCTGAGTCTCGACGTGGCGCGCAGATGGCCCGGACAGACCAGGGCTGTTCTCAGTTGGAAAGTAGGGTAGCCAGGAGGCCGCTTCTGCTCGAGGCCTAGGGAGCCTGGAGGGATCTAATATGCGAGGTTCTTGGGTCCGTGTCTGGGTCTGGAGGCTCACCCCTTGGGCTGTGGGCGTCCCCCACCCCCCAGCCAGCGCGACTGAGTTCCTAAGAGCCGCCTGGCCCTTCCCTGGCCTCTTTCTCGCCGCCTGCAGTCCGACGCAGCCAGGTCGATAGCTGGTTAATGCGGAAGGAGCATCTCCGAGGCTCATTATTGTTTTTCTTTTCCTTCTGAAAAAAGCTGAATTAAATATCGGGAGTCTCACTCGATCACTTACAGCGCAGCCCCATTCCCCCCACCTCAGAATCTCGCTCTCCCCCCTGGTCTGGTGCCACCACTTTGTACAAACACTATGACTTCAGGGCCGTCGAGGCTCGAGGTCTGACACCTAGGAAACATCCCGGAAAATAACGTTACTCTCAATTTTGTAATCCCAAGTTTCTTTGCGTGAAAGTTAGCTCAACATTCTCTATGCTACTCTCTGAGAGGTGTAATGGGAAACGAAATCAGGCCTCGAGGAGATATTTCAAAGCCAGGGCGGCCCCTGATGACGCCTCCTTCGGCTAGGCTCCTGAGAAGGCACCAGGCTCCCCTACACCAGGCTGAGGCGGGAGGGAAGGTGATAGGGAAACTGCTCAGATGCAGTCTGGGAATACCCCACTTTCCCTCATTGCCACCGAACCTGGTCCTCCTCCATGCTTCCTCCCCGTCCCCCCCCCGCCCCGCAAGGTTTTGGCATTCACACCTACTAGGGCTGCGGGCCTGTGCCAAGACCCCCGGAAAGAGGTGGGAAGTGGGAGGTGGGCGGTGGGGGTGGGATCAAAACTGGGTGCCTGCCGTGGAAGTGGAAGCATCTTTCATTCCAGAGCTGGGCTCCCCAGTACTGTGCTCCCCAGAGCTGTGATCAGAGACAGCAGGGGCCAAGACCCTCTGATCTCCTCTAATCCCGCCACTCTGGTGGAATTCGAATTCGATTCCTGGATCCATCCATGCAAGGTGACGGTTTCCGCCTCCGAGCTGGGGCTGGCCACTCCACGGCAGAGTCGCCACCCCCGTTTTGTCTCCGGGGCGTGCCCACTGCAGGCCTGGCTGGCTTGTGGGTCGCGGCCGCGGCCTAAAGCTCTGAGCCCCCAGCCGCGGCAATGCTGGGAATTTCAATGCTGCTGTCGACTGCACGCCCTAATCCGTGAAGGTGGGAGCCCGATCCTGGGATTTCAAGTTTGATTCAGGAAATATCCCATCATTAAACCAAAACTCTTGCCTTCCATCCCCACCGGAGGCGGTGGGAGGATCCTTGCTGAGAGAAAAAGGTTAGCGCCGGGACCGGGAGAAGGGGTAGGGGTCGCGCAAGGAAAGATCTCTACAGACGAAAACGCCAATATAGAAACTTCTCGAAGAGCTCTCCAAAAGTTCCTAGCGCCTCCGTGGCCCGGCGCCCTGCTCCTCCCCCATTCCCAGCCGCCTGGGGCGCGGGCCTGCTTCACCGATTTGTGGCCGCTCCCTACCCTTCCAGCGCCCCCGGATTGCCACCCTTCAGCCCCTGGAGCCAGCCCGCCATTTTAGTAAGGGATTCGCACACGGACCCGGGGGCGGCGTTAAGTGGCTAATCTCAGGGTTTCGTCCTCCTGGGTGGGGGGCTGCCTCGCCCCCGCAGGGCCTCTGAAGACGATATTAGGACGCACTCCCTCGCTCCCCACCCCCACGCCGGCTGCTAGCTCCCTCCCTACGCTGCTGAAGGTGGCTGGGAGTCGAGAGGTGCGAACTGCAAAACGGGCTCGGGCACAGGGGGGCCCCCGGAGCCAGCCTCGGCCACGGTCCCGCGCCTCGGCCTGGGGACAGGCTCGGAGGGGCGGGAGGCGGGAGGGGCGAGCTGACCCTGCACTCACCCAGTCCCCGCGCCTCTCGCTCCCCCGCCCGGCGCGGGCAGGAGAGGGCGGGCAGGGACTCGCGGAGCTCAGGCTCCCGCCCCTGCCCCGCCCCGCCCTGCGCGCGGAATCCGCGGGGGTGGGCGGCCTCGCCCGTAAGGCGCCCAGGCGATTGGCGACTCGAGGAAGAGACGCGGGGAAAAGTCGAATAAGAGGGCGCGACGTCAGACCCGAGATTTGGGGAAGGGCGAGGGAGGGGGTGGAAGGGCGGGGATGGACACACAGACACGGACACACACCCCCCGCGCGGCACCCTAAGTGTCCACAACTTTTGGCTGCCTTAGTTAGCCCAGGGTGCAGAGGCTGGAAAGGTTGGGGGAAGTATCGTGTGAGTAAAGAGAGAGATTTAAAGAATAGAAGTAGTGAGAGAGGAAAAAGTGAAGGGAACGGACCGGAGAGCAAAAGCCATCGTGAGAAAGGGAAAGGGAAGGGGAGAGGAGAAAGGAGAGTTTCATAGCGTCCAGGGCAGTGCAGGAGCCCGAAGGAGCGGAAGCGATCCTTGGGGGAAGAGGAGTGCGGAGAGGGGAGGGGAGAGGAAGGGCGAGGAGGGGGAGTGAAAACTAGAGGAGGGAGAAGGAAGCGAGGCGCGACACTGCTGGGGAGAGGAGGGCAGTGAGGAGCGAGGCGCGGGCAGAGGCAGCTCCGGCGGCCGAGAGGAGGGAGCGCGGCGCAGAGAGGAGGGGCTTGCGCCCCGTAGAAATGTCAATCAGAGCCCGGAGCCCCGGGAATCTCCGCCAATCTGTTCGGACCTGACCTGGCTCCTCGCCGCCGCCGTCGCCGCCGCGGAGCAGATCAATAGGCGAACGCGGAGCACAGCGCAGCGCGGGCGGCAGCGCGGCCCCAAGCCCGGCCCAGTCCCGATGCGCGCCGGAGCCCGCGGGCTGCGCTGAGCTGGGCGGCCCGGGGGCCGGGCCCCCTCTCCGTCCGTGCCCCGCGGGCCACCATGTCCTTCCCCCAGCTGGGATACCAATACATCCGCCCGCTTTACCCGTCCGAGCGTCCGGGGGCCGCTGGCGGCAGCGGCGGCAGCGCGGGGGCCCGGGGCGGCCCAGGTGCTGGAGCCTCAGAGTTGGCCGCCTCGGGGTCCCTGTCCAACGTGCTCTCGTCAGTGTACGGGGCCGCGGGCTGCGCTGAGCTGGGCGGCCCGGGGCCGGGCCCCTCTCCGTCCGTGCCCCGCGGGCCACCATGTCCTTCCCCAGCTGGGATACCAATACATCCGCCCGCTTTACCCGTCCGAGCGTCCGGGGCCGCTGGCGGCAGCGGCGGCAGCGCGGGGGCCCGGGGCGGCCCAGGTGCTGGAGCCTCAGAGTTGGCCGCCTCGGGGTCCCTGTCCAACGTGCTCTCGTCAGTGTACGGGGCGCCCTACGCCGCGGCCGCGGCGGCCGCCGCCGCCCAAGGCTACGGCGCCTTCCTGCCCTACGCCGCGGAGCTGCCCATCTTCCCACAGCTGGTAAGAGCCCGCGGAGCCAGGGAAGGAGGGGTTGGCGCCGGGGCGCAGGGCGAGCTGAGCGCGCGGGGTTCGGACTAGAGGGGTGCAGGCCAGGAGGGGGGAGGCAGCGACGGCTGGGGCTCACCCGCGCTCCCTCCGCGCGTGTCCCTTCCTTCTCCATGTGCCTACAGGGCGCGCAGTATGAGCTGAAGGACAGCCCCGGGGTGCAGCATCCGGCCGCGGCTGCCGCGTTTCCGCACCCGCACCCCGCCTTCTACCCGTATGGCCAATATCAATTCGGGGACCCGTCCCGTCCCAAGAACGCCACCAGGGAGAGCACCAGCACGCTCAAGGCCTGGCTCAACGAGCACCGCAAGAACCCCTACCCCACCAAGGGCGAGAAGATCATGCTGGCCATCATCACCAAGATGACCCTCACCCAGGTGTCCACCTGGTTCGCCAACGCGCGCCGGCGCCTCAAGAAGGAGAATAAGATGACTTGGGCGCCTCGCAGCCGCACTGACGAGGAGGGAAACGCTTATGGGAGCGAGCGCGAGGAGGAAGACGAAGAGGAGGACGAGGAGGATGGCAAACGCGAGCTAGAGCTGGAGGAGGAGGAGCTCGGGGGGGAGGAGGAGGACACGGGGGGCGAGGGCCTGGCGGGCGACGACGAGGACGAGGAGATCGATTTGGAAAACTTAGACGGCGCGGCCACTGGGCCTGAGCTGTCCCTGGCTGGGGCGGCTCGCAGGGATGGCGACCTCGGCCTGGGACCCATTTCGGACTCCAAAAATAGCGACTCAGAAGACAGCTCTGAGGGCTTGGAGGACCGGCCACTATCGGTCCTGAATCTGGCTCCAGCGCCACCACCAGTGGCCGTGGCCTCGCCGTCTCCGCCCTTACCCCCCGTGGGCCTGGACCCCTGCGTTCCCGCACCAGCCCCCGCCTCCGCCCTGCAGAAGCCCAAGATCTGGTCCCTCGCGGAGACTGCCACAAGCCCGGACAACCCGCGCCGCTCGCCTCCCGGCGCGGGGGGGTCTCCACCGGGGGCAGCGGTCGCGCCTCCAGCCCTGCAGCTCTCCCCGGCCGCCGCCGCCGCCGCCGCTCACAGACTGGTCTCAGCGCCGCTGGGCAAGTTCCCGGCTTGGACCAACCGGCCGTTTCCAGGCCCGCCGCCCGGTCCCCGCCCGCACCCGCTCTCCCTGCTGGGCTCGGCCCCTCCGCACCTGCTGGGACTTCCCGGAGCTGCGGGCCACCCGGCTGCCGCCGCCGCCTTCGCTCGGCCGGCGGAGCCCGAAGGCGGAACAGGTGACTGCGGGGCGCGGAGCGGGGGCGGGCTCTGCGGATAGTGCCGGAGCTGGCCGGGACGGGCAGGGTCCGGGAGGCGCAGGGCGCGTCCCTCTCGGCTCCTGCTTTCTGCGGCCCTGGGCGCCGGAACCGAGCGTTCTAAAGGCCCTCCTTTTTCTTCCCCCGCTTCCCTTAGATCGCTGTAGTGCCTTGGAAGTGGAGAAAAAGTTACTCAAGACAGCTTTCCAGCCCGTGCCCAGGCGGTAAGACCCCGAGGTTGGGGGCCTGAGGGGACTGGCTGGCGGGGAAAGGAGAGAACGCGGAGCACCACGCACGGCCTTTTGCCCCGGAATAGGAGGGAACCCTGCTGGGACGCATTTTGTAAAAGGGGACGAAAGTCATTTCTTCGGTCTCCCCTGTAGGCCCTGCGACAGCTCTCCAGGTACAGCCCAGGCACCCCAGGCGCGGCCGGTGGGTACAGCGCCTGTACCTTCTAGGGGAAGCTTTGCGTGGCTGGGCCCACAGGCCACTGGGGCGGGTGGCGGCTCTCTGACGCTCACCTCTTTCCAGCCCCAGACCTTGGGTCCTGACGCCTCGTGCCCACCCTACAGTTAAACCCCCAACACACACATCTACAACTGGACATAATTTTACATTGCGACACCTTCCTGACTCTCGGCCGCAACCCAAGTAGGATCTCCCCGCCCTAGGCAGCCTCTGCGCTCCTGAATCTCACCTTTTTTGCTATTATTGTCTCTCTCTTACAGGCCCCAGAACCATCTGGACGCCGCCCTGGTCTTATCGGCTCTCTCCTCATCCTAGTTCTTTAAAAAAAAAAAAAGAAAGAAAGAAACAAAACTTTTTTTAATCGTTGTAATAATTGTAAAAAAAAAAAAATCCCTCTGTATAGTTACAACTTGTAAGCATGTCTGTGTATAAATACCTAAAAGCAAAACAAAAAAAAAAAGGAAAGAAAAAAGAAATAAAACCAGTCCTCCTCAGCCCTCCCCAAGTCGCTTCTGTGGCACCCCGCATTCGCTGTGAGGTTTGTTTGTTCGGTTGATTTTGGGGGGTGGAGTTTCAATGAGAATAAACGTGTCTGCCTTTGTGTGTGTGTATATATATACAGAGAAATGTACATATGTGTGAACCAAATTGTACGAGAAAGTATCTATTTTTGGCTAAATAAATGAGCTGCTGCCACTTTGACTATAACCCGCCTGTCTGCCCCCTCAACGGATCTGTTTGGTGGTTTTTTGTTTTTTGGGTTTTTTCTCCTCTTGGTTGTTTGAAGAATTCGCGGGAAAGGACAAGAGACGAATCAGGACCGAGTAGTCAAACGACAGCAATAGCTGAGGGGGCGCAGAAGTGGCGGGGCTAGGGGCGCCGCAGCAGGAGAAGTGGCTGGAAAAGCACCTGGGGCGGCGGAGAGAACTGGAGCAGGAGACAGGTGGGAGACCCCGGCAAGATTCCCTGCTAAGAGCCGGGAATCTGGGCCCGACCCGCAGTTCTGCGGGAGCAACCGCGGTGACTTGGTTCCTTCTCTGGCGATCTTGCCAAAATATTTAGATAAGGGTCTGGACACAACGGGGTTAGCCTGCGCGGGTGGCGGGAGCGTGTTCTCATCATTCCCGCCCCCCCCCGCCCGTCCCCATTCTTTGATCGACACAATTGAGGTTTTCTCAGTGTTACCTATAAGAGGTTGTGCGAGCCCAGATTACATCCGCCTTCCAACCCGGTTGCACCCCTTCCCTCTTTATAAATGTCAGGGTGTGGGGTGACTGTGGAGGCGGATATGGAGAAGAGGGGAGCCTAGGGGTACATATCAACCCTCTAGATGTTGTGTGACTGCCCAGCTCTAGTTGAGAGTTGGGGAGCCCGGGTCCTGGCAGCATCTGTGCGTCTTGGCACCCTGGTGGGTTTTCCCACGTGCCCTAGAAGAGGCATCCTGCTAAGGTCCCGGCGCAGGGGTTGCGGGGGTGTCAGACCCGCAGCACCTTTCCAGCCGGGATTCTGGCTCCAGGCGGGCCTGGGGTGGGCGGACCGGGGAGGCAGCTGGGAAATTTGGGGCTGGAGCTCCCTCTACAGGACAAAGGGGACGCTCGGCGCCTCGCCTCCCTGGCCTCTCCACCGCGCGCCGCGCCCCCTCAGCACCCTCTTTTTCCTCTCTCAGTCAGCCAGCCAACCTTGCCCAAGTTTGACTTGAAGAAGCTGTAGGGAGTGTTTGGGCGAAGTGACACCTCGGGGTAAGAAGGAGAGACACATTTTTTTGCCCCCTCCCCACGTTACTAAAGGTACGATGTGGCCAGATGCGGGGTGTTTGACCCTCAGAGTGGCGCGTGTGACTATCTCCCGCGTTCCAGGGAGGTATGGGAAGCGCGCACAACCCCCGAAGCCACAGAACAAGACATGGCTCAACATTGCTCAACTTCGACGTTCGGCGGTAGCAGAGCAGAGCCCGACAGGACCGGGCCATGCGGGCCCAGCGGTCAGCGCCGCGCCTCGGGAGTGCCTTCCGCGAAGGGGGCGATCAAGGTGCGGCGGCGCCCCATGGGCGAGTGGGGAGGGGGCTGTGTCGGCCTCTGTGTCACTCTGCGGGCGCACAGAGGGCTGGCGAACCGCTAGTGGACACCCGGCAAAGCCGCTCCTCTGCTGGCTTGCTCCTCCAGCCCCTTCCCCAGAGGCCAAAGAGACGTTTCCTCGGCTCCCCAGCGTTCCCTCTCTTTGTTAACGGTGTTTCTGGGGTTCAGGCTCCTTCCCAGTTCGTAAGCTCAAGCTGAGGTTTCGCTCTGGCCCTGCTCACAGCGCCCCCAGACGTGGAGCCCGCTCATCCTCGCGGACTTGCACCTGAGGCCAGAACGCCAGGACCGGGGCAGAGACTGGTTAGCACATTGAATGACTTTACAAGGACAGCACTCTGACACCTCAACAGCTCACGCCTCACAAGCTTAACTGTGGCACCGACTCTGCTCCCACTTACCCCCTGAGAAACCCAAGGCAGACAATTCACTTCTCTGAGCCCTTATCTCCTCATCTGCAAAATGGGAATAATGAGGGCAAAGAGGAAGAATGTCCAGGGCCGACACGAGGTAGGTGGCAGAAGCAATCTTACTCTTTTTTTCTTTAGAGACAGGATCTCACTCTGTTGCCCAGGCTGGAGTATTGCCCAGCCTGTTGTCCAGGCTAGTGCAATCATAGCTCACTGCAACCTCAAACTTCTGGGCTCAAATCATCCTCCTATGTCAGCCTTCTACTCACTGGAACTACAGGCACACACCACCACACCCAGCTATTTTTTTATTTTTGTAGAGACAGGGTCTCTCTATGTTGCTCAGGCTGATCTTCAACTCCTGGCCTCAAGCAATCCTCCCACCTCAGCCTCCCAAAGCACTGGGAGTACAGGCTTGATCCTCAGCACCTGGTCATTTTACTATTAAAATTACATTTCAGAACCTCCAACTTCACTTTTTAAACTCCCAGCAGTATTACACTCCACCCTTTTCATTAGCAACAAAAGTGAGGTGTCCGCCTTCAGGCATCCCAGAATCCTTTGCAACTCCAGCTCAGCTAAGCAAGAGAGGAAACTTCCCAGGCAGGGGCACAGCAGAGAGGGGGCTGTGATCATGGAGGTGACAGCAGAAGTTAGGTGGCCTCTCTACACTGAACACCACCCAAGAGGAGGCAGGGGATCTGCTCACAGCCAGATGGGTATGGAGAAGCAGGTGGGGCTTGAAGATGCCTGAGTGCAGGTCTCTAGGTCTTTCTCTGGTGGAGACCGTGGAGTAAGGTCAGCTTCTCAGGCCACATCCCAGGGATAATGGTTCTTGCATGAGCCACCTTCTGTCCCCACTGAAAAAGCAGTATGTTTAGGTGCCAGAGGAGACTTGGCATAAACCTAGGAGCAGTTCCCATGCATCTGTATTTTCTCTTATCCCATAGAACACATAAGCCCTCAACTGGTCCCAAGCTGACCCCAATAAGATAACCTAATCAAAACAGAAAAAGAATCTCAGCTTCGCAGCTGAAAGAGGGAAGAGGAGACAGTCCTCTTGGCATCTCTTTCACTTGACTGAACTCCCATTTCTTCTCTTCCTCCCAGAACCTCCTCCCTAAGCCCTCCCCTCATCTCCCTCCCCTCAGGGGTCCCTGGAATGCCTCCATCCCTTATTGTCTGTCCTTAAAATCTTAAAGGGAAACCAGGAGGGAGACAAGGAGAGGGACTATGGGAATCTCATCCCTGGTCCTGATTAAGCTTCAATTAGAAATAAAATATGTCAATCACTCCTCCTGGAAGGGGTTTCTGCTGTCGGGGCTGGTTATGCAAAGCGCTCCAAGGTGTGTGGGGATAATCAATTAGGTCAGAGGAGGAGAAGTGTGGCACTGCTTCCCTCATTATCTGCGTGGAGCTGGGGAGCGGGGGAGCATCCCAGAGCCAGGGAGACGGAGGAGAATGAAATTATCTCCCTAAGTGATTGTCCACCTCTGGGACCAGCATATTAATGGTTTCCAATTGAATTTCTCTCTAGGGGAATACAGGAAGGGGGAGGTGGGGTACAGCTGGAAAACAACATGGAAGGACCAGAGGGCAGGTGCAACAGAAGCCAATCACCTGTCCCAGGTGAGGAATGAGGACAGGGCAGGGTCCCAGCTACCAGGCGGGCGTTCTCTGAGCACCCGGAGGACAGCCGGGCTCAAAAACTCCACTGTCTTAGCCCTGCCTGAGTTTTACAAGGTCGGCCATAGGGATTGAATGCTTGGGTAAGAATTGGATATCAGACATTTTCTGTTTTAGTTTTATTGGGAGTTTTTGCTGGAGACTTGCTTTGGGCCTAATTGTTTGTATCCTTCTAGAAATGTCCTCTGTATCCTACAATTTCTGGTTGCAGCTACCCTTCACCCTCATTGAGTGAAAATGGACAATTGTTCGTAAAAATTGTGTCTGTGATGAACTAACACCAGCTTGAGTGGAGGCAGGGCTCATACTCTGTCTAGGCTCACTTTTGACATTCATGCAATGGAGGGCTTGGATTAGATGAATTTATCCAAGCTTTCTTCCAAATCCGGTGTTGTCCAGGATTAGGCATAAAGGAAAGAACTGTGAATTCAAAGATAATTGTGGGGGTGAGGGTGCCCTTTGACCTCTCTGGATACTGCCTGTTGATCCTAATTCGCTGCTGTCCTTGGATTCAGCCAACTTGACCAATTAAAAATGCCCGTCTGGTGCCGTGGCTCATATCTGTAATCCCAGCACCTTGAGAGGCCAAAGCGGGCAGGTCACAAGGTCAATAGATCGAGACCATCCTGGCCAAAATGGTGAAACCCTGTCTCTACTAAAAATACAAAAATTAGCTGGGTGTGGTGGCATGCGCCTATAATTCCAGCTACTCTGGAGGCTGAGGTGGGAGAATCGCTTGAACCAGGGAGTCGGAGGTTGCAGTGAGCCGAAATCGCGCCACTGTACTCCAGGCTGGTGACAGAGTGAGATTCTGTTTCAAAAAAAACAAAAACAGAAACAAAAACAAAAAAATCCCTGTCTATTGCGTGATGAACCTAGCTTTGATGCAGTTGCCCCTCCCCTCTAAAGAGGCTCTCCAAAGGCCATCCCAATGGTCTGAATGGAAAACCACCACAAAGGCATCTCTTCTCGAGGTAAGGGCATGACTGGAAAGGGTCTTAAGAGTAGAGCATGGCCGGGCGCGGTGGCTCAAGCCTGTAATCCCAGCACTTTGGGAGGCCGAGACGGGCGGATCACAAGGTCAGGAAATCGAGACCATCCTGGCTAACGCGGTGAAACTCCGTCCCTACTAAAAAAAATACAAAAAACTAGCCAGGTGAGGTGGCAGGCGCCTGTAGTCCCAGCTACTCGGGAGGCTGAGGCAGGAGAATGGGGTAAACTTGGGAGGCGGAGCTTCCAGTGAGCTGAGATCCGGCCACTGCACTCCAGCCTGGGTGACAGAGCGAGACTCTGTCTCAAAAGAAAAAAAAGAGTAGAGCAGTTGTCCTCAACCAGGCAATTGTGCTTTTCCCTTGCCCCCTCCCTGGGGACATTTGACAATGTCTGGAGTCATTTTTGATCATCAGAACTAGGGTAGGGGTGCTATTGGCATCTCATAGGTAGCAGTCAGAGGTGCTGCAAAACAATCCTCCACTACAAAGAGTTAGCCAGCCCCAAATTTCAGTACTGCTGAGGTTGAGAAAGACAGAGCTGAAGCAGGGAGAGATGTCTAAGGCAGCCACAGCAAGATTTTCTCCTGCAAGCCACAGCTTTGTTGAGAGAAACATTAAAACAAGGTGCTAAGCAGAGCGTTTTTGTTCTTTAACAACTTTTGGCCCTGGAACGGGGAAGTCAGGTGAGAGAGAAAGCAAACAGAAAATTGTGTGAGCCTGAGGAAAACAGAAGAGTAGGTTTCAACTCAGCCTGGTGCCCAGGGCCGGAGTGTCTGGAGGCAGAACCTTCTGGGGTGAAAGAGTGGGAGTCACCCCCAGTGAGACGTGTGTCTGGAAAGCTGGGGCCTGTCTCCCTTGAATCTTAATGTCAGGTGCAGGTTACTAGAAGATTCTAGCAGATGAGAACTTAACTAGTGTGGCTTTTGCCTTGAATGGGTGTATTTATTTACTTGCTTATTTTTCATGTGTGTATGTGTGTGTGCGCGCGCGTGCGTGCATGTGTGTTTGTGTGTGTCCCGTGTCAGGGTGCAGGAAGGAGACAAAGGAAGGGTAAGCTCACACTCTGGGGCCGGGCGGGCCAGGACTGGAAGGCTGTGATTTCATGGCTTTTGTACTGGGTGGCAAGTCTGCATTCTCTCACTGCACCAGGCCGGTAACAAGTGGGCCCGCAGCCCTCCGGGGCCTTTGGAGTGCACTCATCTGAGAGATTGTGCTTTTCCCCGCCGCTCAGATTTATTTTGCCAAAGTTACAGGGCAATTATGGAAATGCGCCCTTTGAAGCTGGGCTGATTTCTCTTTATTTTCTTCTCCCTGACAAAGCAGAGCTTCCCTGCCTCTTGCTGGTCTCTCTGTCCTCTCTCTCTCCCTTTCCTCTTTTTTTCCTGATATTTATTAGATAGCAGGAGTTTCCAGAGGTTATGTGAAAAAATCTTTTAAATGATGATAAAAATGCAGACAGATTAAAATAATGTTACTATTATTTGTGTGTGTGTGTGTGTGTGTGTGTGTGTGTGTGAGAAAGGACTTTGATGACCAGGAGGGGAGAAATAGATTCAGAATAGCAGGAGGCAGACTTCTCCTGCCCGGATGGTGGGTGCACCCTAGTCAAGCCTGAGGCCCGCAGCAGCCTGGCTGGCCCACAGGCTGGCAGTGGACTGGTCTGGCCACCTGAGGCCCCTGCTGTGCCCCTGGAATCCACAGCTCCACAAACTAAGCAGAAGTGCTTGTCTGATTCCTCACACCTCTGGAATAAGAGGCCCAGGCTCCACATAGCAGTGTTTTCTGGGTTTGGTACATTATTTATCACTGGAGAATGGAATCTGGAGTCTCCATGTGAACCGGCCCCACTGATTTCGCTTGGCCGCCCCACTTTGCTTGATGCTGGGGCATTGAGGAAAAGTGTCTGAAGCCAGATGGCATCCACCTCAGTGCTGGTGAGGCCCGTGGAGGGGGAGAGTTGGCCCGGATTGCTGGGTGTCCGGGGGCCTCTGTTTCTATTTCTTAGAGTGGCTTTGAAGTTTTCTTTGTCCATATTTTTGTTTGCCCCTTCCTTCCTCCCTTCCTGTCTTTGGGGTGAATGGCTAGTTATCTGTGGAGAAACACCAACAGGAAGTCTTGTCACCTCCAGGAGCTGGCGTTGGCCCCGGTGCCCTGCGTAGAGTGGAGGCCGTTTCAGTGCTCACTTCCTTGGCCTGTTTCAAAATATAAAATGAACTGAGAGTGGTGGCTCAGGCCTGTAATCCCAGCACCTTGGGAAACCAAGGTGGGTGGATCACCTGAGGTCAGGAGTTTGAGACCAGCCTGGCCAACGTGGCGAAACCCGGTCTCTACTAAAAATACAGAAATTAGCTGGGCATGGTGGCGCATGCCTGTAGTCCCAGTTATTTGGGGGCTGAGGCAGGAGAATCACTTGAACCCGGGAGGTAGAGGTTGCAGTGAGCTGAGATCGCGTCATTGCCCTCTAACCTGGGCAACAAGAGCAAAACCCCATCTCAAAAAACAAATAAAAATAAAAATAGAATAGAGTAAAGTATGTGCTGATGATGTGAGAGACCTCTTCTCTGCACTGTCCATACATTTTATTTAATGTTCATAGCCCCTCTATGGAAGGCAGTATTATTATCTCACTTTCACAGATGAGGAAACTAAGGCTTGGAGTTGAGCGGGGCAGAAGGATGGGGGTATCAGGAAACTCTTCTGGAAACACAGAGCAATCTCTATGGATTAGACAAAGTCAAGGCAGAACATTCCATAAGGCGTGATGTCATCTGAACCGCAAGGGGAATATGTGTGTGTGCGCGCACAAGAAGCTGGTAAGAGTGGTTCCCTCAGGGAAAGGAGCTGGCAGCTGGGAGTTGACAGGACTGTTTTCCAGGGTTATCCCTCTGCTCCTTTTGAATCATGCGACAGCTCTTTAAAAAGCTGTTTTGTGTGTATTTTTTATTTTATTTTATTTTATGTTTTTGCACGCAGTCTTGCTCTGTGGCCTAGGCCAGAGTACAGTGGTGGGATCTCGGCTTACTGCAACCTCCACCTCCCGAGTTCAAGCGATTCTCATGCCTCAGTCTCTCGAGTAGCTGGGATTACAGGTACACACCACCACACCTGGCTAAATTTTCTATTTTTTCACCATGTTGCCCAGGCTGATCTTTAACTGCTGGATTCAAGCAATCTTCCCGCCTTCGTCTCCCAAAGTACTATGATTACAGGCGTTAGCCATCGTGCCTGGCCTATTTTGCTTGTTTTAAAATAAATAAAATGCATCTGGGAGAGGAGAGAGAAAGAGAAACGCAAGAAACCACCTTCTCCGGATCTCTCAGCGAAGTTGAAAATGACTCACTTGTTGGACACCACAGATATTCACAAAGCACCTGTGTAGGAACATGCACCTCAGGCGTGGTGCTCCAGAAGATGGAACCCAGAATCAGACTGCCTTCGTTCAAATCCCAGCTGCATCACGCTCTAACTGTGGAACCTTGGGGTACCAACTTCACCTCTCTGAGCTTGGCTCCCTCCTAAAATAGAAAGAATAATTATATTACCTTTCTCATAGGCTGCTGAGAAAATGAAGTGAGTGAATTCATGCCAAAAGCAACGCATCATTCATAATGCTTGGCCTCATGCATAATCATTAACTAATACATTACATATGTTATTTTTATTGATTATAACAACCACCCTAGGCCATAAGCATAATTGTCCCCATTTTATAGATAGGTAAATCCAAGCTCAGCCACTTGTTCAGCATGGTCCATCAAGGGTGGAGCCAGCACTGATTCAGGGCTTTCTGACTCTGGAATGGACAGGCATGCATTCGTCTGTGCTGGAATCTACACTGGTTCATGCATCGAGATTTGGAGTGCAGTGTTCTGCAGCTGTGAACTCACTTTAATCCCATGCTATCCCTCTACTTGACCTACCTGATGTTCACGGGCGTGACACTGTCTTGGATGGGCCAGGGTCACGTGCAGCCCTAGCACATTGCATCCACCTGCCTCCACTGTGGAAGACAGAATGCAAGGGCATCTGAGAGCTGTGTCAGGAATAACCTGGAATCTGTTGTCCTCTCTCCTCTCTCTCTCTCTCTTTTTTTTTGAAATGGAGTCACCCTCTATAGGCCAGGCTGCAGTGCGGTGGCATGATCTTGGCTCGCTGCAACCTCTGCCTCCCAGGTTCAAGCAAGTCTCCTGCCTCCGCCTCCTGAGTACCTGGTATTACAGGCACCTGCCAGCATATCCAGCTAATTTTTGTGTTTTTAATAGAGACAGGGTTTCACCGTGTTGGCCAGGCTGTCTTGAAATCCTGACCTCAGGTGATCTGCCCAGCCTCAGCCTCCCAAAGTGCTGGGATTACAGGCTTAAGCCACTGCACCCGGCCCTCTCATTTATTCTTTCAATAGGAACAGGACAGGACGAAGATCTCTGTCCACTCCTTTAATTGCTTCTCATCTTCACTCCTGGTGGAAGGAGGCTTTGGGGGTAATTGCACATTGAAATTTTGCTGTGAGAAGCCATCTACATTAGCAGGAGAAAGGCTTGCTTTCCTTCTAGATTTTCGCTCCTCAATGTGTGGTCCCTGGACCAGCACCCGTAGCATCAGCCTGGGAGCTGGTTAGAAATGTGAATTCTCAGGCCCCTTCCAGGTCCACTCAATCAGAATTTGCATTTTCCTAGGAGTACCTGTGTGATGCCAGTGCAATCTTTTTTGTCTTTTTTTTTTTTTTTTTTTTTTGAGATATGGTCTCACTCTATCACCCAGGCTGGAATGCAGTGATATGATTATAACATTAGCCTACAGTTAGGCAAAATCATCTAACACAAAGCCTGTTTTGTTTATATTTTATTTTATTTTATTTTATTTTTGAGACAGAGCCTCGTTCTGTCACCCAGGTTGGAGTGCAGTGGCACGATCTTGGCTCACTGCAAACTTCTACCTCCCAGGTTCAAGCGATTCTCCTGCTTCAGCCTCCCGAGTAGCTGGGACTATAGACATGCACCGCCATGCCCAGCTAATTCTTATATTTTTCATAGAGATGGGGTTTCACCATGTTGGCCAGGCTGGTCTCGAACTCCTGACCTCAAGTTATCTGCCCGTCTTGGGATTACAGGCGGGAGCCAACACACCTGGCCACAACACCTGTTTTATAATAAAGTGTTGATTATCTCTCATACTGCATATTTCCAGCCTGGGAAAATATTACATTGCAATGGTTTTGCACCATTGTAAAGCCAAAAAATCGTAAGTTGAACCATCGTAAGTTTGAAATTATTATTTAAATTAATTGTATCTGTTTCTTTATAGGTTTTAAATGTAATTATTAGAATTTTTTTGAGACTCTGTTGCCCAGGCTGGAGTACAATGGCACAATCTCTGCTCATTGCAACCTCCGCCTCCCAGGATTTTCTCTCTCAAGTGATTCTCCTGCCTCAGCCTCTTGAGTAGCTGGGATTACAAGTGTGAGCCACCACACCCTGCTAATTTTTGTGTTTTTAGTAGAGATGGGGTTTCACCATGTTAGCCAGGCTGGTCTCAAATGCCTGACCTCAGGTGAGCCGCCCGCCTTGTTATCTCAAAGTGCTGGGATTACAGGCATGAGCCACAGCCTCCGGCCAGAAATTTTTAAATGACGTACATGGCACATGTTGTTCCTAGTGGGCAGCACTGACCTCAAAAGACTGAGGTGCAGGAGTCCATATTCCAGCACCACTGTTTGCCAGTTAATGCACCTTGAGCAAATTAGCTTAGCCACACTAAGCCTCAGTGCTGTCCTTTGTAAATAATCATAACTAGCATTTATTGTATAGCTTGCATGTGTTAAGCACATATAGCAATGTATCCAATCTTTACGAGGTCCAATGAAGTAGGTACTACAATTACCTCCATTTTGCAGCTGGAGAAACGGAGGCTCAGGAAGATATAATTCACCAAAGCCACAGCCCCAGGAAGTGGGGGTAGGTATAATTGAACCCAAGTAGTCTGGCTCCCAACACTCTGTTACAAAATCACTATACTGCCATGAACACAGCAATAGCACCTGTTGCACGGGATTGCCACGGAGAATTTCACTGAGGCAATGATGTATGCAAAGCCCTTAGTATTGCACCAGACACCATATCAGTAAGCTCCATAGTGATAGTTGATATTATTTAACAAAGGACTGTTTACTAAAAAAAAAAAAAAAAAAAAAAAAAAAAAAAAATTGTCAAATGATGCTATGCAAAGCACTGACCTGCTTTGGTGGGAGTTACACATTGAGGCACTGTATCAATTATCCATTGATGCATAACCAATGATCCCAAAACCTGGTAACATAAAACAACAAACATGTATTATCTCACAGTTCCTGTGCCTCAGAAATTCAGGAGCAGCTTAACTGGGTGGTTCTGGCTTGGGTTTTCTCATGAGGTGGCGGTCATGATGTCACACAGGGTTGCAGTCATCTGGAGGCTTGACTGAGACTGGGACATCCACTTCCAAGATGACTCATTCACATAGTTGTGGGAAGGAGGTTTCTGATCATTACCATGTGATCCCCTCCACTGAGCTGCTTGAGTATCCACACAACATGGCAGCCAACTGCCCCCAGAGCCAGTCATCCAAGAGAGAACAAGATAGAAGCCACAGTGTCTCTTATCACCTAGCTTTGGAAGTCTCATTCTGCCATTTCTGCAATATCCTATTTTGATTACACAAATCAGCCCTATTCAATATGGGAGAAGACTACACAAGAGCACTAATGCCAAGAGTCAGGGGTCACTGGGGCCATCCTGGAGGCTGGCTACTTGTCACTGATACATCTATGTAGCTTAATTTAGCTCCTGCTTTCCTTTCTAGGAAAACACACCTCTGGAATTTCAAAAGACCAGGTGCCTAAGAGCCCAGGACAGAAACCTGATTCAAACCTTCCTTTTAAAAGGATGATTTGTTGGTTTTATTAGTTCACATAGCTGAGGAAAACAAACGTGGAAAAATAATAATATCTGACATTTACTGAGCACATATTACATGCTAAGCACATGCTTCAACTCACCTAATCCTTATAAAGACCTTATGAGGCAGGTGCTGAACGTAAAACAGGAAGCAATCCAGGGATCTGAAAGCACTGGTAACTTCTTTATTCATTTCAGCTTCTGTCCCAGTGCTGATCTTCTCTCAGACTCCTCCAGGTGGCAGGTACACAGTCATCATTAACTCAGTGGCCATGGCCTGAGAGTTGCTGATGCAAAGGGAAAGAAATGGTTTCTCTTGCCTAGTTTCAGTTGTGAAATCCCAAGGAAAACTTCTGATTGGCTCAGCTTCCATCATATGTTCATTACTCGGCCAACCATAACGGCCAGAGGGAGTGACAGGAAGTGGCCATTCCTTGGAGAAACTAGGGGTGATTCTATCATAAAAAGGGGTGGGGGAGAGTAGATCAGGCAGACACAACCACTGAAGGAGGACAGTACAGGAGATTTACAGGAAGAAGATCTGTGAAGAGGTTTGGAAGGAGTTAAGAAGGGAAAGCAATCAGTCATTTTTCCAAAGGCCAGTCTGCAGGGCTGGGACTGAGCACAGGCTGAAATCAAGGTTGGACCATCTCTCAGCCCTTCTCAAGCCCTCCAGGCCTAGCAGTCTCCATCTGATCCCATATGGGAAATGGGCATGGAAGATGCCACACCTTCTCAAGCTTTCCCTAGGAAAAGGGGTGGGTGAACTGGCCTGAAGAATCTGAGGTCAGACCCAAAGTAGCCCCTCACTGGCAGGAAGGTTCTTTTTGGTCTCACTTTTTGTCTTAAACGTATCAGAGTTTGCATCACACTCCAGGATACTTTACTGTGTGTCTTGTTATAAAGGTAGTTTATTCTGTAAAGACCTTTAAATAAAATGGTTAATTCAGGGCCTATATTCACTCTGTGGCCTTGGTAGCTGCTGGGATGCCGCTGTGTACCATAGAGCTCTCAGTGCCCTGATTCAAGAAGCTTGGGCACATATGGTTGGCAAATCCAGACCCCAATGGCATGGAGTGCGGCAAAGGGCAGAAGGATGGCATTGATGTGGGATACTCCCGGGGGATTCATACTTTGCCCAAAGCCAGCTTGACATTCCCCCTTCTCTTCATTGAGCCTCCATCCCTGTTCTTCATTCACACTTGAACCGGAACTGGGGAGGGGGTGCATCTTGGGGCCGAGAGACTATCCTGGTGCTGGGTACATCCCAGGACCCAGTATTAATAAACACTCAATAGATATTCACCAAATGCATTGCTGCTTTAGAATTCAGCAATAAAGTTAGATATTTCCTAAAAATGTCTTTTAGGTCTTTATGAAAATCACTTTGGAAATATTTCATAAAATAAGAAAAAATGATCAACTACAATCATAAAAAATAATAATTTTGTAAAAATATTCGAATAATTATCAAATATTGTAACTGTTTATATATAATTATAAAATTTAGCAATTATAAAAGACAGTAAGAGTTGTCCTTTGTTCAGCTTTTCCATGTAACAGACTTGGCATTGTTTTCCTATACGAGGTCAGTTTGAGAGTAAGGTTTGAAAACAGCAGTCACTCTATTTTTTATTGCCCTATATCCTCTCCTTGCCACAACTGAGTGCCCTAAATATATATGCAGCTCCTCCTGACCCCCACCCAAATATTAAGTCACCGTCGACTAGCCTTTTGGGAGGCCAAGGCAGGCGGATCACCTGAGCTCAGGAGTTGGAGACCAGCCTGGGCAACAAAGTGAAACCCCATCTCTACTAAAACACAAAAAACTTAGCAGGGCATAGTGGTGCATGCCTGCAGTCCCAGCTACTTAGGAGGCTGAGGCAGAATAGCTTGAACCTGGGAGGTGGAGGTTGCAGTGAGCCGAGATCTCACCACTGCACTCCAGTCTAGGCAGCAAAAAACAAACAAAAAACAGGCACGATTGAGACTATGGGGTCAGCCAGCAAGGCTGGGACTGGGGTACCCTGACGTACACTCTCACTGATTCTCCTAAGATGCTCTTTTTTTTGCCTACACAGTGGTCAAGCCAGGAGGTCTCCACACCAGGCTCTGTTCTTCTGGCGGGCCCCTGACCTTTTGTGTCCTGGAATACAGCAGAAGAGCAGGATGGCACGGCCCTGCTGGAAACAGCACTTGGGAAAAGGCCACAGACTCAACTGCTTGTTCCACAGCACGCACGAGGGCCACTGCCAAAAATATAATTACCCAGAAATGTGGAACTGAGACAATGCAGCAGAGGAGACTGAGCAGGGACAGTAGGGGAGGGACAGAGAGGCTGGAGGAAGTAGGGCTGGTTCTGAGGGACAGACAGAGTCCCTCTCAGTGGCCCAGTGAGCTGTGGCTGGGGAATAAGAGGCCCCAGGCACCAGGAAAGATGGATCTGCAAACTAGAAGCTTCTAAGGAAGTTGACTTGACTCTCTAATCTTTCTGGAAAGAGAGAAGCCCTTTCCATCCTGCAAAATTGTGAACGGTCACTTTGTAATGGAAGAATCAGGCCATCTTCCCTAAAGAGAAGTAGAGGAGGAACCCACGCAGCTCTCCTCTGCCCACTCCGTGTTAGGCAAAACTAATCTCCCTGCTTCTCAGAGGGGATGGGAACAAAAGGTGGGCTACAAGCTCATCTGTGGAGAAACTATAGAGGAATATTCGCTGAGATCTTTGACCCAGAGGCTTAGTGCAACTGCTAAGCTCATTTCAGGTCGCGTGACACTCTTGTGCCAGTCCTCACTGGTGTGATTTTTCAGCTTTCAGTCCTCACAGAAAAGCTGGCATTCGTCTTTGCTCTAATAATGCCCCTATCAACGTACAATCTATAATAAATGATTATTAATGACAAGTTGTGGGGCACTTCTGAATTGCTATGACTATCTCCAACCCTGAGAATGTGTCCTAACACACACCAATGCATAGATGTGACATTGGAAATATTTAGTGAATGGGGCCTCAACTGCATCAGAACCAGCAACCAAGCAGCAGTAAGAACCAAAGGGACAAGGTTCTGAGACATTATCCTGTGCCTGGCATTGACAGGTTGGTTTATGAGTCATGGGAATCTCCAGGAGGTCCCAGGGAAGCACCAGAGCAGAAGAGGGGACACTTGGGGATTTCAGGGCAGTGCTATTTACCAATTGACATGGAACTATTTCTTTATTTTTAAAACAGAGAGGCCAGACGCAGTGCCTCACGCCTGTAATCCCAGTACTTTGGAAGGCAGAGGCAAGCGGATCACTTGAGGTCAGGAGTTTGAGACCAGCCGGGCCAACATGGTGAAACCCTGTCTTACTAAAAACACAAAAATTAGCCGGGTGTGGTAGCACTCACCTATAATCCCAGCTACTAGGGAGGCTGAGGTAGGAGAATCACTTAAGCCTGGGAGACAGATTGCGGTGAGCCGAGATCTCGCCACTGCACTCCAGTCTGGGTGGCAGAGCAAGACTCTGTCTTAAAAAAATAAATAAATAAAAATAAATTTAAAAAAATAAAAACAGAGCCAACTGAATATCCACATATGAAACCATGAAGTTGCATCCCTTCTTCACACCATGTGCAAAAATTAACTTAAAACGTACCATAGACTTAATGGTAAGAGCTAAAACTATAAAATCCTTAGAAGAAAATATAGATATAAATGTTTGTAACCTTGGACCAAGGAAAGCCTTCTTAGACACCAAAAACACAAGAAACCTGGGAAGAAATAGATCAAAATACAAAACTTGTATGCAAAGGATGGCACCAAGAAAGTAGAAAGATAACCAACGGAATGAAGGGGAATATTGGCAAGTTATATATCTGATAAGGGAATCATATCTTGAATGCAGAAAGAACTACTACAGCCCAGAAATAAAAGACAAACAAATATGAAAATGGCAAAGGATCTCAATAGACAGTTCTCCAAAGATAATATACAAATGGCCAAGAAACACGTAAAAAGATGTCCAACAACATTAGCCATTAGAGAAATGCAAATCAAAACCACAATAAGATACTACTTTGCACCTGCTAGGATGGCTATAATTTTTAAAATGAAAAATCATAAGTGTTGGCAAGAATATGGAGAAATTGTCACCCTCATACAATATTGATGGGAATGCAAAATAATATAATGCCTTTGAAAAGCAGTTTGACAGTTACTAAAAAAAATTAAGCAGTTTCCTTATGACCCAGAAATTCCACTTCTATGTATATATCCAAATGAATAAAAATGTGTCCATATAAAAAAACTTGCACATAAATATTTATAGCAGCATTATTAATAATAACCAAAAATGGAAACAACTCATATGTTTATCAACTGATGAACAGATAAGCAATGTTGGTATAGCCATCCAGTGGAATGCTATTTAACCATAAAAAGGAATGAAGCACCAATACATACTCCAGCATGAGTGAACTCTGAAACCATGCTAAGTGAAAGAAGCCAGTTGCAAAAGATCACATATTATATGATGCTGTTTATGTGAAATGTCCAGAATAGGCAAATCCATAGAGACAGAAAAAAGATTAGTGGTTGCCTAGGGTCACAGGGACTGGGAAGAAATGAGGGTGACTGCTAATGGGTACATAGTTTCTTTTTAGAGTGATGAAAATGTTCTAATATTGACTGTACTGATGGTTATACAACTCTGTGAATATACTACATGCTGTAGAACTGTGCACATTAAATGGGTGAATTGCATAATATGTGAATTCTATCCCTGGAAAGTCATTAGATGTGCCACATTGGCCAATACACAAACATGCTATTTAAAAATGTAGACATGAGTGTGCATGAGTGCATGCACAAATACACCCCAAGCAGACACAAACATGAGAAGAAGAAATTGAGAGAAACTGATCAATACGAATGACTGTGAATGTTTTTTACAAGGGTGGCCACAAAGAGTGAATTCTTGCTGCATAGTTTTGGCATAGGAGGTCCTGCTGAAAATACATATAATTTTACCTCCCCAAAAGAATAAGAAGCTTTTGTGCCCTCAAATAATTATGTTCTGGAACTTTCTTATTTGGGCAGTTTCTAGGCGTTGTACCTGTATCCCTATTATTACAGAAATAGGACTCCCAATGGTAATATTTGAAGAGACATCTACATGAAGCTTATAAAATCCTGGTGCTGTTTCCCCCTCAGAAAGAACAGTCTCCCTGCCATACTAGCAAACTGCTTCTGCCTAACACCAACTGATGAGAGGCAGTGGAAGAAGATGCTCTCTGGGAAATTATAATGCAATGATTCAGTTCCATGTCTGGGAAAGATGGAGGCCTTGTAGCTCACATCCAGGCCACGGCAGGGAGCCCTGAGTTATACACTGTGTGGGGACATGAGGGAAGGCTATTTGCCAAGCAGAATAAATCCATGTCTTTCTCAGAGGGGCCTCCAAAGTAACAAATGCACTCACTGATTAAATGCAATTCCAGGGCAGATGAGTTTGGGTTCAGGAAAACAATGTGGCCTGCTCAATGACTCATCTTTTGTGCTGCTGCACACTGTCACCACACTTGACTGTGCTGCCACTACTGATATCTGACATTTGTTGAGCACAATGATAAATACTTACACGCTTATCTCATTTCATCCTCAGAACCACTCAATGAGGTCAATGCCATCATCACGACCACTTTGCAGGTAGAGAACTGAGGTCCAAGGGGGCAGATGAAGTTTTGAACCCAGTTCTGCCTGACACTATTGCCAAGTCATCAGCACTTGTGCTTCAAAAGCAGGAGCTCTGAATACAGGCTTACAAACCAAGAGGGGAGGAACGGCAGAGGAAGGGAGAAGCTTGTTCCTTGTTTTCTTTGGTCATGGCATTGAATTATTGTTGAAATTCTCGAGAGGCAACATTTCTGAATATAAGAAGCATATGAGAGAAATATCCTCATCCAAGATACAGGAAGAAAAGAAATTGGAGAAATTATACTGAAAAACAAAATCTCTCTGCACATGTTTAGGGAAGACAGAAGGAGCAGGGCCAAGTGAGGAAGATAAGACTACAGAGATGCCAATCAAAGACTGGTCCAGGTCCTCTTACCTTAGTCCACTCCACAACACAGACAGAAACCCCTCACCTCATGTTCCAGCAGCAACCAAAAGGTCCTCCTATGAAGGGCACTGCCTCCTTCTCTTTTCCTTCTCCCTGCACTCCATTCAGGGATCCTACCCATAGATGAATGAGAACAGGTTTAGAAAACACATTTGCCCACTGTAGACTTTACCTGAAGTTTCTCAGTAGATCCACACTGAGCCACTGGGAGAAGTCTGTGGGACAAGAAGGAGAACATCAGCTGGGTGCAGTGGCTCACACCTGTAATCCCAGTACTTTGGGAGGCTGAAGCAGGAGGATGACTTGAAGCTGGGAGTTTGAAACCAGTCTGGTCAACATAGCAAGATCCCATCTCTACAAAAGAAAAAATCTAAAAATTATCCAGGCATGGTAGCATGTACCAGTAGTCTCAGCTATTCAAAAGGCTGAGTCAGGAGGATCACTTGAGCCCAGGAGTTTGAGGCTGCAGTGAGCTGTGATTGCACCCCTGCACTCCAGCCTGGGCAGCAGAGCAAGACCTGTCAAAAAAAAAAAAAAAAGAAGAAGAAGAAAAGAAGAAGAAGAAGGAGAAGAAGGAGAAGAGGAAGAAGAGGAAGAAGAGGAAGAAGAGGAGGAGGAGGAGGGAAGGAGGAGGAGGAGGAGGAGGAGGAAGAAGAAGAAGAAGAAAAACATTGACTGGGGCCAGAAGGAGTAACTGAAGTTTCAGCACCAAGTCTAATGGGCCACCACTTTGGTTTCCTTCTTTATTTATTTATTTATTTTTATTTATTTTTTTTTTTTTGAAACAGAGTCTCGCTCTGTTGCCGGGCTGGAGTGCAGTGGCCGGATCTCAGCTCACTGCAAGCTCCGCCCCCCGGGTTTACGCCATTCTCCTGCCTCAGCCTCCCAAGTAGCTGGGACTACAGGCGCCCGCCACCTCGCCCAGCTTGTTTTTTGTATTTTTTAGTAGCGACGGGGTATCACCATGTTAGCCAGAATGGTCTCGATTTCCTGACCTCGTGATCCGCCCGTCTCGGCCTCCCAAAGTGCTGGGATTACAGGCTTGAGCCACCACGCCCAGCCTCCCTCTTTTATTACAGATTTTATTTTGACATAATTTCAGATCTACAGAAAAGCTGCAAGAATTGTAAAAATAATTTATAGGATGCCCCAATTAAAAGACACAGACTGGCAAATTGGATAGAGTCACGACCCATCAATGTGCTGTATTCAGGAGACCCATCTCATGTGCAAAGACACACATAGGCTCAAAATGAAGGGATGGAAGAATATTCATCAAGCAAATGGAAAGTGAAAAAAAGCAGGAGTTGCAATCCTAATCTCTGATAAAACAGACTTTAAACCAACAAAGATCAAAAGAGACAAAGAAGGGTGTTACATAATGGTAAAGAGATCAATGCAGCAAGAAGAGCTATCTATCCTAAATACATATGCACCCAATACAGGAGCACCCAGATTAATAAAGCAAGTTCTTAGAGATCCACAAAGAGACTTAGACTCCCACACAATAATAGTGGGAGACTTTAACACCCCATTGTCAATATTACACAGATCAACATGACAGAAAATTAACAGGGATATTCAGGACTTGAACTCAGCTCTGGATCAAGTGGACCTAATAGACATCTACAGAACTCTCCACCCCAAATCAAGAGAATATACATTCTTCTCAGCACCTCATTACACTTATTCTAAAATTGACCACATAATTTGAAGCAAAACACTCCTCAGCAAACACAAAAGAATGGAAATCATTACAGTCTCTCAGGCCACAGTGCAATCAAAGTAGAACTCAGGATTAAGAAATTCACTCAAAACCTTACAACTACATAGAAACTGAACAACCCGCTTCTGAATGACTACTGGGTAAATAAAGAAATGAAGGCAGAAATAAAGATGTTCTTTGAAAGCAATGAGAACAAAGACACAATGTACCAGAATCTCTGGGACACATTTAAAGCAGTGTGTAGAGGGAAATTTATAGCACTAAATGCCCACAAGAGAAAGCAGGAAAGATCTAAAATTGACACCCTAATATCAAAATTAAAGAACTAGAGAAGCAACAGCAAACAAATTCAAAAACTAGCAGAACACATGAAATAACTAAGATCAGAGCAGAACTGAAGGAGATGGAGACACGAAAAACCCTTCAAAAAATTCATGAATCCAGGAGCTGTTTTTTTGAAAAAAATAAACAAAATAGATAGACTGCTAACCAGACCAATAAAGAAGAAAAGAGAGAAGAATCAAATAGATGCAATAAAAAAAGATATAGGGGATATCACCACTGACCCCACAGAAAAACAAACTACCATCAGAGAATACTACAAACACCTCTGTGCAAATACACTAGAAAATATAGAAAAAATGGATAAATTCCTGGACTCATACACCCTCCCAAGTCTAAGCCAGGAAGAAGCTGAATCCCTGAATAAACCAATAACAAGTTCTGAAACTGAGGCAGTAATTAACAGCCTACAAACCAAAAAAAGTCCAGGACCAGACAGATTCACAGCCGAATTCTACCAGAGGTACAAGAGGAGCTGGTACTATTCCTTCTGAAACTATCCCAAGCAACAGAGAAAGAGGGAATCCTCGCTAATTCATTTTATGAAGCTAGCGTCACCCTGATGCCAAAACTTGGCAGAGACACAACAAAAAAAGGAAATTTCAGGTCAATATCCCTGATGAACATCAATACCAAAATCCTCAATAAAATCCTGGCAAACTGAATCCAGCAGCACATCAAAAAGCTTATCCACCACGATCAAGTTGGCTTCATCGCTGGGATGCAAGGCTGGTTCAACATACGCAAATCAATAAACACAATCCATCACATAAACAAAACCAATGACAAGAACCACATGATTATCTCAATAGATGCAGAAAAGGCCTTTGATAAAATTCAACACCCCTTCATGCTAAAAACTCTCAATAAACTAGGTATCAATGGAACATATCTCAAAATAATAAGAGCTATTTATGACAAACCCACAGCCAATATCATGCTGAATGAGCAAAAACTAGAAGCATTCCCTTTGAAAACTGGCACAAGACAAGGATATCCTCTCTCACCACTCCTATTCAACATAGTATTGGAAGTTCTGGCCAGGGCAATCAGGCAAGAGAAAGCAATAAAGCGTATTCGCATAGGAAGACAGGAAGTCAAATAGTCTCTGTTTGCAGGTGACATGATTGTATATTTAGAAAACCCCATCATCTCAGCCCAAAATCTCCTTAAGCTGATAAGCAACTTCAGCAAAATCTCAGGATACAAAATCAATGTGCAAAAATCACAAGCATTCCTATACACCAATAACAGACAAACAGAGAACCAAATCATGAGTGAACTCCCATTCACAATTGCTACTAAGAGAGTAAAATACCTAGGAATCCAGCTTAAAGGGATGTGAAGGATCTCTTCAGGGAGGACTACAAACCACTGCTCAAGGAAATAAGAGAGGACACAGACAAATGGAAAAACGTTCTATGCTCATGGATAGGAAGAATCAGTATCATGAAAGTGGCCATACTGCCCAAAGTAATTTATAGATTCAATGCTATCCCCATCAAACTACCACTGAATTGGAAAAAGCTACTTTAAAGTTCATATGGAACCAAAAAAGAGCTCACATAGTCAAAACAATCCTGGGCAAGAAGAACAAAGCTGGAGGCATCATGCTACCTGACTTCAAACTATACTACAAGGCTACAGTAACCAAAACAGCATGGTACTGGTAGCAAAACCGATATATAGACCAATGGAACAGAACAGAGGCCTCAGAAATAACACCACACGTCTACAACCATCTGATCTTTGACAAACCTGACACACACAAGTAATGAGGAAAAGACTCCCTATTTAATAAACAGTGTTGGGAAAACAAGCTAGCCATATGCAGAAAACTGAAACTGGATCCCTTCCTTATATCTTATACAAAAATCAACTCAAGATGGATCAAAGACTTAAATGTAAGACCTAGGACCATAAAAATCCTAAAAGAAAACCTGGGCAATACCATTCAGGACACAAACAACCCCATCAAAAAAAAAAAAAAAAAAAAA
>NW_016806084.1:1413885-1439839 GCF_001698545.2 Rhinopithecus bieti
ATTGTGGAAAACAGTGGGGCGATTCCTAAAGGACCTAGAACTAGAAATACCGTTTGACACAGCAATCCCATTACTGGGCATATACCCAAAGGATTATAAATCATTCTATGATAAAGATACATCCACACGTAGGTTTACTGCAGCACTATTCACAATAGCAAACACTTGGAACCAACCCAAATGCCCATCAACGATAGACTGGATTAAGAAAATGTGGCATATATACACCAAGAAATACTATGTAGCCATAAAAAGGATGAGTTCATGTCCTTTGCAGGGACGTGGATGAAGCTGGAAACCATCATTCTCAGCAAACTATCACAAGATCAGAAAACCAAATATTGCTTGTTCTCACTCATAAGTGGGAGTTGAACAATGAGAACACATGGACACAGGGAGGGGAACATCACACACCGGGGCCTGTCAGGGAGTGGGGGGCTAGGGGAGGGATAACATTTGGAAAAATACCTAATGTAGGTGATAGGTTGAGAGGTGCAGCAAACCATCATGGCATGTGTATACCTATGTAACATAACTGCATGTTATTCACATGTAACCCAGAACTTAAAGTATAATAATTTTTAAATAAAAGAATGTCTACAAGCCTTTCACTCAGATGCCCCATCTCATCTTTCCCTCTCAATTGATAGACAGATATAGATATATACAAGTACATAAACATACACAAGCATTACAAGTAGAGACATATGCATATATACAAATATATGTATACACAGGTATACATACATTCTCTCTCTCTCTCTCTTTGTGTGTATATATATATATATATATATATATATATATATGCACACATACACATTAAAAACCACTGGTACCTTCAATTCCTATTCAACACTGCAGAGCTCATTAGATCTTTCTCTTTCCCATATTGGTAATTCTCTCCCCATCAGTGAGAAACCTGGCTCCCACTACGCACAATATATTTACTTTTTGTCTAATCCCAGAATACAATCAGTATTTTCAGAATTCATCATTTATTCATCTGCAAAATAGAAACCTCCCATCTAGCATTTAAGACTCATTAGTCCCAGGAATTTGAGACCTGCCAGAGCAACATGGCGAGATCCCATCGCTACCAAAGATTGTAAAAATTAGCTGGGTGTGGTGGCATGTGCCTGTAGTCCCAGGTACTTGGGAAGCTGAGGTGGGAAGATGACTCGAGCCCAGGAAGTTGAGGCTACAGTATGCGGTGATTGCGCCACTGCCTTCCAGCCTGGATGACAGAGGGAGACCCTGTCTCAAAACAAAAACAAAAACAAACAAACAAAACTCAGAGTTCTTTAGTCCTTATTCCAAGCACTGTGCTCCAGTCACTGGTTCAGTCCCCCTCCCACCTCCACCTTCCTTTCAACGTGGTTGCGTGTTTCATCTGAAATACAGTTGACTTCATTTGTTTCTATTTACATCTCATTTTAAGATGTTTTTTGTTCCTCCTTGTTGTATTTTCCTTCCTTTTTTCCTTTCTTTCCTTCCTTCATTCCTTCCCTTCCTTCCTTCATTCCTTCCTTCCTTCCTGCTTCCTTCCTTCCTCCTTTCTCTGTCTCTTTTCCTTTCTTTTTGAATACATGAAATCTTAACAGGGTTCCAAGAGTCAGAACTATATGAAAAGATATACTCAGAGTAGCAGAGTAGGGTCGTTTCCTTTTCATTCCTTCTCTGCTTTCAGCCTCGTTACCACCTACCCCTGTAACTAACCAATCTCATTATTTCTGTCATATCCTTCTAGTTCTGCTGGGTTTTGTTTTTGTTTTTGTTTTTTTCTTGCACAAATGAGGAAATATTTTCTTATTTCCCCTCCCTTCTTACACAAAAGGTAGCACCCTATCTTAACAGTATGCCCTGGGGTCATCCCACATATGTCCATAGATATCATTCTTATTCTTTTTTACAGCGGCATAGAACTCCATTGGGTGAATACACTGTAATCACTTAACTAATCTCACGTGTGTGGGTGTTTAGATTGTCTCCGGTGTTTAGATTGTGTCCACTGTTTTGCAATTACAAACAATGTAGCAATTAATACCTTGTGCATACATATTTTCACATTATGGGAATGTTAGCTACTTCTAAATGTTATGTATCAGTAAGGATTAGATCCAACTTTATGTAATAGAAAACTCAAAATAACAGAAATATATAATAGGTTATTGCTAGCCACACAAAAAAAAGATCCAGAAGCAAGAAGTCCAGGTTGTCACTGTGGCTCACGAGGGAACCTGACTCCTTCTGTCATGCTGTTCTTCCATTCTTAGTATGTTATTTCCATACTTAATTACCTCATGTTCTAAATGGCTGCTGATACTCCCACCATCACATTCATGCTCCAGGAAGGAAAAGAATGTAAGATCAAAAAGGGCTTTCTTCAGCTGTTACTTTTTTATGGAGACATTCTGAAAGTGTCTCCCAACAACTTTCACTTACATCTTATCTTCTAGAGTTCAGTTACATAGCTACAGGGAGGTTGAGGAAAATAGTCTTGCAGCTGGTCACACCACTACCTTCAGTATTGTATTTATTTATTTATTTATTTATTTTTAAACGAAGTCTCACTCTGTCACCAGGCTGGAGTGCAGTGGCGCAATCTCGGCTCACTGTAACCTCCACCTCCCGGGTTCAAGCAATTCTCCTGCCTCAGCCTCCCAAGTAGCTGGGACTACAGGCGTATTCCACCATGCGCAGCTAATTCTTGTATTTTTAGTAGAGATGGGGTTTCACCATGTGATTTCTCTGTCTCTTGACCTCCTGATCTGCCCACCTCGGTCTCACAAACTGCTGGGATTACAGGTGTGAGCCACGATTAGGGTTCTTTAGTTGAGGAGGAGGGGGAAATTGTGTGTTGGTTGGGTAACTAGCAATCCCTACCACATGTTACTACAGTTAAATTTTCACTCCTTCCATCACTGCTATACAACCAGTACACCTTTTGTTTATGAGGGTGTCCTAAAAAGTCACTTCTCTCCCCGGAGTACTTTGGGATAATTTGAGGTGCATTCTCCTAGTTCTGAACCAGTATAAGGCCCTCCCTGCTTGGGGACCAGTGGGAGTGATGGCCACCGGCTCCACGGAAATGTCCAGGAGAATGCATTCACTGGGGCCACCCTGTTATATGAACCACCAGGAGGGACAGGTGTTTTCACAAGAAGGGAAAATACAATGATTGCATTAATCCGTTTTCATGCTGCTCCTAAAGACATATCCAAGACTGGGCAATTTACAAAAGAAAGAGGTTTAATGGACTCACTGTTCCACGTGGCTGGGGAGGCCTCACAATCATAGTGGAAGGTGAAAGGCACCTCTTACATGGAGGCAGACAAGAGATGTGACCTTGTGCAGGGAAAATCCTCTTTATAAAAGCATCAGATCTCGTGAGACTTATTCAGTATCACGAGAACGGCGTGGGAAAGACCCACCCCCATGATTTAATTACCACCCACTGGGTCCCTCCCATGACACATGAGAACTGTGGAAGCTACAATTCAAGATGAGATTTGGGTAAGGACACAGTCAAACCATATCAATGATCCTTCAACAAGCAAAGGAGATAAACCCAAAAGCCAGATGCCACTATCTTTCACCAGAGGTGAAAGTAACAATGTACTCATGTCACCAAGAGAAGCAAATGTATCAAGAGACTTTAAAAAGTGCCCAGGTTAATCCCAGAGGGAATAGGGACTGTCATACAAAATGACGTTACATACTAAAAGAATGATGTCAGGAGTGCCAGTAAAGGCAAAGCGCTTATGTGTGAGTTTGGGAGCGGAGCCTGCAGAGGGATGAGGTTCAGTTGGGTAGGAGGAGTGGGGACTGAGCTGTTGGATTTCTGCTCCAGAGCAAAGAAAAGGGGACTCTCACAGTGGCTCGGTGAAAAGTGCTAGGGTTTTGGAGTGTGATGGAGCTGAGTTCACACCCCAGCTTTATGAGTGACAACCATAAAGTCACTTCATTCCTCTGGGGCCTCAGCTTTCTCATCCACACTCTGCTTTCTAGCATGGAGCTGTGGGGAGAATTGAAGGATAGATTAAAGATTCAGCAAGGCAGTTATTAATCATTAATAGTTACTGCCATGGTTGGGTGTGGTGGCTCATGCCTATAATCCCAGCACCTTGGGAGGTTGAGACTGGAGGATCGCTTGAGCCCAAGAGTTCAAGCTCAGCCTGGGCAATACAGCAAGACCTCATCTCTACACATAATAAAAAAAAAAAATTAACCAGGCATGGTGGTGCACATCTGTAATCTCAGCTACTCAGGAGGCTGAGGTGAGAGGATTGCTTGAGCTCAGGAGGCTGAGGCTGCTGTGAGCCATGATCATGCCACTGCACTCCAGCCTGGGCAACAGAGCAAGATCCTGCCTCAATTTTTTAAAAAATAGTTACTATCATATCATTTAGTATGAAAGTTCTCAGCCAGTCCTTCCCTATGTGTTCACGTCTGGTTACCAGACCCTTCTCCCACTTGGATGGAGGATTACAGAAAGGAGGAGAGCAAACACCTTCTTGGGAGATGCCAAGCTACAGTCCCCCAGGGAGAAAGGGTAGAAAACCACACGTAAGGGATTTTCCATGCTTCTTAGGGTTGACCCTCCTAACCGTCTGTTAGGTAGAGCCAGACAGCATGACAGGCCCAGGGGCCCACAAGAGGCCACCGCACATCAAGATATGGAAAGTTTCCCTTTTTCATGCCCTAACATGCTGGATCTAAAGGAGTTTTATCCCCAAGGGGCTGTTCATTAAGGAATCACTTTCCTTACACTCAGGACTCCCGGGATGTCAACCTATAATTTAGTATTGTCCCAGTGACCACTGGCTGTGCAGCCCTGGACACGTCTCAGTCTCTGGAAATTGCCCTCCCTTTCCCCTCAGGGTGTTCTGAGACGCCCACAAAAGCTCTGCTCTGGATGTTTGAAGTACCAGAAAGTGCTCAGGTTGACAAAACAAATGTGTCTGAGTAAGCACCTTAGTTCTTACTCATTAAATTCTTAGATAAGACCAAAAAAAAAAAAACAAAGAAAACAAAAAAACATCTGCCATTAATTGAACACCTACTATGTTCCTATACTTTATATGCATTCTCTCATCTCACCCTTACAACCATGCCATGGGTGTGGGAAGCAGCTATTATCATCCCCATTTTGCTGTAGATGAGATTCAGAGAGGTTATGAGGCTTGCCGAAGGTCACAGAGTCAGCAAATAGCAGATTTAGGATCCAAATATAGTGCTGTCTGACACCAAATCTATAGTCTTAAAAAGTTGGGTGTGGGCCAGAGGTTGTGGCTCATACCTGCAGTCCTAGCACTTTGAGATGCCATGGCAGGAGGACGGCTTGAGGCCAGGAGTTCGAGGCTACAGTGAGCTATGATTACACCACTGCCTTGCACTGTCCACCTTAGGCAACAGAGTGAGACCCAGTCTCAAAAAAAAAAAAAAAAAAGTCAGGTCCTTTGGCAGAAGGTCTTTCAAAAGCTCAAAAGTGCAGCTTGGATGGGAGGGTGTCCTCTGGTGTGGGTCTTCCACAAGTCCCCAGAAGCCTTCATCCTACAAAAGACCCAATCATGTGCAAAGACAGCTGCTGGCACACAGCATTCCCTGGTTGAGATGCAGATTTCCCCCTTTGCTTCTCAGCCACAGTAAAAGCAAAGTTTATTTTCATTGCCCCGCTTCCCCATGTTGGAAGAAAGCAGAGCCTGGGCCCCACATTCCATTCTAAGTAAGGGACGGGAGGGCTGTTAAACCTGATTAAGATGATTTTTGCATTTTGAAAGAAGTATTACACACAAACACTCACCCATCCCCCTAGGTAGAACCTTTGCATCATTTCCAGAATTGAGCTCGATATCAGCCTAGTGCCACACTCACATCTGCCCACAACCATGAATCCATCTACAGACAGGTAGGCAGTCAGCATGTCATTTCAGAGGCTGCTCATTCAGATTTGGTCCGTTGAGACCAACACAATGCCTCACGCCTATAATCCCAGCATTTTGGGAGGCTGAGACAGGAGGATCCCTTGAGCCCAGGAGTTCAAGACTAGCCTGGGCAACATAGCAAGACTCTGTCTTTACAATAAACAATTTTTTAAAAAATTACCCTGGCATGGTGGCACATGCCTGTAGTCCCAGCTACTCAGGAGGCTGAGGCAGGAGGATTACTTGAGCCTAGGAGGTCAAAGGTGTGGTGAGCTATGATGGTGACACTTCACTCCAGCCTGAGTGACAGACAGAGTGAGACCCTGTCTCAAAATAAAATAAAATGAAATAAAATAAAATAAAATAAAATATAAACAAAATATTTGGTTAGTTTGTTGCCTGGGTATGTCTTCTCCCTCCCCTTTGGAAACTTTTTTTTTTCTTTTTTTTTTTTTGAGACAGAGTCTCACTCTTGTCTCCCAGCCTGGAGTGCAATGGCACAGTCTCAGTTCACTGCAACCTCTGCCTCCTGGGTTCAAGCAATTTTCCTGCCTCTGCCTCCCAAGTAGCTGGGGTTACAGGCACCCGCCACCATGCCCGGTTAATTTTTGTATTTTTAGTAAAGACAGGGTTTCACCATGTTAGCCAGACTGGTCTCAAACTCCTGACCTCAGGTAATCAGCCTTCCTCAGGCTCCCTATGTGCTGGGATTACAGGCACAAGCCACTGCGCCCAGCTGGAACCTTTCTGGATTTCCATTGCTCCCTGACTCCCCCATGCTCCATAAAGGAAGGCAATTGTGACCTGTGAGTAACTAAGATTCAAGTCTTGGGAATGGAATAAGAGGGATGGGACGCCACTCATAATGGGCTGTATCTTCCCACTCTGGCCTGAGCAGTCATTGGCCAATTGAGTCAGTGCTCTAAGACTGTCCTTCTCAAAGTGTGATCTGTGCACCAGCATCATCCACATCACCTGGAAACTCAGAAACCCAGGGCCTTAGACTCCACCTTAAGACATGCACATTCATGTCTGTGAAACTCCGCTCCAAGATCTGAAGACCTGGAGCCCTCCCCCACACCCCACCCTAAATCCAAACAGCTTAGCTTTCGGGAATGAGTACCTTGACAAATGAATAAATAGTTCTTCCAGAAGGAAAGTTGGAGAAATATTACATGCCAGGTTCCTCCCGAGTGCACAAAATACATTAGCATATTCATGGCCCTGATAAGTCCTGCATTAAAGCAACATATTTACTTGTGTTTCACTGAATGCTTCCCAAACTTATCTGGCCACAAAATCTTCTTTTCCTAGAACACCCAACTGTAGAATATATTTTGGGAAGCACTGCCTTTACTTGTAAGAGAGGAAACCACAATTCTTTACCTCATCTTTAGGATTAGGCAACTGTGCAAAATATGAGGTTGCATTTTAATAACCAGTTCCAAGACCTCAGGATGTACAAATCAGAAACGTATTTTAAAGGTGACAGGCAAGTTTACACCAATTACCTTTAACTAGAGTCACACCCTCTTATTTCCAGGATTTCAGCCTCAATTCCCACGGTCCCTCAAACTCAACATGCCTAGCCCAATTTCATTACAGAATGTGGCTCTCTGATAACATCGCCATTTTTTCCCTAGGTTCTTCTCTCCCCTACCTGTTAATCCCCTACTCACCCCTCCCAGCCCCCACCCCACCACGTCCCTGCACTGCCTTGGCCTCTCCATCTAATCAATTGCCAAGTTCATTAGATCTTATCTCCGTTATGTCTTTCAACACTTCCTACCCTGTTCCTTCTCCCTATGACTAACCCAGCCTCTTGCCCCCAGGCACCCTCCTGCCTTTATTTCTCTATAATTCATCCTACTCCCTGCAAATAGAAAGATTTCTCAATGCACATATGTGCTTCTGTCACTCATGGGCTCCAGTCCAGGTACTTGCTTAATTCTAATTCTAATAATATTATTCCCATTTTGAAGATCAAGAAACTGAGGCACAGAGAGGCTACGTGACTTGCCCAAGGTCACATATACCATGAGCGGTGGCAGGAGGATATGAGGTTGGAAATACGGTGCCAGAAGCTGAACGCTTGGTCCCTGCATAAATGCATTCTGCACCATGGCCTCCTAATAGTCCTGCTCATACCTGCTGCCTCTGCCGTGCAATATGGCACTGTGGTGGAATATGGCAACATTCTCCATCTCTAGCTATCAACACTGTCATGAAATTGCCCAAACACATCAAGTGAGGCACCTGAGATGCAAAATTTCAGAAGGCGCTCTGCACTCTCTCCCCAGGATGCTTTTGGGGGAGGGCATCCTCACATGCCCTCAGGTGGCCAAGCGCCTTCAGGTGGTGCTTTCATGGAGGACATCCTTATATTTTGCACTTTAGGCACCTCGCTTGCCTCACCCTAGTCCTGGCTCCACTCTGCACACATCATCTCATTTACTCCTCAGAAGAAGCCTGTGTTGTAGGCTGGTATCATGATTATCATCAGCAGCATTTTACAGATGGGAAAACTGGCAGGCAGAGAGGGAAAGTGATTTGATTTGCCTAAGTTGAGGTCCAGACTTAAACCCTAGGCCGTCCAACTTTAAAGCTATACTCTAACCCACAGGGCTCTGTGGGATTCGTTTATGGCCCAAGAATAGCATAAATGAAGTCTGTACTTGGCAGAGTGCTGGGGCATCCGTAAGAGGTGCGCTGGATGGGGATCCATAAGAGGTGCGCTGGATGGGGCGCAGGGGCAAGAGCACACTGGGAGGGAGGAAGAGCGCATGGGGAGGTGGCATTTGAGATGAGACGAGAAGCAGCTAGGATTTCAACAGGTGGCACTTCGGGGGAGGGCATGCTAGGAGGAGGGAACGGGAAGTACACGGTCCAGGGGCTAGGAAAGGGCAGGGGCTGTTCCAGGACAGTGTGGAGCTGGGTTTGGCTGGGGCACAGAGCACGTACACAGAAGCCAGTGTGGAGAGGCACTGGCTGGGGACAGGCCAACACCGGAGCACCCCTGGTGTGGTGGGACAGCTTCATCCAGCTACGACCCAGGACAGGGAGACTTCTCTTGGGGCCAGAGTGGGCTTCAGACCCCCACTGGGTCCAGCACCTGCCCACATCTGTGGAACCCAGACGGGAACAAACCTTTGTCTTTTCTCATTGGAGCTGAGTGCTTTGCCCCTGCATAAAGGAATTCTGCGCCATGGCCTTCTAGGAGTCCTGACAGCATGGGAATGGGCCAAGGGCTCTCAGCTTGCCGGGGGCCTCACTCTATTGTATCTTGGCCCGACTCAGCACGAAATAAGTAGGACCCAGAAAGCTCTCATGGGCCAGGAGCACAGGCGAAGACCCAGGGTGCACAGAGGAGGCAGAGTCACAGGGGCTGGTGTCTGGGCTCTTGCGGAGGTGAGAGCAAGGAGGCAGATATCAAAAGAGGGCTTGGCCACATGCACTGGGGGAGAGGAAATGGTCCATCTTCTCCCTTCCCTCTGCATGTAAAAACACATCTTGATTGCCACCATGCTAAAAAGCCTGGAAACGTCTTCTAAGGAAGACTGGATTGCCCTGGTTTTAGGGACATGGGCTCTTTCTCAATTACTGATGTCCAGGTTGCCCTCTCTGCAAATCCCACCTGGGGAAAACATTAATCCCTTAATGCTGTGGTCCCCACCTTTTTGACACCAGGGACCAGTTTTGTGGAAGATAATTATTCTAGAGACTGGGGTGGGGGGATGGTTTCAGGAAGATTCGAGTGCATTACCTTTATTGTGTACTTTATTTCTATTATGATTACATTGTAACATGTAATGAAATAATTATACAACTCACCATGATGTAGAATCAGTGGGAGCCCTGAGCTTGTTTTCCTGCAAATAGATAGTCCCATCTGGGTGTGATGGGAGACAGTGACAGATCATCAGGCATTAGATTCTCATAAGGAGCAAGAAACCTAGATCCCTAGCATGCACAGTTCACAATAGGGTTCACGCTCCTACGAGAATCTAATGTCTGCTGATCTGACAAGAGGCGGAGTGCAGGCGGTAATGTGAGTGATCAGGAGCAGCTGTAAATACAGATGAAGCTTTGCTCTCTCACCCACCGCTCACTCCTGCTGTGTGGCCCAGTTCCTAACAGGCCATGATCGTGTGGTCAGGAGGTTGGAGACCCATGCCTGAATGGGCTCCACAGCCACCCAGCTCTCTTCCCACTGGCTCCCATTGTACACTTGGTGTGGTCTCCCAGCATGTCTGTCTGGGCTCTTCTAAGACACGTGTTCTCAGCTAAGAGAAGCATGTCAGGGCTAGGGTAGAAGCTGCCAAGTCCACAGCTCAGCCCCACATAGCTTCACTCCCACTCCACATCTCTGTCCACATGGGGTGCTTTCTTGGTCCCCAGGAGAGCTCCCCACTGGAATCACAGCAGAGCAGGCCTATGGGTGCCCACAGCTGTGGCCTCCCTGCATGGCATCAAGGAGGTGGTTGGTAAATACTGGTTCAATTGCCTATTCTGGACATTTTGTAGAAACAGAATCACACAATATGTAACATTTTGTGTCTACTTTCTTTCTCTTAGCCTAATATTTTCAAGATTCTTCTGTGTTGTAGCATAATCAGGACTCCATTCCTTTTTATGGCTAAATAATATTTCATTGTATGAATATACCACAAATCATTGATTCATTCATGATCGGACATTTTTATTGTTTCTAGCTTTTGGCTATATGAACAGCACTGGTATGGGCATTTATGTACATGTTTTTGTTTGCACATCTATTTTCAATTCTCTTTGGATATATCCAGGAGTGTAATTGCTGGATCATATGGTAATTCTATGTTTAACTTACTGAGGAACCACCAAGTCCTATTACCATTTCATTCTGGGATGCATACACCTTTATCATAAGACATCTAGAAAATGCATACACACATAAGAACATTAAAATCACAAATAGTCCTGGTACTCGAAGATAAACATTGTCAACTGTTCTGAATGTTTCCCACTAGAATTGTTTAGAATGCCTAAATATATACATATTACTATATAATTAAAAGTGTATACAGAAGTGGGATTGTATAAATGCCATTTAATGCCACACTTTAATGCCACCTTCTCAACGACAAGCCTGATTAAAACCGAACCTCAGTACTTCCTGCTACTTCCCAGTATGATTTTACTCCCTGGCATTTGCCATCTTCCATCTCGTCTACATCATGCTTATCATAAACAGGATTGCTGACTGTTTTGTGCAATGCCTGGCACACAGAGATGCAATAAGTATTTGTCAAGCGAATTAATATTTTTAAATGAATGAAAAGGCAACCCATTCAAAATTTAAACCGAATTTCAAATGCATTTGCCAATGTGTAGCAGAAATGGTTGTGCATTATTTCCTGTTGGTGATCATCCACACTGGAATCTCCACGGCCCTCGTTCTTTCTCAAAATTCTTTATCCGAGGCATAAATGTGGTCCCTGGGAATCCTGTTGGCTAGAATCAGGTCATCACCAATCCTTGAGCTTTCTGAGTTTGATTTTGCAAGGAGGCCCCCTCATTTCCATCCCAGGCTCCCAGAAGGGCAGGGGGCTGGGGGTGGAAAAAATCATCCTGAAAAATCTCCAACAGCCAGAGCCCATTTGGTCCTAATTTCAGAACGGGTTTCTTCCGAACTCCAACCAAAGCCAAGATCCCCAAAGGGAGACCATGTCTCTGCCTCCACCTTCCTGTCCATGTCAGAGCAATTCTCCCAGCCACCTTGTCACAAGCCCGCTGTGCTGCTGATATTAGTTACAGATGATGGCAATTAGAAGCCGAATCTCTCTGGCTCCTGGTAGAATATTGAGACAGAGCTACAGCTATTTTAAGATTTTAAGCAGATTTATACTTAGTGCTTCAAAGAAGGCCAGCCAGCAAGGAAAATATGGTAACTGTTGCTTTAAATTATAGCTATCATTACTTCAAAAGGATATTCAATCAGAAACCACTGAAGACTAAAACTATTTACATCTCCTGACACTTAAAAGCAAGCAAGCAGTTTTAGCCTGTCAGCCCTGGACATGTTGGCTACAAAGAGAGAGGTACCTCTCCGGCCTGCAAAGAAAAACATTTTCAAGGGAGCAGGAACTGAGAAGGTACCTTGGGAGTCCTCCTGCTCGGAACTTACCTGCCATCTCTCTCCCACAGCCTGTAAAGGAAGAGTTTGGGATCTGGGGTGTGTGACTCTGCCCAGGTCTGCAGACAGCAGTCTCCAAACCCCTGGAAAAGCTGGCTCTTTAAGCCAGGATGACTGCCCTTTTCTGCCTGGCCTCTGGCTTTCAGGTCCCTGCCCTGGGGAAATCCTGTCTCATCCCATTAATACAATTCCCAGGACAGGGCTGCCTCCTTCTTCTTCCTGGATTCCACTGCCTGGACTGGACAGCAGGGCTGGGTGATATATCGATCAGAATCAGAGCCAGTGGAGCCCTTTGTTAACAGAGAGTGGTCCAAAGCATGGGCTTTGAGGATAGACTTCTCCAGGTTAGAGTTCAGGCTCTTGAATTTACTAGCTGTGTGATCTTGGACAAGCCACTTAACTTCTCTGAGACTCAGTTTCCTTGTAAGTAAAACTGGGATGATTCAAATCTCCCTTTCATATGATTTTTGAGAAACTTCAGTGAGATGATATGCAAAAAGCACTTTATTAGTTAGAGTAATGCCAGATGCTGTAACAAATAGTCCCAACAATTTCAGTGGCTGAACACAATAAACCTTTTTCCCTCGCCTGACAATTCAAGGAGGGTGTTTCTAGTCAGCAGGCAGCTTTTCTCCCTGTGATTATTTGGGTGGTTTGGAATCCCTCCATTCCACATCTGTCATCTCCTGGGGTTCAAATGTCCTCTGCTTCTAGTCTCAGGAAGGAGAAAGAAGCAGTGGGCTGGGTCCTCTGAATGCAGAGATGAATAACATTTCACAGGTTACCCCAACTCAGTAGATTTGTTAAGGAAAACCTCTTTTGATCTGTGTGTGTCTATACCCTCCCACCCACCAGAACTTTGCATTTGGAGTTAGACGCCCTCCTACTGGCTGCCATAGCCTTGTGCTTACCCGCATCAGCCATGGCCCCTAGAATGTAATTTTATGGGCAGAGTCTGGACTTCCGTTTTTCACAGAACAGAAGAACTCAGCACCTGGCACACAAGAGAGGTTCAATAAATATTGGCTGATAGAATTAAACAGTAAAATCCAGGACCCTGCCGCATTCCCCAACAGGGCAGGTACAGATTAGTGAATGTTCCTAAATGGGTGATTAGAAAATGTTACTACTTGGCAATCTGGAGAAAGAATATTGTAGGCATTCCCTATACCAGAGGAAAACTATGGCCTGTGGACCAAACTCAGTCCACTGCCTGTTTTTGCAAATGTTTAATGTTTTGTTATGTGTGTATGCATTTTCTAAACGTCTTATGATAAAGGTGTATGCATCTTGGAACAAAGTGGTAATCAGACTTGGTGGTTCCTCAGTAAGTTAAACATAGAATTACCATATGATTAATAAAAGTCAGGAAACAACAGGTGCTGGAGAGGATGTGGAGAAACTAGGAACACTGTTAGGCACCCTGTTGGTGGACTGTAAAGCTAGTTCAAACCATTGTGGAAGACAAGTGTGCCGCATTCCTTCAAGGATCTAGACTAGAAACACCGATCTTGACCCAGCGCATCCATTACTGGGTATAATACCGCAACAGGTTTAATTACAAGTCATGCTGCTAATTAAAGAACCATGGCCACATGTGTGTTGCATTATGGCAGCTATTCACCATAGCAAAGCTGAACCAACCAAAATGTCGCAATCTGATGAGACTGGATAAGAAACTGTGCAGCTATACCATGGACATACTATGGCAGCCATAAAAAAAGTACTGAGTCAGTGTCGCTTTGTAGACCTGGATGAACTTGGCCATCCTTCTGAGGGCAAAACCTCCATTCGGCAAGGACCGAACACCAGACAGCACGCATGTTCTCAGTCATAGGTGGGAATTGAACAATGAGAACACTTGGACTCAGGGTGGGGAACATCACACACCAGGGCCCGTCGTGGGGTGGGGGGACGGGGCAGGGATAGCACTAAGAGAAATATCTAACATAAATGACGAGTTAACGGGTGCAGCGCACCAACATGGCACATGTATACATATGCAACAAACTTGCACATTGTGCACATGTACCCTAGAAATTAAAGTATAATAAAAAAAGAAAAAAGAAAATGGACTACTACAAATAAATAACTAAAACAACCCCTTTCCCCCCAAAAAAAAGAATTACCATAAGATCTAGAAATTCCCCTCCTGGATATATACCCAAAAGAATTGGAAATAGATGTGCAAACAAAAACGTGTACACAAATGTCCATAGCAGCACTGTTCATAGTAGCCAAAAGCCAGAAAACATTGCTGTTTTGCGCCGGTACACAAGGGGTCTGGGAAATGGAGACCCTGGCTGGGTTACTGCCTCCCAGGGTGAACTCTACACTACGGCAGAAAAAGCTCAACTTTTTGGTGGACAGGTAGCTGCTCTCTGCCTCAAGCACTTAGGGCAGTGTTACTCATTAATATTAATATTTTAACTGTAATTGTTTTCTAATTCAACCTTCCAATTGTACAAATGAGATCCAGGGAGATGAGTGCAAGATTACGGCTAGTCAGTGACAGCACTAGAATTGGAACAGAACCCTCTTGGCCTCTGACCCACCCTGGGAGCCAGGGGAAGGAAGAAGTTCTGACTCAGGGCTATTTGCTTCAGATAGGCGGGGACTTTGGAAAGTTCATTCCCCAAGTCTTAGGAAGCCAACATTTCACGGGTGCTGATAATTTTGTAGGATGGAAGAAGGTCAGGTTTGCTCTTCTCCTGGGCTCCGGAACGTTCCTAACCTGCTCTGCTCACCTGGAGCCCCAGCCCACTGTCACCCCTGCTCTCATCTCCAAACTCTTCTTCCAGCAAGTAAGAGTCACAGCAGGTACCACTCTGGGCGGAGGCCCATGATCTCCAGGTGGGAGGAGGTGACTGCCTGTCCCTGCTCGGAAGCTGTTAAAAGAACACCTTCTTCTTGCCTTGACCCCATGGCCCACTCTGCCTCCAGCCTGGGGTGGGTAAGGCATGTCCCTTGTTGTCTTGGGCTCACCTCAGCTCCTCCCTTGCCATACAGGCCTTGGGTGGCCTGAGCAGGTACACACAGGCTGTGCAGCCTGAGAGACAGCAAGGTGGGGCAGGTGGTGGCATGGGAGTAAGGTGGATGCTGTGTGTTACCTGGGCAAGTCACTTCCCTCTCTTGGCTTCCACTTCTCCAGTGCCACCTGTTCTGCCTGGCTTGTGGGGCTGTAGAGGGTGGGGTAAAATCTGCAGGCATGACAATGTCTTGCACAGTGGATGCTTGTTGATTTTCAACCTCTCCTACTAAATTCCATCTTCTTTCCGTAACAGTAATTGGATTTGTGTGGGAGAATTACCTAACACTCCCCACTGTGTGTAGTCTTGAAGGACTGTCAATCAAGTTTCCACACCCCTTCCCTGCCCATCTGGGTGCGTACATGACTCCAGATCAACCAATCGGAATCTTCCCTGGGACTTTGAATCTTGAGTGAAGTCACAGAGGACGGGAGAAAAGAGAGAACAGCTGGAGTTGTTTCTTCCCAGCAGGGTGGCCTGATCCCACCCACTTGTACACACACACGTGTGCACACTCACACACTCACATGGATACTCACACTCACACTGTCACACACACATTCACAGACACACTCACACAGGTACACACTCACATGCTCACACACACAGTCACACACATATTGTCTCTCACACACCATCACACTCACACATTCACACACTCACATGCTTGATAACACAAGCACACACTCACACACTCACACAATCACACATGCTCACAAGCTCACTCACATGCTCACACACACACTGTCTCACACACACACTCTCTCTCACACACACATACTCGCACACACACTCTCACATACACACACTATCACACACTCGCACATACACACATTTACACTGACATCTGAGTCCTACAGTACTTGCAAATCCTCCCTAAGGATTTGCTTGTTTCTTCAACAAGGCCATTAGCCCCTTAAGGGATGACCTCTTATAATTCTGGATTTTTCTTTCCCCCAGCTAGGCTTGCAAAGCAGGGATGGAGGCATGGAGCGCCAGCTTGTGTCAAGCAGAGAGGGCTGCACTCCCAGCGCCCCGGTGCCTCTGGCTCTTGAGGCTTGTTCCTCATCTCTAGCTCCACAGAGTTGTCCTGAGGCTCACAATGGGACTACATCAATAAATTACCTATTGCATTAAAATGAGTTGTTATTATTATCACAATTGTTATAGACACTTAAACCTGAAGGCAAATAAATGATTTTTAGCTGCAAAATGGATCCTATTCTTTTTGGGGGGATGGCTGGCATCAAGGAAGGTTTTGCTCCGAGAACTAGCTTTTAGGTCCTGAACTCAGATCCCCCTGATGATTTCTCAGCACCCACCATATGCCAGGAGTCACTCTGGGTGCTTTTAAATAAATTTTCTGGAAGNTCACCCCTGCTCTCATCTCCAAACTCTTCTTCCAGCAAGTAAGAGTCACAGCAGGTACCACTCTGGGCGGAGGCCCATGATCTCCAGGTGGGAGGAGGTGACTGCCTGTCCCTGCTCGGAAGCTGTTAAAAAGAACACCTTCTTCTTGCCTTGACCCCATGGCCCACTCTGCCTCCAGCCTGGGGTGGGTAAGGCATGTCCCTTGTTGTCTTGGGCTCACCTCAGCTCCTCCCTTGCCATACAGGCCTTGGGTGGCCTGAGCAGGTACACACAGGCTGTGCAGCCTGAGAGACAGCAAGGTGGGGCAGGTGGTGGCATGGGAGTAAGGTGGATGCTGTGTGTTACCTGGGCAAGTCACTTCCCTCTCTTGGCTTCCACTTCTCCAGTGCCACCTGTTCTGCCTGGCTTGTGGGGCTGTAGAGGGTGGGGTAAAAATCTGCAGGCATGACAATGTCTTGCACAGTGGATGCTTGTTGATTTTTCAACCTCTCCTACTAAATTCCATCTTCTTTCCGTAACAGTAATTGGATTTGTGTGGGAGAATTACCTAACACTCCCCCACTGTGTGTAGTCTTGAAGGACTGTCAATCAAGTTTCCACACCCCTTCCCTGCCCATCTGGGTGCGTACATGACTCCAGATCAACCAATCGGAATCTTCCCTGGGACTTTGAATCTTGAGTGAAGTCACAGAGGACGGGAGAAAAAGAGAGAACAGCTGGAGTTGTTTCTTCCCAGCAGGGTGGCCTGATCCCACCCACTTGTACACACACACGTGTGCACACTCACACACTCACATGGATACTCACACTCACACTGTCACACACACATTCACAGACACACTCACACAGGTACACACTCACATGCTCACACACACAGTCACACACATATTGTCTCTCACACACCATCACACTCACACATTCACACACTCACATGCTTGATAACACAAGCACACACTCACACACTCACACAATCACACATGCTCACAAGCTCACTCACATGCTCACACACACACTGTCTCACACACACACTCTCTCTCACACACACATACTCGCACACACACTCTCACATACACACACTATCACACACTCGCACATACACACATTTACACTGACATCTGAGTCCTACAGTACTTGCAAATCCTCCCTAAGGATTTGCTTGTTTCTTCAACAAGGCCATTAGCCCCTTAAGGGATGACCTCTTATAATTCTGGATTTTCTTTCCCCAGCTAGGCTTGCAAAGCAGGGATGGAGGCATGGAGCGCCAGCTTGTGTCAAGCAGAGAGGGCTGCACTCCCAGCGCCCCGGTGCCTCTGGCTCTTGAGGCTTGTTCCTCATCTCTAGCTCCACAGAGTTGTCCTGAGGCTCACAATGGGACTACATCAATAAATTACCTATTGCATTAAAATGAGTTGTTATTATTATCACAATTGTTATAGACACTTAAACCTGAAGGCAAATAAATGATTTTAGCTGCAAAATGGATCCTATTCTTTTGGGGGGATGGCTGGCATCAAGGAAGGTTTTGCTCCGAGAACTAGCTTTTAGGTCCTGAACTCAGATCCCCTGATGATTTCTCAGCACCCACCATATGCCAGGAGTCACTCTGGGTGCTTTTAAATAAATTTTCTGGAAGCCAGAAGGTCTAAACAATAATAATTTCCTTTCAGTTCCTATTTTTTCTCAAGAACTAGGAGTGTAGCCGAGTGAACCCCTTTTCTAGAAGGGTGTGGTTATCAACTATTTTTCTGGTGGAACTCCTTCATTCTCATGAGGGCATATCCTCAGACTTTTAGGGTGGGCTTGTAAAGTGAAGGAAGCCTCGAATTCTGGCTGTTAAGCCCCTCTCCACGGTTCGTGCCTGTAATCCCAACACTTCGGGAGGCTGAGGCAGGTGGATCACCTGAGGTCAGGAGTTGGAGACCAGCCTGACCAACATGGTGAAACTCTAAAAAAATACAAAAATTAGCCAGTTGTGGTGGTGCATGCCTGCAATTCCAGCTACCTAGGAGACTGATGCAGGAGAATCATGTGAACCCAGGAGATGGAGGATGCAGTGAATGGAGATCACACCACTGCACTTCAGCATGGGCAACAGAGCAAGATTCTGTCTCAAAACAAAAACAAACAAACAAACAAAATCTGTCTGCCTTCTGGGCAGGGGAGCACCACACATTGTCATCAGATGCCCCTAACAGGCAGCCCCGTTGATCTCCTCCGGAAAGAGCCAAAGCTAGGGATGGGAACGCAGCCCCGGGTCAGGTACCTCAATTCAGTGAGCTGCTGGCCTTGCTGGAGACCCCAGAGGCTGGTTCCCACCCACCCAGAGGAGTGTGACAGGGACCTAGGGCATGGAGGAGGAGTCAGAGCTGTGGCAGGCAGGGAAGATAGTTTCCCAAACAGAAGGGCTCTAGGCAGAAACTTACCTGGAGGACATCTGTATCTCCCCTGCCCCAGATCTGCTCTCCCCTCTTCTCCCACTGCTCCGTGGCCCAGGAGGCTCATCTCTGGAAAGAATCAGAGTTCCTATGCCTCCTCCCACCCCAACTCCTGACACAGCTTACAGGAGAGCCAGCAGGGAGCCCTGATAAGAGAGTAGAGGGAGGCAGAGAGGAAGGAGGAAAGCCAGCGGGTGTCTATTCCTGGGCTTCCTCCCTCTGGGGCACCCAGGACAGGCTGTGGCCTCAGCAGATGGCTCTAGGTGGCCCCCTCTATCTGCCTGTCTCTTCTGGATTCTGATAACTGCTCCCTCCCCTTGTTGCTTTAGGTCTAGAGGGGAGCAACGGTTCTGTTGTCATTGGTTTCCCTGCTTCCTGCCCACATCTTCGTAAACAGTGCCTTTTGAAAGCCTCCTCGAATGATCCTGTCTCCTGCTGAGGGCATGACTGCAAGACATAGCCAGCCCTCTGCAGACAATGTTCTCCATCAGCCCCCAGAATGGAGCACCCCCTCCATCCTCATCAGAGAGGTGGCTATGAAGTATGCCCACTTGGAATGGGCTTGGAGGGAGACTAGGAACCTCCCATCTGCCACGTGGCCAGGGACTCCAGGAGTTCAAGGAAAGCCCACCTCACGAGAAGCTGATAACCATTCCATCTATTTTTCTTTTCTTTTCTTTTTTAAGAGGCAAGGGTCTTGCTCTGTCACACAGGCTGCAGTGCAGTGGCATGGTCATAGCTCACTGCAGCCTCAATCCCCTGGGCTCAAGCAATCCTCCTGCCTCATCCTCCCAAAGTGCTGGGATTGCAGACATGAGCCACAGCACCCAGCCCAACCATAGATCTTTCTAGTTAAGATTCTGGAGGTATTTCAGCGACAGTGAATGCTGGGGAAGGGAGAGAGAGAGAGAGAGGCAGAGCTGGGACAGGGTAGGAAAAAGGCTGAAAGAGGCAACTAACCCTTACCTAATCTTCTTACCACCCTGGGGAATTCTCTCCATTTCCAAGCGATCATAAAATACTCACCTAATTTAGGAGGAGATGGTGACACAGATGTTTCTCCATGGGCACTTTGCACAAGACAGTTCTCATGATAAGTCGTAGAGGATTTAAAAGGTTGCTGACATTTTCCGTTACGTATCTTTTCATTAGAGGTAACTATCACTTTAAGCAAATTGTTTCAGGGCCTGGAATGCTGCAATAAGTGATCTAATTATTGTAGGTTGTAATTTAGGAAGGTTCATTATGTCACAGACATTATGACTCCTGGGTATTACTAAAGGACTCATTTGTAGCCCTTGAAATGATTTTCTCATGAACACATATAATGTCACCCATAGGACGAGTGTGGAGCCTTAAGATGATTTGATATATATAAAACTTCAGCTTTCTTGGGGACTAGATTTTGAGACAGTCACAAACAAATGACCAGATAGGATACTAGATTTATGCCTGGTTAAAGGAAAACCCAGTTCTGACTTAAGCAACACTGGACCCTTCAACTCTGTTACCTAACACCAAATAAATCACTTAAGATGAAGGTGACATTAAATGATAACCAAGAAGCTTATTATGTCTAAATAATTTCCATCCTTTAGAGGTAAAATACACCAGAAATGGCTGGCTTTGAGTTTTATTTATTTTATTATTTATTTTGGATCTCACTGTCACACAAGCTGGAGTGCAAATGGTAAAATCATGGCTCACTGCAACCCTAAACTCCCTGGCTCAGGTAAACTTCCAACCTCAGTCTCCCGTGTAGCTGAAGCTACAGGTGCACTATCATGACTGGGTAACTTTTGTACATTTTGTAGAGATAGGGTTTTGCCATGTTTCCCAGGCTGATCTCAAACTCTTGGGCTCAAGTGATCTTCCCGCCTTGACTTCCAAAAGTTCAGGGATTGCAGGCATGAGCCATCAAGCCCAACCAGCTTTGAGTTTTTGTTATTTTCTTCTGTATCCTCCATCCCCCAAAGAAAGCACACCTGTGATATCCACATTCACAAAAATAAAGCATGCTTTTGACTTAACCACCAGGTTGTAATTTGTGTTGCCATGGCGAGGCAGAGGCTATCTTGTTGCTGTCTACCTATATTTTCCCCTTTTCCTCGTGGGCACCCAGCTAGACTATATTTTCCAGCATCCCTTGCAATTAGGGAGCCATGTGACTGCGTTCCGACCAATGGCACGTAGGCAGAATGAATGCATCACTGCCAGTCTTCCCATCAAACCTCACCACAATACTCCAGCATTCTCTTCCTGCCACCTGTTGTCAGAATGCAAAGATCCAGTGGGAGCTCAGCAAGTACAGGGGATGGTGGAGCCACCAGATGGAAAGAACCTGACGCTGAATGTCTGGGGGAGCAGAGTCCCTCCTACCCACTATCAGCAGGACAGTGACATGAAGAAACACTAAACTTTGTGCATCTAAAGCCACTGCGCATTGTGAACTATATTTTCCAGCAGTATTTATACCCTTGACTAACGTCTCCATGTCCAGGGGATTCTCCATTAAATCAGTGTTTCTCAACCCCACCAGCCAAGACCTTGCGTGGCTCTACTTTCTGTAGTTTATAAAAGCAAGGGATTTCTTTTATAGTCTTCCAAATATTTTTAAAAGAATTACAGAAAATGTATGAACTTCCCAAACTTTCAACTTACAAACATTCACAGACTTGAATGAAGCTGAGCATCAGAGTCAAAACATGTCAGATCTGCTCTCCACGAACAATGGTTGTTTATATGGTGCCAGAAAATTGAGTTTCTTTGTTTCTGATTAGATCTGAACCGATCGCTGGGATTAGAAGGATTCAGTGTTCTGATTGGCCAGGCTTGGGCTACATGCCCATCCCTAGAGCTAAGAGGGTAGCCAATTCTCCCAAACAAAATGGCTGGGAGTGGAGAAGGGATGTTTTCTCCATGGAAACCAAGAGATTGCTATCAAAAGAAAGGAGGAATGGATGCTGGGCAGAGAAAAACTAGAGATATCAATTACATGCACATTCAGATGAGGAAACCAAGAAAAAACCTCTAGGGATTGTGCCAAAATCAAACAGCTTAAGAAGGACAATAGAATAAACCATCCTCTGCTATTTCAGCTTTCTCCCCATCACCCCATGTTCATGGGGCATGTTCATGGGGCATTTGATTTTGGTGCAATAACCCCCAATTGCCAGCAACTATAGATAATTACAACCACGGAGGAACCGTGTTCTCTAATGCACGGACCATAAACCCATCAGTTGTCCTGAACCTGAAGAGGGATTTATAAAAGGCCATTCATCTAATTAATAATTGGTCTGCTTCCAACTTAAGTGGTTTGGTGCTGTTAACTGGAAGTATGTTTTTAATGTAAGGAACTTACTCCCATTAGCTGTCTTCTCCTTTGAAAATATGACCAAGTAAAAGGCTGAGATTTCACAAGCTGAGAGAATCACCTGGCATTAGCCGGCCTCTTAAGAGTTTACCTGTGCAGCCAAGTTTATTTCCAACACCAGGCTCCAGAGGACAAAATGCATCTTTCACGGAACAGACATTGAGGGAGAATCCCACAGATGATGCTGGATTTTTTGCAATGGTTTCTGTTCCAGGCCTGCCTACACATCAGAGGCCAGGTGTGGAGTAAGGTCCCCTGAGCGACACTTCCTGGGTGACAGCATTGCCTGCGTGGATGAATAGAACACGTATCTCCTTTGTGCTTCTTAATGCAGAAAACGTTTCTTGCAGATGGAATTTTTGGGAGGCATTTGTGTCTTGGTTTATTGAATGTTTTGATGGTCCCAAGGGATAATTTGGTTAGGCTCTTTTCCACTTGCCAGTTAACCTGCTGAATGCCTTGCAGTTAGGAATGAAATGAATCCTTTTTTCCTTGGGGAACAATGGCAGTAATTCGCTTCACCAGTCTTGCTCTTGGTGATACTTTCAAAAGATCCTCAAGAATATTCTTCTGGGCCAGATGCAAGCCCGAATTCCTCCAGCTGATTGTGATTTTAGAATCTGAGTTCTTGAAATGTTCCATTTGGTCCAAAGCTTGCATCAGTTGCTTGATCTGATAAATTGAAACAAAAGGAAAAAAACTTTTTAAATCCTCCTAGGATTTTTCCAGACTTTCTCTGCTTTTGCCAGGCTGTGACCTAATCCTAGAAACCTCTTCAGGACTGTTTGGGCCTAGTTAGAGTTATTTAAGGCAGGACGGCTGCGCACTTTGCAATGTGGCACTCAACACCCATCAATAATCAGCTGCCTGGGCCCTAGACGCTTATATTTAAATAGCAGCTGCACTTTAGGACCTCAAGTTTGTTTCATCCATCCTATAAACATTTGGACGTTTCAAGAAAGCCCCTTTGCACGGGGAGAATAGAGCTGGTTTGGGAGAATCAATTCGGATAAATCACTTCTCTAAATGTGAACCGGCTTTATAAAGATGTTAAGCACATTAGACATTTTCCCTCAAACATCCGGCTGTTTCTTCTAACTGTTTCCAGAGAACCTAGACAGAACCAGACATGCTCCAAGAGAAAAGGTTCCAGCATCACTGAAAAAGAAAAACAATCCATCCCCTTGCCCCAACTGGAGGGGCCCAGTGTTTTCCATGGCTCCTTCCATGAGGCGGCTGATACACCTGCACAGATGTGCTGTCTGCAGAGGGGTATATGCACCTCTTTTTGCAGCTGGATTGCCCATCACTCCATTCCGCCCACTCTTGCTTGTCTGCACTCAGACCCAGATGTAAAACAGATTACAGTTTCTGTATTTTTAAAGAAAGAAAACAAAAACACTTGTGTCTCTTCAGCATTCCCCTGCAGTGAAACCAAGCATGTTAAAGAGAACCCATGGGAGAATGTAGCCCAGAGAGTCGGTGCCCGACAGCTCGCTTAGGTGATGACGGCTCTGCAGGGCTGGGAACATCTGGAGTGTGGAGACGAGGCTTGTCTCTCCTCAAGCTGGAAAAACACACTCAGCTGAGCAGGCTGCCAGAGACCTAGGGGAAGGCTCTGAACTTCCCAGTTCACCCCAGCCTCCCGAGGTTAATATTTCAAGGGCAAGGACTTCATTTGAACACCATGTTCTGTCATAAGCTCTTTGCTGAATAACTCACTTGATGCCTTTTAGCAATTTTGAGGCCGGGGCAGAAGAAGTCCTGCAAACAAATGATAGTAAATCATAAAGCAATGATTCTACACATACGGGATGTCATCTACTGGGACAAATGCTTCCAAACCCATTTTCATATGATCCCTTCACTAAAGCTACCCCGAAAGACAGGACAGTGACTGGCATCCCCATTTCTCCATTTTATGGATGAGAAAACTAACTGGCATACAGAGGTTTCTCTTTTTCTTTTCTTTCTTTGTTTGTTTTGTGAGACAGTGTCTCACTGTCATCCAGGCTGGAGTGCAGTGGCACAACCACGACTCTCAGCAGCCTTGTCCTCCTGGTCTCAAGCAATCCTTTCACCTCAACGTCCCAAGTAGCTGGGACTACAGGTGCATGCCATCATGCCTGGCTAACTTTGTGTACGGGTATGGAGACAGTGTTTCACTATGTTGCCCAGGCTGGTCTCAAATTCCTGAGCTCAAACAATCCTCCTACCTCGGCCTCCCAAAATGCTGGCACCCACCAATGTCTACACTCTCCTCCCCTTCCTGGGTACACAGCCACCCTTACAGTCATATGTGGCCATATGACTGAGTTCTGGTCAATGGAAGGTGAACAGAAGTGAATGTGCACCATGTCTAGAGCTCCCATAGCTAATCCTCACTTTTACTCAATGTACCAGCAGAATGACTAAGAAGGGCTGGGTTTCAGCATCAAAGGAACTTAGACCCCTGAATCATTGCATGGAGGAATGATGTGCATTAATCAAAAACATCTGTTTTGGATCATGAATTAGAAATAAATGTATATTACGTTAAGCCATTGAAATTAGGAGCTATCTTTTAAAAGTTAGCCTGCCTCTGACCAATGCAGACTCTAATTATGGCAAACTCTAAGGCAGTGATTTAGCCGAGGTCACACAGGAATTCAGGCTTCGACAGCTCTCACCATTCAAAGTCTATTAAAGATACTGTCCACCTGTATGTGAAGTATAATAAGCTCTCCAAAGTTGACTGGTTAGCTGGTTGGCTGGATAGGCTGGTGAATGAATGGGTGGATAGATGGATGGATGGATGGATGGATGGATGGATGGATGGGTGAATGGATGGATTCATTGATGGATGGATGGATGGATGTGTGGGCAATGACCTTGTGGTCACTTACAGACTAAACTGCCATCAATTTACAGAGAAAGAACCAGAAAGTATTTGTTTATCTTGAAAGGTGGGAAGAAGCAATGCGATCAACCCAAAGTTCTCAGAGAGATGGGCAATCCCATTCAAGGTTGTGAGGCCTGAGCAAGGGCCTCCCAGAGCACAGAGCATCGTGAAATCACTAGGGAAATTAACTACACAGACTCACAGAGCTCCTGATTCATTTCTACAGTGGCTGTGTAGCTCAAGACAAGAAGACTAAAGACAAACACGTCCAGATAGTGGAGGTTGGATCTTGTTAGATGGGGGCCAGCCAAATAAGAATAGGGTGTGTTTATCAAAAAAATAGGGGGCTTAATGCCAGGCATGGTGGCTCATCCCTGTAATCCCAGCACTTTGAGAGGCTGAAGTGGGCAGATCACTTGGGCCCAGGAATTCAAGACCGGTCTGGGCAACATAACGAGACCCTGCCTCTACAAATAATAGAAAAATTACCCAAGCATGGTGGCATGCTCCTGTAGTCCCTGCTACTCGGGAGGCTGAGGTGGGAAGATTGCGTGAGCCTGGAAGGTTGAGGCTGCAGAGAGCTGTGATAGCACCATTGCACTCCAGCCTGGGTGACAGAGTGAGACCCTGAAAAAACAAAGGAAAGAAAGAAAAAGAAGAAAGAAGAAAGAGAGAAAGAGAGAAGGAAGGAAGGAAGGAAGGAAGGAAGGAAGGGAGGGAGGAAGGAAGGAAGGAAGGAAGGAAGGAAGGAAGAAAGGAAGGAGAG
>NW_016806084.1:1440054-1447744 GCF_001698545.2 Rhinopithecus bieti
AGGGAGGGAGGGAGGAAGGAAGGAAGGAAGGAAAGGAGGAAAGGAAGAAAGGAAGAAAGGAGGAAGGAAGGAAGGAAGGAAGAAAGGAAGGAAGGAAGGAAGGAAGGAAGGAAGGAAGGAAGGAAGGAAGGAAGGACGGACGGACGGAAGGAAGGAAGGAAAGAAGGAAAGAAAGAAAGAAAGAGCGGGCAAATAGGCATATCAGCCAGCTGGGGCCAGCCCCGCCTACTTGTTCCCTGCTTATCTCCCACGAGGAGTGCCAGGTCACCATGCTGAAGTGAGGAATGCTCCCAGCCTGCATCCACCCAGGACCCTCTTTCTGCAGGGCTGCAGGAGCTGAGCCCCTGCACTCAGCTCTCCTTGGGGATGGCAGGGATGGCTGGGCTTCCCTCCTCCCAGGGACTTGTGAGCGTCTCTGCCTCTGGCAAGCAGGCCCTTTAAGCCTGTCTTTATGTCCTTATCAGGGCTCCACGGCAGGCCCAGGTGCCAGGCCTCATTCAGTCAATTACCGTCTTCGCAGGACACAATGCTCTCTTCTGTGTGCAGATAGAGACACTTTCATGGCAAGGGTTCAGAGCTAAATCCTCTTTTGATACTGTCAGAAACTCCCTGCCAAGCTGACACTGTATGTTAGAGGGAAAAGAGCTCACCGGCGCAGAAAGCTGAAATTAAATTAAACAGGATATTAATACCTAGTAGTTAAGGAAATGATACTTCCTTTTTTTGATTCCTCTCCTTCTCAGTGCTGAAGCCAAAAAATGCATCCCCCTCTTGGCTGAACCAGTCCGGCCCCGGGGTTTCCAAAGCAAAACAGGGACATGATTCCTCTGGCAGGAGAGCCTTCTGCAGTGTTTCCTCATCACCCCCAGCGAGCACCCCAGGTCCTTCCAGTTTTCCTCTGTTCTTCTGAAACAGAAGGTCTGCTTAATCTGTCTGAAGTAGACGGAAATTGAAACTCAATTAAAGAGGCCAGATTGTGGGTGCAGTTTTTTTTTTCTTCTAGATTTTCTAAATTTTAAAAATTAGGGTCACATTACCGTTTATATTAAAAAAACAAAACTCCTTTTGCCCTCTCTTTGAGCGCCCTGTCCTGTGACATTTTTCTATCAAATGCTTGGCTTACAGATCCCATTCGTAACAAGGGCTCCATGGTCACTGCATCATTGTTGAAAGGTGTTCACTCTGCACTTATGTGTGCCAGGCCCTGTGCTCAGGACTCTGTGTGAGTTGTTTCACCTAATCCTCACCACAGTTGTATCAAGTAGGTAAATGTTCTCACTCCTGTTGTTAACATGCATATATACCATGTTGCAGCAGTATTCCTGACAGCCAAAAGGTGGAAACTTTGGCCCAAGTGGCCATTGATAGATAAATGGATAAACACGATGTGGTCTATCCATACAGTGGAATATTACTCAGCCTTGAAAAGGAAGGATGCTGACATATGCTACAATGTGGGTGAACCTTGAGGATTTACATTGAATTAAACAATCACAAAATGACAGATACTGTAGGAATACCTCATAGTGACTTGAGTGGAGTAAGAAAGAGAGAGAAAGAGAATGAGAATGAACTCAGAGACGCGTCTGTAGGGCAGCGGATAGTCCCCTGTAGACTGTGCAAGATGCCTAGAGCAGTCACTTTCCAGAGACAGAAAGTGGGATGGAGGTTGCCAGGGGCTGAGAGAAGAGAGAATAGGGAGTTCGTGTGCAATGGGTGCAGAGTTGCAGTTTTGCCAGACGAAAGAGTTCTGGAGATAGGTTGCACAACGATGTGAATGCATTTAATGTCAATGCTGCAAAAACTGCACACTTTAAACATCATTAAAATGGTAAATTTTATGTTCTGTATATTTTACCACAATCAGAAATAAATAATTTTAAAAAGAAAAGAAATGAGAAAACTAAGACTCAGGAAGGTGAAAGGACTCATCCAAGGACAGTAGCCCCTGAGTGGCAGAACCAGATCCCACTCATGCAAAGCCCGGGCTCACCTTGCCGGGAATGACACTTCCCTGCGATAAAGTTCAGGCGCTGTCATGACAAGTCCCCCTCAGGCTCCAGAATTGCCTCTGGATTCCTGCCACCACGGAACACACAATCCAAGTCAGAATACCACTGAGCAATAAAAAGGAATGAACGACGGGTGTGTGCCACAGCCTGGATGAACCTCAAAAACGTTATACTCAGTGAAAGAAGCTGGACAGGAGAGACCCCACATTATATGATTCCATTTCCAGGGAAGATCCAGAAAAGGCAAAGCTGTAAAGACGCCAGCAAGTAGATTAGCAGCTGTCTGGATGGGGGCAGAGGAGAAAGGGGATTAATTGTACATGTGCATGAAGGATCGTATCGGGGTGATGAAAATGCTCTAACATGGATTTTGAGTGATGGTTGTACAACTTGGTAAATTTACTTTTAAAAAAAAGCATTGAGTTGTACACTTGAAAAGGGTGAATTCCACAATATGCAATATGTGCCTCAATAAAGTTGTTTGTTTGTTTTGAGATGGAGTCTCGCTCTGTTGCCCAGGCTGGAGTGCAATGGTGTGATCCCAGCTCACTGCAACCTCTGTCTCCCAGGTTCAAGCAATTCTCCTGCCTCAGCCTCCCAAGTAGCTGGGACTATAGGTGCATGCCACCACACTGGGCTAATTTTTTGTATTTTTAGTAGAAATGGGGTTTCCCCATGTTGACCGGGCTGGTCTCGAACTCCTGGCCTCAAGTGATTCACCTGCCTTGGCCTCTCAAAGTGCTGGGATAACAGGCATGAGCCACCATCCCTGGCCAATTTTTTTTTTTTTTTTTTAAGAAATACAATCCAAGTTCTTGCACATTTTACAAAGGCTTATATGTTGCTCTACAGCTGCGTCTCTCAGTTCATTCTCATTCTCTCTCGCGCGCTCACTCTACTCAAGTCGCTATGGCCTCCTCCCTGTTCCTTGAATATACCAAGTGCACTTATGCCCCAGGGCCTTTGCACCTGCTCTTGCCTCTCCCTAGAATTGGATTTCCTCAGATAATCACTTGGCTCCCTCACTCCATCCAGATCTCCTCATCCTATCTCCTCTTCCTATCTCCTCCACTCCCTCCCTAGTCAGGCCGCCTCTGCCATGCCCCAGCCAGCCCCTCAGTATTGGAGTCTCAGAGAAATCATGGACATTAGCCTCCCAGAGAGGGTTCCCATCTACATAGCAGGAGGCCTGCCTTTCTGCTGGGCTGAGCACATTTCTTGGCATAACTAACTTCCTGGGCACTCAAAGTCATTCTCGCTGTCCTCCTCAAAGACTCCTATGCTCAGACCAGGAGCTCAGGGGTTCAAAGATTTCCCAGGTCCTCCAGTTCCACCCATGTTCCTGCAAAAGACATGATGTCACTCTTTTGTGTGGCTGAGTAGTATTCCATTGTATATGTATACACACCACATTTTCTTTATCTAAGCATTGTTGATGGACACTTAGGCTGATTTTATATCTGCTGTTTTGAATAGTGCTGAGATAAACATACCAGTGCAGGCATCTTTTTTACATAGTGATTTCTTTTGCAATGAGTACAATGAACACTCTTTGGGTGATGACTACACTAAAAGCCCAGATTTCACCAGTATGCAGTAAATCCAAGGAACCAAATTACACTTGTACCCCCTAAACCTATAAAAATAAAAATATTTCCCCCGTCCATCTCTGCCTTGGAGGAGATTGCAAAGACCTCCTGTTTGCCCTGGAGAGCCTCCCAGTCCTGAAGGATTCCCAGCTGTTGCCTCACTTCCCTGCCTTCTTAGGAGACTGAGCCATAAGCCCAACAAAGCAGAATGACCTGTACTTGGGCCATCCTTATAAAATATCCAGATGCAGAAAGACCTTGGAGAAGATCTCATGGAGCCCAGCATTTCCCACAGTAAGTTCCACAAGATGCTCTGCCAAAGATGGGCTCCAAATTCTAGGATCTCAGAAATGCTGGATGTATAAGGGTTCTGAGAAGTTCTGCAAAAAGACTTGGTTTGGCTGTTCATCCTAACCTTGCCTAATCCTATTTGACCACAGAACCCTTCTTTTATCTTCCCTTGCCCTGAAACATAAAACATGATTGCATTCCTAGAGTCCCAGGGCAAACTTCAAGAAATGCTAATTCCAACCCAGGCTTCATCTCCCACGTCCCTGAGTCCCAGAGAGAGGAAGAGACTTGCCCAAAGTCACAGAGCTGAGACTAGAAGTCAGACTTCCCAGCTCCCAATCCCATCTTTTCATTATTAACCTTGTTTCTTGATGCCCAACAGATACGAGGTACTGTGCTGGATGCAGAAGAGAATAAACATGCCTCTGTCTCCCAGAGTTCACTCTTGAGAACGGTAGAAGTGGGGAAAAAGAAACATGTGATTCTTTCTGCAGCACTGTGACCTTTCTGTATCAATCAGCTTTTATTAAACACACACTATACACTCTTCTTACCGTTTCACACATGTCAATTCTTTCCATCAAACACTAGCCCAGTGAAGAAGTCCCATCTTATAGATGAGAAAACTGAGCCTTGGCCAAGTTAACTCACTAGTCCAGGGCCACGTGGCTAGGAAGTCTTGGAGCTTGGATGACCACGGAAGCTTTATGACTTCAAAGCCCACGTTTTCAGCCTTCAAGTTGCCATGCCCCCTTGGGACCAGCTGACTCTCACCAGTCCCCACAGGAGCCTTCCTGACCTTCTAAAGTTAAGAGCTTTGCAAATCCCTCTTGTTTAACTCTCCCCAGGGTCTGCAAAGGAACAACTCTGGGAAGTTTCAACTGTTAAAATTTAACATCTTTTTATGTGTTCCAGAGGAAAGGAGAGTTTGGTGGAACCTCGGGTGACCTGGGAAAGACTTGTTCGGAAGATACCCCATCCTCGCTTGTGACTATGTGACTTTTATTTATTTTTATTTATTTATTTTTTTGAAACAGTCTCCCTCTCTCACCCAGGTTGGAGTGCAGTAGCACAATCATGGGTTCACTGCAGCCTTGACCTCAAGCGATCCTCCCATCTCAGCCTCCGGGGTAGCTGAGACTACAGGCATGTGCCACATGACTGGCTAATTTTTTTTTTTTAATTTTGTATTAGAGATGGGGTTCTTCCGTATTGCCCAGGCTGGCCTGGAACTCCTGGGCTCAAGCAATCCACCCACCTGGGCCTCCAAAAGTACTGGGATTACAGGGGTGAGCCACCATACCCAGCTGGCTCTGTGGCTTTGGAATAATTACAGGTATAGGAAGTGGAGCGTTCTTCAGCCTCCACATCTGCAAGTGTGCTTTGCTCTCCATCTTTGTTTTCTGTATTCTAATAAAATAAGCTTCTTTGACAAGCTCCTGGCATGGGACCCTGCAGAACCGAGACCAGCAGAAAGATTGACCTTCTATAAATCAGTACAGATCAGTTCTAACCAGCACTGTCAGAGGGGGAGACCAGGGTCTGTGGTTGTTCTGCTCACCCGGCACATCAGATGGTTTAGATTTGCTGTTGTTGTTTTTCATTAGATTTGTTGTTGTTTTCAAACAAAATAAATCATCAAAATTCATGAAAATAAAATAACATAAAGCTCCAACTGAATGTAACAGATGGAAAAGGTGTAGCAATAATGATTGGCTCAAGAGGAAATGGGGGAGGCTGCCCTTCCCCCAGCAGCACCTCCCTAGCCCATGTGGCTGACTGCTGCTTCCCTGCCCTGTGCTCACCCACTCCCCTCCTCGCCAATCCCCACCATATTGGGTGCTGTCTTTTCTAAAATGTTGATATTTTGATCAGTGTAGATTTTCTGTATTAATTTTGATTTTTTGAAATATTTCATTAAAATTTTATTTAGCCTGATGCCTGAGGTTTTCTGGTGCCTATTTAAATTTGGTCTCGTTTGTCTCACCCTGATCTCAGCCCTGGCTGAACGAATGCGTGCATTTGTAGCAAGATGAACAAATCTTAGACAAGTGCAGAGTGCTGCTGTGTTAGGTGCTGGCGTTAAGTGCAGGTGAGAAAAATGGGAGCAGCTAGGAGTACAGGGGTGTTTGCTGTGTCCTCTCTCTTCACCGTGAGTCCAGACAACCTCCAGGAAAATTAGCCCCTCTAGGGATTAATTCTCCATTGAACAAGAGAGGGACAGGTAGGAGTACACATCAGACAGCTAACACTTAGTGAGCTCGTACATGTGCTTTGCACTATTGTAAGTGCTTTCTGTGTTTTTATATTATACATTATAATATAAATTATATCATAATTTATTATAAATATATGTATTTATTTATAATAAATTATTTCTTATAGTCAGGAGGTGATGGTGGAAGTGAATACACCCACTATCTATGTGGTGGCTCACTCGGGACAGGTGACCAGAGGGAGCATGGACCACGTTTGCTTCTGGAGGACAGCAGAACTCTGTAGTTCTCTGGTTCTCCCAACATTTGTAGGTGAGGGACACCCAAGCTTAAATTTTCTGGCCAAGCATTGTGGCTCACGCCTATAACCCCAGCACTTTGGGAGGCCTAGGCAGAAGGATCTGTTGAGTCTGGGAGTTTTAGACCAGCCTGAGCAACATAGTGAGATCTCATCTTTACAAAAGATGAACTAAATTAGCTGGGCGTGGTGGCATGCACCTGTAGTCCCATCTACTCGGGAGGCTGAGGTGGGAGGATTGCTTGAGCCTGGGAGCTCCAGGCTGCAGTAAGCCAAAATTGCACCACCTCACTCCAACCTGGGTGACAGAGCAAGACTCTGTCTCAAAAAAAAAAAAAAACTCTGACTGAAATTTGCCAGATTCTTTCCTAACACCCCAGAGATTACTAGACAGTGGGTAACTCCAGGCCAGAGTTAAGCCACCAAACCACAGCAATAGAGTCCTTGGATGCCCACTCGGCACAGAACCAAAGAAGCACTGGGACTGGTGCACTTGTGGTGCACTCGTCACTAGCAAAGATACCCACCCAGAAGTGAGTGAGGAACCCAGGCACACGACCAGGGCTTGACCAGTGGGTGTAGAAGCTTGGAAGGTTGAGGTCCAGATGCTCTTTTTAAAATTTATTTATTTGTATAAATGTATGGGGTACACATGCAATTTTGTTACATGCATAGGTTGTGTGGTGGTCAAGTCAGGGCTTTCAAAGTTCGGATGCTCTTTTTAATTTTATTTTTAACTCTACCAGCTTAGCCATGACAATCGGCAATCAATCCCCAAGGAGCCCTGCACTCAGCCTCTGAGATGTAGAAGACGTCCGTGATGGTCAGTTGTATGTGTCAACTTGGTTGGACCATGGGGTGCCCAGATAGCTGGCTAAACAGCATTTCTAGGTATATCTGCAAGAGTGTTGCTGAAAGAGATTAGTATCTGAATTGGTGGACTGAGTAAGGCAGATTGCCCTCTCCAATGTGCGTCGGCATCCTCCAATTCACCGAAGACCTACATAGAACACAACAGTGGGGGAAGGTTGAATTCACTCTCTGCTTGAAATCCACTTCTTCTGCTTTCAGTGTTCCTGGTTGTCAAGCCTTCCGATTCCTGGACTGGCATCAACATCATTGGTTCCCCTGGTTCTCAGGTCTTTGAACTAGGAATCCTCTTTCCTGGGCCTCCCACTTGTACTAGCAGATTATGGGACTTTTCAGCCTCCATGATTGCAGAAGCCAATACCTTACGATAAATAAATAAATAAATATATATACAAATAAAATGAATATATAATA
>NW_016806084.1:1449037-1451261 GCF_001698545.2 Rhinopithecus bieti
AGTATATACAGGTACATAATATATAGTGTATCATATATAATATACATATATACTATATAATATATATATGTATATTATATGTGTGTGTATATATAATACATATATGTATATATAATATACACATATACAATACATACTACATACGTATGCTATATATGTATATATGTATATATAATATACATATATACAATATATACTATATAGGTATACTAATAGTATATATACTAATAGTGTGTATATATACACCATCATATATAAGTGTACATATACACTATTATATATACTGTGTACATATACACAATATATACACTATTATATATACAGTATGTATGTATATACTATATATATTTATATACTACTAATTCTGTCTCCCTGAAGAACTCTAACTAATACAACGCCTTAGCTCCCACGTTCTCATGTTCATCCAAATGCAAGCTGATGAGCACAAGATTGCTCCAACACTCTTTCCCTGGTCCTCAAGGGACATCTGGGCCCAAGCACTCTTATCTGATGCAGTGCAGCCTCCCACTAATACTCAGTGCTATTCACATTTCTGATTCAATAGTTAACACAAGGCCTCCACATGTAGCCTCAGCAAGCAGAGTCAAACCGAAGCAAAACTACAAATCTACAATCACCCTTCTTTCTTCCTTTTCCCCCATTCTGGCAGGTGGATGACATGAGCAGGACGTAGGGAGTTAATATGTGAAGCTCCTTCCCTGATAGCACCAGCTCCCCGCATCTCTCTCTTTTGTGCAAGGTTAATAAAATAAATTTTGAATATCAATAAAGTGCGTTCTATTTTTCTTGGCATGTCCCAGCCCCGCTCTGTCCTTCTATTGCAGAAGTCATGCTACAGAGAGATCGCTTTTCCACAGATCATTGATGTGGTGCCATAAGGGCTGCAGATGATTTGCTAAAATGCTCCAAAGGTATTCAAATTTCTTTAAAGAAGAAATTCAATTTATGTGCATTTATATTACAATGTCTGTCAGGAAGAAAGGTTATAATCACCAGCATATTTCAGATTTACATTTTTCTCTGTACATGAGGTAATGGTATTAGAGGGAAATGATGGAGCTTACAGTTGAATTGGACGCATGGTCCTATTTTCATTGCTGCTAAAAGCATGTTTTTGAAGTTCTTGAGGAAAGCATATGTTAGCATATGTTAGGGAAACATCAAGAACAGGAGGTTGGGTGGTTGAGAAGGAAACATTTGTCTTTCCTTCTGGCCTCTCCATGTGGATAGGCTATTTCTCAGTGCCTCTCCCCCTCGGGAAGCCATTTGAGGTTTCAGCATCTGACACAGACTCAAGAACAGAGCTCAGGCTGAATGGATGTGTTCCAAGGGCACTGGCCTTCTCCACCCTGGAAACCCCAGACAGCCAACTCCAGTAGGCTCCAGTAAGGGCAGGAAGAAGTGAAGCATTAACTCATCCAGAAAGCAATCTTTGGTCCTGGATATTTTTAAATTACTTCCAGTGCTTTCTCCTCAAATATTCATCAGCCGTAGGCACCCAGGAAGCTCTACTGATGGAAGGACCAGTGCAAGCAGGGTGACTGATCCCTGTTCCCTGTAAACAAAAGACTGGGGTCTCTTTTCTTGTCCAAGGTCCAAAGCTGCTGGCAAGAAAAAGCAGGATTCCAATCCAGCAGATTTGCTTCCACGAGCCACGTACTAAACCAGTTGCCTTGGGCCATCCAGGTAGAGACTACATTTAGATTTCATGAGCCATACTCTCTAAACAAGGATATCCAGGAATCTGAGTGAATGAATGTCCCTCAGTGATTCTGACCAGGTCTGTAGTTCACTCTTTTGCCCCACAGCAGAGACTCAGATGCCTGGTCTTACTGCTTCCAAATTATATACGTTGAAAACTTCTCTCCTGTGATTACAAAATAAAATGTTTCCTTGGATAATTTTTTTTTTTTTCAGACAGAGTCTCGCTTTGTTGCCCAGACTGAAGTGCAGTGGCGCGATCTCAGCTCACTGCAACCTCCACCTCCTGGGTTCAAGTGATTCTCCTGCCTCAGTCTCTCAAGTAGCTGGGATTACGGGCACCCGCCACCATGCCTTGCTAATTTTTGTATTTTTAGTAGAGACGGGGTTTCACCATCTTGGCCAGGCTGGTCTCAGACTTCTGACCTCAAGTGATCCACCTGCCTCAGCCTCCCAAAATTCTGGGATTACAGGCATAAGCCATCATGCATGGCCTTTTTTT
>NW_016806084.1:1452057-1531963 GCF_001698545.2 Rhinopithecus bieti
TTTTTTTTTTTTTTTTTTTTTTTTTTTTTTGACAGCGTCTCATTCAGTCACCCAAGCTGGAGTGCAGTGGTGTAATCACAGCTCACTGTAGCCTCAAACTCCTGGGCTCAAGCCAGCCAAAGCACTGGGATTAGTAGATAGGTATGTTTAACTGGATGTGCCACTACCTCCTTTATTGTGTTTTCTCCTCGATACAAAAGTAATAGCAGTTGAGTGTAGAATATTTGGGAACTATGGACAAGCTACAAAAAAGAGAAAATTAAAATCAACCTTGATTTCACCCCACAGAGGTAACCATTCTTAATGGTTCTCTTTATACCATTTTGGCATAAACCTCTCTGCATTTTTTATACATGTAACTATCATATGTATAACATGTATTGTATATGTTTTTATAAAAGTGAAAGCATACTCAATTATTTTATTGATTGATGATATGGTTTCGCTGTGTCCCCACCCAAAAGCTCATCTTGAATTGTAATACCGATAATCCCCATAATCTTCAAGTGTCAAGGGAAGGACCCGGTGGGAAGTGATTGGATCATAGGGGTGGTTCCCCCATGCCGTTCTCGTGAGAATGAATGATTCTCACGAGATCTGGTGGTTTTATAAGCGTCTGGCATTTCCCCTGCTTGTACTCATTCTCTCTCCTGCTGCCTTGTGAAGCGGTACATTCTGCCACGATTGTAAGTTTTCTGAGGCCTCCCCAGCCATGCAGAACTTTGAGTCAATTAAACCTCTTTTGTTTATAAATTTCCCAGTCTCAGGTATATTTCTTCATAGCCATGTGAGAACAGACTAATACACTGATATATTGGTTCACAATAGATTATGAGCATCTCTTTATGTCAGAGTCTTCTATAACATAGTTTTAACAACTGCATAGTGTTCCTGCCTTTGGCTGTACCTTAAAATACTTTCCAATCCCCTCTTGTTGGACATTTAGGTTGTTCTGAATTTTTCACTAATATAATTAATGTTGCAAGGTACATCTGTGTAGCTGCTCCTATTCACAATTACTTACTTAGGGCAATCCCTAAAAAGTGAAATGTAGGGGTCATGAGATATAAATATTTGTAATATTTTGGTCAATGTTGCCAGATTGTCTCTAGAAAGATTGCACGACTGCCTCTCCCCATCATCAGTATGTGATTCCAATTTTCCCTGACCTGAGCCCTAATTTAATTGGTTGAGAAAAAAGCCTCATTTGCTGTAAGTTTGATCAGAAAAATAAAAGTAAGAAAAAAGCCTCTGATAAGTGAGTTGCTGCTCAGTCTAGGAGAAATGTAAACAATGGATTTACAGGGAGGTTGGTCCCTTCTGGAGCAATAGGAAAAAAATCACCTTTAGTTAATGGAGGAGCTGGGGAGAGTTCACGGAGGGGAGGGAGTCCATAGCTCATAAAAAGATATTCAAGTGACAACTGTAAGCTTTTTGAGTGATATTAGGCCTATGTTAGTATCTCTAGGTTTCATTTATTTGTTTTATTTTTATTTATTTATTTTTTTGAAATGGAGTCTCATTCTGTTGCCCAGGCTGGAGTGCAGTGGTGTGATCTCGGCTCACTGCAACCTCTGCCTCCCAGGTTCAAGTGATTCTCCTGCCTCGGCCATGTTGGCCAGGCTGGCCTTGAACTCCTGGCCTCAAGTGATACACCTGTTTCGGCCTCCCAAAGTGCTGGGATTACAGGCGTAAACCACCACACTCAGCCTAGGTTTTACTTTCTGATCCTTCAGGAATCTCTAAAATTTGGTAGGATGAAAACTCCTGGCTGAGATCTGACAATAAAAGGGAAGATATTATTTTGTATTTAGAAGAAAAAAAAATCAAATAGAAGGAATCGGTTGGAATAACATAATATATATCCTCCTGAAATCCATCAACACAATGGCAAAGGACTGGAGAAGAGGAGTGTCTGGGTAACTGGAAGGAAAGCCACCTTGACTGGCTGAAAACAACAATAGTTCATGATTTCTCCTGGTTCTGTGGGTTGGCTGGGCAATTCTCCTGTGGCTTCTGCCTGGACTCAGTCTTGCCACTGAAGTCAGCTAGAGCAGAAGCTGGGCTGGAAAGTCCCAAATGGCCCCACTCACACAGGCATTCCATGTGGCCTCCCAGCCTCTAGAAGTCTGGATGGGCTTCTTTACCTGTGATCTTAGGGTAGCCTTTCACAAGGGCCCAGGCAGAAGTGGCAAGGCTTCAAAACCTACACTCCAAACTCGCCCGCCTTCACTTTTTTCTGTAAATTTACTTGTATGGTGGTAAAATATGTAGAACATAAAATGTACCATTTTAACCATTTTTGTGTGTTTGTTTGTTTTAGAGATAGGGTCTCGCTTTGTGGCTCAGGCTGGAGTGCCATGGCATGATCACAGCTCACTGCAGCCTCAACTTCCTCGGGCTTGAGCCATCCTCCCACCTCAGCCTCCTGAGTAGCTGGAACTACAGGTGTGTGCCACCACATGGACTAATTTTGTTTATTTTTTGTAGAGACAGAGTCTCCCTATGTTGCCCAGGCTGGTCTCGAACTCCTAGGCTCAAGCAATCTTCCTGCCTCGGCCTCTCAAAGTACTGGCATTACAGGCATGAGCCACCACACCTGGCCCATTTTAACCATTTTTTAAGTGTGTGGCTCGTGGCATTGACTTCATTCACATTGTTGTGCAACCATCACCAGCATCCACCTCCAGGACTTTTTCATCTTCCCAAACCAAATCCCTGTTCCCATCAAACACTAACTCCCCATTCCCCCATTTCCCCAGCCCCTCACACCCACCACTATAATATCTATCTATGGATTTGATGACTCTAAATACCTCATAAAAATAGAATTGTCCAGTATGTATCATTTTGTGACTTTTTTATCTTGGCATAATGTCTTTGAGGTTCATCCATATTGTAGCATGTGTCATAATGCCCTTCCTTTTTATGGCTGGATAATATTCCACTGTATGCATACTGCCCATTTTGTTTATCCACTCACCTGTCGATGGGCACTTGAGTGCCTTAATCCAGCCTCATTTTCTGCCATGTGCTATGGGATAAAGCAAGCCCCAAGGCCAGCCCAGACTCAAGAGGTTGGTGATACAGACTATCTGTATAGATAGAGATGAGAGGAGCAGCAACGTCACATTTTAAGGGACAAGGATGCAGGAAGACCTGATTCACTGGAGTCCATTTTATAATCCAGATCTACAACAGAACCAAATGACCACAGGGACATCCAAAAAGACCTTGGCAGAAGTACAATGAAATTTAACTGGTTTTGAGTACAAAGTCCAGAACACTGGTTCAAAGAATAACTTGCCTAGGAAGGGCACAGTGAGTGTGCTTGTGGCCCATAGATTTTGGGTGAGAGAACCACTGCTTCCTTCCAACTGAAAGATGTAATGAGTTTAGTGCCATGTTTGTGAGTTTAATACAAACAAACCCTGTGTAATGAGTTTAATCGTCTGTGTAGCAGATGAAACGGAAATACCAGAAACGGGGCAGGAATGAAAGCAGAGGCCCTGCGCTCTAGTCTTCTCCATCCGTCAAAGAGAAACTAGCCACGTTACCATAAGTTAATTCTACATCTTCTCTCTGCTTTAGTTTTTCTCAGTAATAGGATGGAAACCATCATATCTATCTTGTCATGAACAGACAATGAACTAAAGTTTGTGAAAGTCATTTTTAAAAAAGGAAAAACATGATGTGCCCTTCCGTTTGCCGGGTGATCTCTTTCAAGCACCCACGTGTTCTTTTCTGGTGTCCAGTTCTCTCTTTTCTTCCCATCTGGGGTCATGGACAATGGTCTTGTCTTTGCTTTATCTGATTTCTCTCTGAAGTACAGCCAGGTGCCCCCAAAAGACTACACAGCTAAGTTTACAAGACGCTTCCTGGTACTTTTCGATTTCAAAGTACACTGCAGGTTCTTAATGCATGTTAAACAGTAACGACCATCACAGCAGAAATGGCCAGCTGCCTCCGTTTTCTTGCCCTTTACTGTCCCTTTTCCTGTCCTTCCTGTGAGGGATGGATGAACAGAGGCCCTCAGAGCAACATCCAGAGTAGGAGGAAGGCAGCCTGCCTTGTCACCACAGTTAGAAGGCCCTGAAGTACAAGGCGGAGGGAAGGAAACCTCTTGCACCTCAGTTTCTCCATTTGCAAATTGGGGGTGATGTCGGGCCAGGATTAAGGTGGGATGAGTGAGGTCAGATCCTGCAAGTACAGAGAAGGATGGTGTCTTTATTTTAAACATTGATAATCTGTTCAAGATGAATTTTTTTGCATTAACTTTGTTTTTTTTAATTACAATGAAATACTGTCTTCATTATTGAGTTTTGGGGTGCCCCTCTAGATTTTGTATGTGGAGCAAATGTTTCTCTTACCTTGCCCCAGTCTCAGTTCTAGAGAATAGTGCCAATCTCATGGGGGTTGTTTCAAATATACACATATATTTTTAAGATGGAGTCTCACTGTGTTGCCCAGGCTGGAGTGCAGCGGTGCTGTATCAGCTCACTGCAGCCTCTGCCTCCTGGGTTCGAGGGCTCAAGCAATTCTCTTGCCTCAGCCCCCTGAGTAGCTGGGATTACAGGTGCCCACAACCACACCCAGCTAATTCTTGTATTTTTAGTACACGGGGTTTCACCATGTTGACTAGGCCGATCTTCAACTCCTGACCTCAAGTGATTCACCTGCCTCAGCCTCCCAAGGTGCTGGGATTACAGGCGTGAGCCACCGCGCCTGGCCTGTTTAAAAGATTAAATGAGATGATGCATTGACAGGCACATAGCAAGTGCCCAACACAGGTGAGCCATGATTATAATTATTACATTCGTCTCCTCCATCTCCCTGCCCGACAAGAAAACCGAGACAGAGAAGTCATGCAATCTACCCGAGATCACGCCGCAGCTGATGCGGGTCTGCCTGACTGCAGAAAAGTCCTTTTCATCCCTTTTCTTCCCAGCAGATGGAAACACAATTGCAGAGGGTGTGGATTGGATCAGACCATCATTGAGAGGGCAGGAGAGAGAGTGCACTTTTCACCAGGCTACGTGACATTTTCCATTTTATCTTGCTGTTCCCAAGAATGGACTTTACCCAGGATAAACTGGACTGTCCTCCTTGACAGCAGTTGTCACCAGCATGTGACTTCTTGATCACTGTCACCTCCACCAGGCTGGGTCTGGGACTCCTTTCATTTCACTCATGGTCTGTCCCTAATGCCTAGAACAGTGCCTGGTCCAAGTAGACTCACCGAGAGTGTTGATGGAATGAAAGAACCCGTGAGCAAAGGAATGAGAGAAAAAAATTTTCCAGATGAGAAAACTGAGGGTCAGAGTGGTCAGGTGACTTGCTCAGGACCACACGCCAATGAGCAGCAGAGCTGGAATTCCAACCAGTTGGGCCTGACTCCAGAACATGTGTCTTCCCCACGACTCTGTGCTTCAAAAATCTTTCCATCTGCATTCCAAACCTACTTGAATAATCTCCGTCTCACTGCATCTCTCTCCACCTCTTGCCCTCCATCCCCCACCAGATGTTCAAGAATGAAAATATCTGAGAAAATAAGCCACATTTCTAAAAACGTACATTCAAATGTCTGAAAAGCTCTTGCATGGGGGATTAAATTAAGAGAAAGTATGCTTAAACAGACAGTGCCCCTGCCAAATTGAATTTCTTGTTTGCCGTGTTGTTCTTGGACGAATAACTGGGCCCTCCATGTGAGGTTAGAGCCGAGATAAGTCTGTCCCCAAGAGCGATGCACGGGGTCTCTGGAGCCCAGCTCAAGGACACGACCTCTACATTTAATTTCTGAAGCTCTCTTGGGAAAATATCTCCCCTTGTGCCATCCAGGGACATCTGGCCACCCCTCTGCAGGTTCCCGAACCCACCGGTGAAGACAAAGAGGAACCAAAGACACCAAGAGTCTGGTCACTGCTACTCAGTGTGTGGTCCGGCACCAGCAACATCAAAACACCTGAGGGCTTGTTAGAAATTTCCATCCTCAGGTTCACCCCCAGACCACTGAATCCAAAACTCTGGGGGTGGAGCCCAGAAATCTGTGTGTTCTCCAGTCCTCCAGGAGACCCTGCTGTCACCACTCTTGTCCAGCACCAGCCTTTGCTGTTTCCCTTGATGGGATTCAATTCTTGAAGGAAAGAATGCACCCTGATTTTGGTCAAATGAGGAATTCGGGATCCAAGAAGGGGAAGGGAGTTGTCCAAATCTTGGATGGAAAATCAGGTAGGAAGGTAGGGATGGAATGGGAAGAACAAGTAGCAAAATGGGAAACTGAGTCAGAATGCGATGACCCGGCAGTACCATACATCCTCACAGGTGAGCAGAAGGCAGAATGTCAGAACTGAAAGGGGTCAACCAACTCCTCTTCCTCGGTCTCTGATCCTTCAGTTCTGCCTGCAAAGCTGTCAAAGAGATCTAAGTCACAGGCCACTTACACCAGTCCTTTCAGAGGCTCCCCACTGACCTCAAGCTAAAGTCTAAAACTGCCTAGCACAGACCCTTCATGACCTGGCCCCTGCTATCTCCCCAGCCTCATCCCCCGCTCACCTAATGCTGAGTACCCCAAGACTACCAGAAATGTCCAGTTCCCCCATTGCACCTGCTCTCTCTGGTCTCTACATTTGGTCTTGTCCCTGTTAATAAGCCCTTCCTACTGCCTGGGCTTATTCACCTACAGGGATGTCTCCAGGCACCTATTCCCAAGAGGTCAACCCCAATGGTCAATGGCAGTCTGTTCCATCCACCCTACCCCCAACCAACTCTAGTGCAAAAGATGTCCATCTGCCTTTGAGTCTTCCTAACCTCAAGGTCAAAGAATGCAAGTTTCAGCAACTCCATGCCATTCAGTGACTGCCACCAGGAGCTATTCAGAAAAAAACCTGGCACCTTGTGGCACACTCAGCAGATAATGAGCAAAGTCGGGAGGTCTGAGGTCTACACCAGAAGAAAAATGATTACCCTGCATCTTAACATTTCAAGCTGCTCTGATATATCACTAGCGTTTGCCTCTATTTTTATACCCCAACGAATCCCTCATTGTGTCGACTGACTTTCTTAATTGCCACCAGTGTTGAGCCTCTGAGTAGCACTGACCTCATTATCAAAAAGCCACAATGCAGCTGGGCATGGTAGCTCAACGCCTGTAATCCCAGCACTTTGGGAGGCTGAGGTGGGCGGATCACCTGAGGTCAGGAGTTCGAGACCAGTCTGGCCAACATAGTGAAACCCTGTCTCTACTAAAAATACAAAAAATTAGCCAGGCATGGTGGCAGGCACCTGTAATCCCAGTTACTCTGGAGGCTGAGACAGAATCGCTTGAACCCAGAAGGCAGAGGTGGCAGTGAGCTGAGATCATGCCACTGCACTCCAGCCTAAGTGACAGAGTAAGACTCCACCTAAAAAACAACAACAACAAAAAATAAAAATAAAAAACTACAATGCATTTTCTAGAAATAAAAATTCAGAAGTTGTACCCCAGTCCTCATTCATGAATAAAGATGTGTGGTCATTATCACACCGTTTGGTTTAATATTTAGCCAATGTCTTGCTCAGGGAGCCTTGTACAACGGCTCTCCACAATCCAGCACTACGATGACATGTCTTTCTAACTTTCCAAACCACACTGGATACATGCTTTGCAGAGTTCACTCATTGTAGCCCAAAGCCACAAGCTAAGCAGTACTGGGAAATATCCAAGGCAAGTAATGGGCATCAGAGAGGACACTGGGTGGCTGGGAGACTCCCAGAGAGAAGAGCCTGAAGGTGGAGGAGAAGGAGCAGAAGTCGTAAGGAGGACGAAACCAAGAGAAGGCCAGCAGCAGAGACAGAGCCGTCAGTGGCGCAGGGGGCAGGCTGTAGGCACGGGGGTGTGCTGCATCCTCTGCCAACTGAGGGTGAAGTGACACATGTTTCTGCTTTAAGTGATCAGTTTTTACTTTTAACATTGAAGATTAAAATTAAGTGCATTACTGTAGATCAGTTTACAGGGATTTGGTACATCTGTTTTGGAAATGAAAAACAAAACTGAGTAGCATCATTATATGTATTACCAGAATTGGGGTAAAGTATCAGTATCACCCCGGGCTGCCTCCACGCTACCTCCACTTTTCAGCATTCCTCGCACTTGGTAGGGAAGACATTTGGTCGGGCCTGGGGAGACAGCTGCCCTCCACAAATGCAAAGAGGTACTGAGTCACAGTCCAGATTCCCTGGTGGCCAGGTCCCAAATACCAGCAACTGCTTCCACCACAACGAGGGGGTGGTAGGGTGGTCAACTGCGTCAACGGCTGTTGCTAGAACCCAGCAGAAGCCCCAATCGTTGGCCCCTGTTCCTGGCTTGACACCCCATAGCCTCTCACTTGCCAAGAGTTTTACACTGACCTCGGATGTCCAGCCATAAGGGAAAAGGCTGGCAAGTTAGATTACTGCTTCAATAATGAGCGAATGGTTTCTGGTTTGCTATTTACACTGCTCTCTGGGAGAGAAAACAAGTCTTCCAACTGAACTCCTCCAATTTCTACTATTTATCCAAGATTACACATATAATCCCATAATAAAACACCGTGCCTGCCCAGAACACAGAGTGATTGCCTACAGATGTGCCCAAACCAAAACATCTGCACATCCAACATGGCCACCGGCATGGTATTATTATTTATTTTTCATTCTACTCTGGGTTGATAACTGAAATGGCTAATTAACTTCTGAAACTCTCAGAGTGGAAATCCCATCTAGGGGCGGAAAAGACATACGGGTGGCAGGCTTTCGGACGCGCTGCCCAAAATAGGAGGCCAGGCTGTGCCTGACTTCAAGTAACACCTTGTAGGCTGATGAAGTTTGGCCTCAGCAGCATGCCGTCACTGACACATGAAAATAAAATGCTTTCCTAATGGTGGCTGGCACAGCGTCAGGAAAATACCTCATCTGAATTTTTATTCAGCTGACAAATGACGTGCATCTCTGCCTTTATCCGGCTGCTTATATTAAATATCTGAGTGCAGCAAAGATTTCTTAATTTGCTCGTTTCTTTCGGTACCATGTAGAATGAGGGCTTAGAATGAAATCGTATCAAGAGGCAAGAGAGATGTCTACCTGCTCACAGCAAACCCCTGGAAATTGCTGGGCCTCCCTGGATCATATCACATAATCATCTCAGCTCTACTTTGATTTGTCTCTCAATATACTGTTTAAAAATGTAACCCAATCGCCCAGCCCAACAAGCAGTCTGTTTATTATTACTTTTGATAGAAAGGTTCATAACATCCTATAATGTGTGTGCATTTTTTATTCCGTTTGGCTACTAGACATTGAAACCATTTGGGACATTTATTAAAATGCATTCAGCCGCTCTTTAGCATGAGGTTAATGTGGGATTTATGCCTCTGGTGCACTGTGCACAAAGCGATAACAACGCTTGTTTAGTACTTAGTTCACGTACAAAATGGTCAGCTATAAAAATTGAAGAAATACAAAGATTGGCTCAAAAAAGCACAGAGTGGGGAGGGAATTTTTTCAGGCTGCAGGAGGGGGTGCTTATGTAGGAGACCAGATGAGGAGCAGAAATTTATTTTAATGGCAGATCAAGTTCTCTGGTTACATGAGACAGACCAGGGAGTGGGGGCTCCCAGAAGCCTAGTTTGATAAACCCAAGCCTGACAACCTGCCAAGGGAATTTTATGCCACCCGGCTTGGACAAGAGACGCTTTCCCAATGGCCACATTCCTCCTCATGTCTTCCTAAATCCTGTCTATCCCAAAGGCCCATGGTCTGGTCTTCAAAGAGAACTTAGCCGACAGGAGGGCCAGAGGGCTGAGGACAGAGCCAGTCAGACATTTGGGCTTGAGCTCCTCTAGGATCCAAAGCAGATGGACCTAGCAAGATGGGAGAAACATTCCGAGCAACTTCCTAACAGGCGTCTGGGCATCGGGCAGAGTGTGCATGTTTCCCACACATGTTGGTGATGTGCTTGCTTCCAAGAGCGGAAGTGATCCAGAAAACCCCTGGAAACCAGCCCCAGCTCCATCCCCAGGCAAACCTGCTTGTTCAGGAAGCCGCTTTCTAGGCTGGGCAGTTCAAGGCTGGTGTCCTAGTTCCCTGAAAGAAAGCAGGGGCTTTGGGTGCCTGTAAACAGGAGGGTCTTCCCTCCAGCTGCATCTCAGCTGGCTTCACTGAAGCAGGAGGAGGCACAGTGAGAAGGACTCCCATGATGGGAAGATTGAACGGGATGTTTTGCTCTCTGCTTCTCACTAAGTGAGAGTGGGCTGGAAGGGGAAGTCAACAGGGGCAGCCCAAGCTACCGGCAGGTCCTCGCTCTGAAGGTAGCAGGATCCCTCTCCCTGGAGTCCACATTCCACTCCCACCCCCTGCAATCCATTGTCCCACAGTAGCCTCAGGAATCATCTTAAAATGATAAAACTAAAATCTATTGAAATAAAATAAAATAATTTTAAATGCTAAAACTATAAAAATGGAGAACAGATTCATTGTCAGAGGTTAGGGAGGAGGAAGGGAGAAGGGAATCAGGTGTGGGAATAAGAGGCAACATGAGGGACCCTGGTTGTGATGGAAATGTTCTGTATCTCAACTGTATCAATGTCAATATCTTAGTTGCCATGTTATACTATAGTTGCAAGTATAGTTGTTATACTTAGTTGCAAGATATTGCCATTGGGGAAACTGGGTAAGGGGTACAAAAATCTCTCTGTGTTATTCTTCACAACTGCATGTGAATCTAAAACTACTCAAAATTAAAAATTGAATTAAAAAATAGAAATCAAACCAAGTCACTCTCTCCTCTGTTCCCTGTTCAAACTCTCCTGTGACTTTCCACTGCACTCAAAAGAGCATCCAATGCCCTTCCCAGAGCCCATGGGGCCCTCCGCCAGCAGGTTCCTGCCTCTTCCCATCATGTCACATCCCTCCACTCTTTCCCTAGGTCCCTCTGTGGCAGCTACTCTGGCCCCTTTCTGTTCCTCCACACTCCAGACTCCAGCCTTTCCACACTGTGGTCCCCCTGCCTGGAATGCCATTGCTCCAGTTACTTGCATGGCTGCCTCTTTATGATGTGAAGCTCAGCTTCCATGCCCCCACCCCTTAGAAACCTTATCTTGCCACCCAGTGGAAAGTGGGCCTCGTCATTCCCTGTGACAGCACCCGATTGTGACGATCAGCAGAGCATTTAGTGTTACCCTTTTCCCTTATTTATTTATGTTGTTGTTTATGCATCTTCTCTGTACCAGAATGTACGTTTTTCGAGGCAGAGGTCTTGCCTGCCTTTGTTCACAGCTGTGTGTCCAATTCCCAGAGCAAGGATAGGCACATATTTGTTGAGCTACACTCAACAAATAAAATGTTGCAGATTGGATGAAGCATAGTAGTTACCAAGCACCAGGCAGGACACGAAGAACTTTACAAACATAATCTCACTGACTCCTTGTGATAACCCTGTCCAATTATTACAGTGTACCCATTTTACAAATGAAACAAACCCAACTAGGTAAGGCACTTACCCAAGGGCACACAACCTATCCAGAGGAGGCAGTGACTCAAGCCCAGAGTCAATTCTGACCCTGGAGATGGCATTCTCCACCACTAGGCTAAATGAGTGGATAACCCACCAGGAGGGTGTCCTGTCCCCCAGGTAACCAGAGGCAAAGGCAAGTCGATCTGTGTTATGAGAGCTTCTGTAAGCACTTCCTTGCCTTCCCCACCCCCAGACTCGCCTTGATTCCTGGTCCAGGCTGTTGCCATGTATATATTTAGCTTAAGTGAGATCCAACGAGGCTAATTCAAGAGAGCACATTCTCTTCCCTGCCCCACCCTCTTGAACCCTGAACTTGCCCCAAATCACCTTCCTGCACTAGCCAGTGTTGCTGCCTTGTCTTGCATGCCATCCTCATGGGCACAGACACACAGCCCCTTTCCCCAGGGTCCTGTCAATCCCAACACCCAGCCACTCCCACCCCACTCCCTAACAACCCCCAAATGAATGACTTTTTAAAATCTCACACAGCACAAACCACAGCGGGTCACAAGAAAGCTATGGAGAGAGGAGTGAGCTTCACTGCCAGTCACAGTTTTGAAAATGGGTCCTCTGGCATCCAATGGCTTTCACTACGTGCCCGTGGCTCATTTGGGGAATTATTCTCGGGTACCATTTTCACTTCTGGCACTGTACCGCCAGTGTATCAGATACGTCCCAAGGCAGGGTGTTTTGCTTAGTTACACAGGATGACGAATGTTTCCACAGCTGCAAACAAGGCACTTTTGCAAAGAAGTTAGGGCTGTTGGAGAAGGCTACCGACCTGATTATATATGGTGTTTGAATAAAGAAAGAGAAGGAAGGTGGCAGGGATTCCTCCGGCAGGATTCCTCATCAGGGCAAATGGCAGGTCTAAGAAAGACAAATAGAGAAAAACCTCTGCTGGTATCTTAACAGGCAAGGAATTTAGCTGGAAATATACCAAGCAATTAAATTGAAATTGGCAAAGCCCTGCTGTGTGCACCACTCTAAAAACAATACTAAAAGCTAGCATGTGCAGAGGGCTTGCTGCATGCCAGGCATATATATTACTTCACTTGATCCTTACAACGGCTTATGAATTGGACATTCTTACTGTTATAGATGAGGACATGGAGGTGCAGGAAGAACAAGAAAATTGCCAGGGCTAGGAATGGAACTGGAGTGCCAAACGACAGCTGTCAAACTCTTAGCTCCTATGCTAAATGTTTCTGTCCTCTATTCCTCATTTTTAGATTAGGAAATGTGCTCTTAAACCCAGCTGCTCAATAGAATCACCTGGGGTGCTCTTTCGAAAGACACCAATGCCCAGACCCCAGCTCAGACCAAGTAAATGCCTCCAGAAATTGGTATTTTTCAAAAGCTTTCCAAAGGTGATTCTAATGTGCAACTAGAATTGAAATCCACTGTCCAAACTAGAGGGGTGGTTCTCAAAGTGGGGTTCCCTGGGCCAGCAGCATCAGTAGCATTTAGAAACGTGTTAGAAATGCAAAGTCCTGAGTCCTACTCCAGACCTATAGAATCAGAAACTCAAATATTGGACCTCAGAAACTGGGGTTTTTAACAAGCCCTGCAGGTAATTCCGAAACAGGCTAAAACTTGAAAACCACTGCTCTTTCTAGAACATAAACTCTGTGAAGGCAGGGATCTTAAACATCTTGTTCATTCCTAAATTCCCAGGACCTAGCACCAAAATACTTACAAGAAAATGAATGACTGCTTACAACGTGATGTTGGTGCTGTTTTCATTACAGTAAGAAAACTTGGACTGGTCAGGATTTAAATCCTACTTTGCAAAGTTAGTTAAGGATTCAGTTAGTTATCTATACTGGCAAGATCAAAATCTTTGCAGTCCAAAATTTTTTGTTAGTGTGTGTGTGTGTGTGTGTGTGTGTGTGTGTGTGTGTGTGTGTGTTCCCCAACAAATTAACAGCAACCACAGTGGTAATTGCTGGCCTGGCTCCTGCTGTCCTGGTTAAGGAAGCAGGTAGATCACCTGCAAGGCTGTCTTATTTTCTGCTATCACCGCCCAGAGGGTAGGAGCCAGCTGATCTTGACAAAGACAGGAGAATTTTCCTAGCAGTGAAAAGAGTCAATCCTGCATTTTTCTGCCTAGCCCAACACTCAGACACAGCCATAGCTTAATCAGAGAGAATTAACTATCCTTCCAGCTCTATTCATTAAAGGATGGAAATATGTTTTGTCTCTCTGCAGTAGCATGCTGCTCTCACAATTCTCTTTCTGCATCCTGACCACAAGTTTACTGTGTGTGAAAAATGGCTTGGAATTGCAACAGTACTCCAAGTGAGCAATGATTAAATTTGTCCCCACAATTAATGTGTCTGTGACTGGCAGCAGGAAGGGGGCGTGCGTTATAGAGCAATCAACAATCAATGGTGGGAAGGTGACCTGACACCACAATCTTCTGCAATTGTAATCAATATCACTCTGGCTTTATCGGAGCCCTCCTCAAGCTACGCTGCCTCATCTCGATAGAGTTTATTCTTGTATAAATACCTTAAATAAATAGCACAAGGAGAGCACCCAGGGATACTTTAAATTACATCCATATTATGCAAAGGCAAAAGCAATTTCCAATGGTGAGAATCTGTCTCTCAGAACCAAACAAGCTTCTCCTTTAAAAACCTCATAATTGGTTATTTAACACGCCACAACTTTGCATCTATGCTGTGTCACAATTATCATAAGCATTTCCAATTTGACAGAACCCGACTACAGTGAATATGCAAGCTCTTCTAATTTCCGTTGCAACTAACTGGAGATGGTGAAGAGTGATGATTTATTTGTTTGTGATTTGACTAGGATAATGCCTGCACCATCTGAAAGCCAGGGCTATGTTCTGGGAACATGTGCTGTCTTGAAACCCTGGCCGACACTCTTTCGAAATCATAAAAATTATAGGGGCTAAGAATTTTGTTGTTGTTACAGGGTGCTGTATTTCCCACACTCTTGGTCTGGGAGAGAGAAAGGGGGAGGACTCTGTTGAGTAGTTGCGCTGTGGGGAACAGCACAGCCTCAGTGATACCGGTCCAGTTTGCAGGTTGGCGAGAAGCAACATCAATTATGTGCAGATCGATTTAATCACAAACACCAGAGCAGACCGAAGACAAAGGCAACACTGCTAACTCCGGATGCTGCCAGGGCCTGCAGGGAGGCTGGTGTGGAAGGGGAGGCCGTTACCTTTCGGGACCCTTTTGGAGTTGCTCCTGCTAATAAGAGCCTCCCTAGAGGGGAAGGATCCCAGAACAGCCAGCAGCTCCCCCAATAACACATCCTGAATTGGCTCACTTCTGATGACCGCTGCCACACCAAGCCAGCAACACTCAGCCTGGACACGCGGGAGATCCTCCCCAGAGCCTCCTGGTCAGTCACTCTGCTTCTACTTTCACCCACCTCAGTCTGTTTTCCACAAGGCAATCAAGTGATGTTTGTTTGTTTGTTTGTTTGTTTGAGACACAGTCTCACTTTGTCACTCAGGCTGGAGTGCAATGGTGCGATCTCAGCTCACTGCAACCCGCACCTCCCAGTTTCAAGTGATTCTTGTGCCTCAATCTCCTGAGTAGCTGCGACTACAGGCATACACCACCACACCCAGCTAATTTTTGTATTTTTAGTAGAGGTGGGGTTTTCACCATGTTGGCCAGACTGGTCTTGAACTCTTGACCTCAAGTGATCCACCCACCTCAGCCTCCCAAAGTGCTGAGATTACTGGCGTGAGCCACTGCACCCAGCCCCGAGTGATTTTTAAAAATTATAAATCAGGCTGGACACGGTGGCTTATGCCTGTAATCTCAGCACTTTGGGAGGCCCAGGTGGGAGGATTACTTGAGCTCAAGAATTCAAGACCAACCTGGACAACATAGTGAGACCCCTGTCTCTACAAAAAAGAAAACAAGTGATAAATCAGGTCTTCTTACACCTGTGTTTAAAACCCTTCCATTGCACTTGGAATTGCAAGCCTCTGCAGGACTTGGTCCCCTAGGCTGTTCTCACACCCACATGTGCTCTACAGAGGGTGTTCCTTTTGTTCCCTGCACACCAAGCTTATTTTAACCTCAGAGAGTTTGCCAAGTCTATTCCTCTGACTGGACTGCTCTTTGTGGGTCCCATGTACGGTTGCACTGCTAAGTATATCTCTATCTATATTTATAGCTATAGCTAAAGATATCTTTCTTATGCCTGCCTTAGCTCAAATGTCACCTCTTCAGAGAAGCCTTCCCTGACTTCCCACCAAAGTTGCTTCCCAGTCTCTCTCTCCATCCTACCCCAGCCCTTCTCTACCACATCACCATGACTTATTTCTTCATAGCGTGATCTCATTTGTGTTCATGCTATTGTCCTCTTCCCACCAGAACGTTGGCTCCATGAGGGCAGGGATGCATCTCCCTTGCTCAGTGCTCTACCCACTCATCTAGAGCAGCACAGGGCATGAAGTAGGTGCTCAAGAAATATGTGGTGAATGAATGAATGAATTAACTCCAAGATGGATGCTCTGTGACTGGGCACCCATCTGCTCTGTCTAGGTCCTGACTCTATCCACTGGACTGTCAGTCCTACTGTGGAACCCCCAAGCTGTGCACCTCGATCCTGAGCAAAGATGTCAGTAGTGTTGAACACTCACCTCCAGGCCTGCACTTCTGCTTTGTCTTACCCAGCCTCCTCGCACCTCTATTCTGCTGGCTTCAATCTGATGCTCTTTGGAGGCGAACTTGAGACCTATGCAGTCTCCTATATCACTTGCACCACCGAGGTGTCTGGTCTATTTTAGAAGGCCTGGACCCAAAGCTTCCAGAGTAGTGTATAGGCCTTACACTGCCTTTACTTACATAGTCATCACTGCATAGAGAGTCTACTGCCCACTGCCCCCGTGCGTGGGAGCCTCTCTGGCATCCTCAGCTCTCTCCGGTCATCCTGCACATGTGCATCTCTGGTCCCCACTGCTGATAACAAAACAACCAAAAATGACCCCAAGGGATGAGAGCCACTTCTCCAGCAACAGTTTTTCTGCGTTTGGTTTCTAAATTGTATGACGGTTAAGAGCATGGACTCGAATCAGAGAACAAGCAGAATTCTGTCACTGGTAGACTCAGTTCTTTCCCTACTTTTGTATCAGCCAGAAAGAAAGAACACCCAGTTGGTGGCAGGGAAAGGCAAGCAGGATTTGCTTTTTGGCCAGAGAAAGCAAGTGGGCTCTTGCTCCCAAGACACCTCCTCCTCCCTACGCTGTGGGAAGCTGGAGGATTTTAAGGAGTCAGATATGGGGTGGGGAGTTTTGTAAGTTTGTGCAAGAAGGAACTTCAGATTTGCGGGCGCAAATCATTAACATGTCCCTTCTTATGATTCATGTTCAGAAAACAACAGCGATTTTCTTCTATGGGCAGGGATTTTCGAATTATGATGATATGTTAATGATTTAAAGGTAACGAGGAGTCACTGGCTCCTGTTAGCTCTGGTTTTGAACAGGCCTTATCTTCCTCTGATAATTGGCAGGGGGTCCTGAGGTTCCTGGGCCATCTGCAGTCCTTGTAAGCTAGCACACCCACATAGAGATAAAGAGGCTAAAAGAAACTGTTTCTGAGACAATATTAAGCTTTCTCAGCTATCTTCTGCTTAAGAAAATAATGAGCTCTTGCAGCTGTTCTGTTGTCCCAGCTGTTTCTCCAGGACTGCCCAGGTAACGCTCCCACTTACTAGTCATGTGACCTGGGTCAAATTACTTAACCATTCTGAGCCTCAACTTCTCCATCTCTAAAATGGGGATAATTAATACTTAAATGAAGTTCATTTTCATGATGTTTCTAAAATAATGACCCATTATACTGCTCAGTATAAAGGAAGACACACACACACACATTCGCACTCACACATACACACACACACATACACACTAGATTTCTATTATTATCTCCTGTTAGCATTGATTTGTGATATTTGGTGTCCCTGTATCAGCAGAACTCTTCTGCTTCCCCACAGCTACAAATTCTCAATCTTTCCGCATTATAGCATTTTTATCTTTGAATTTTTCTTGAGTGGATCTAACTATTTGTCTGTTTATTTAATATCATAGTTATCTTCCGAGGACCTTTTTTATGTGGGCCCTGTGCGAGATACTAAGGACACAGTGGGGTCTTGCCCTCTTGGAGCTTCCAGTCCAGTGGGGGAAACAGACCTTAGAGAGGGAAACATACAAGTAAATAGATAACAAATGGAATGTGTGTCATGAAGGAAACATGCAGGGTACAGAGACAAGGGAAACTGAGGCACTGGGTCAGGAGGGGGTCGGTGCTTAGCTAGAACCTTCAAGGTGGGTCCCCAGGTGGGGTGTGTCAAAGTAAGAAGGGAGTGAAGGAATCTCAACCAAGAGAAAGGCAGAGGAAAAAGTGTTCCAGCGGAGGGAATCATGGTGAGAACACCCCAGTGGGAATCAGGGGTGCCCGAGGAACTGGGAAGAGCCTCCATGGGGAGGGAAACTGGACTGCAGGATCATAAGCATGGGGACCATGTCTTCTTGCTTCTGGACATTCTCTAGCACCCAGCTTGCTGAAAAGACAAAGGAGTAAGTGTGTCCTCTGGGGCCCATCAGCCCAAGGACCATCCCCTGACATCCAGGCATGCCCAGGTCCCTAAATCTTCTTCGCAGCTCACTGAAGACCCTCTGAAGGCCCCAGGAGGTGATGCATGGTCCTGATTTCCAATCACAGGTTGAGCGTTGGAGAGAAGAGAGAGAATGCGTGAGAGCGTGCCCTCAGCAAGCACAGGAAACAGAAGCAAAGATTCACAGCCACCAGATCTTGAGAATAAGGCCTCAAAGATGAGGGGCTCAAAACAGAATCAGAGACCTTTTCTCAGCCTCCATGCAGAAGAAAGCAAAGCAGGAGAAGTACCCATCGTAGGCCCATCAGGAGACGCTCAAGTTCCCATGTGTCCACCCAGCCATCTGAGCACTTGGCTTCTCCAGAATTGGAATGTGGCTCCATGATCCCTAGGCTGGGCCAGTTCCCCCATCCACCCTCACAGACCCACTTTCCCCCTCCTTCCCCCATGCTGACCACAAGACTCTGGCTTAATTTCTTCTTTTCTAGACTCTATTCTAGACATCTTTTGGAAAGATAGGGTAAAGGGTACTCTCAACAAATTCAAGGAGATTGTCTGTCCATGTACCTCAGAACTCTTCCCAGTGAAGAAAAGGAAAAAGCACAGTCTAACCCCTCCCTATCAGGGCACATGCCTTCTAAAGACAGGCAGAAATGCAAATTATGGCAACAAGGGCTTGCCTCGTGAGTTGCAGGGGAACATATGCCACTCAAGAGATAAGCAAACCATCACCATTCTGTCCAATATACTGCTTTGACTTTCCCTGTATTTCACCATTAGGGATTTATTCCTTTGTGACATCCAGGTACAGTACTAAAAGCTTCCCTGGGAGAAAATGAGTAAGTCATGCACTCACCCACTTAAGGGAGAAGAGGCTACGGACAAAGAGTTCTCAACCCTGGCTGCATATTAGAATCATCTGAGATACTTTTAGAAGACACCCAATATCTGGACCATATTCTAGATTCTAGAGTCTAGAATAATGGAAACTAGCCTCTGAAGACTGGACCCAGGGATCTGAAGTCAGTAAATGCTCTCCGATGCAATGTGAGTGCTGAGAATTTCCATGGACACATCTTTACCTGCTGAAGTATTGTTCCAGGAGACACCCTGCTGATCAGTTCCTCATAGCAAACTGCCCAAAGGAGAAGTCAGCTGCTGTTCAGACTAGGGGCTGTGCTGGTTTCTCCCATGGCTGAGCTCTCTCTGCCTGGTTTGAGAAGGTACTCTAACCTGTGGTTTCTCAGTGCCGCTGTCAGAGGGGCTGGAGCTAAGGGCTCTGGTTATATGGGGGAAAGAGGAAAAGTAGCTGATGAGAAATAAGGGTGGGTTTGTGGCCAGAACACTGAGCAGAAAAATCCCTGGCCAAATGGTAAGATGTTCTAACTTAGAAATCAGAAGCAAGTCACCACGGTGCATTTCAGTGTAACGTGCACATGCCGGTCCCCACTGCCTCGGCCCACAGCCTGCCTCAAAGGATTCAGGAAAAATGAAAATTAATGGGGTGGGGAAGGTAATCAGCAGTGAGTCCCACTTTTGTTAATAAGCACCTTCCATCATGGGTAGAAGGAGACAGAGCTTTCCATTCAAGGCCAGGGTCACCTTGGAAAAAGAGGGTGGGGGCCTTAGAAGGTCTTTCTGCAGCTTGGAGCCTCCCCAGGTCATCGGACTGTCCCTTTTGAGAGTTCATGATCTCAATGTGCTTAAAGACCGGCTTCGTGGTCTTCAACCCCATTAGAGTTGCAGCCACTGCAAGCCGGTGGGGCAGTCATCAACTTCTGGACCCCCAACATTGCCTCCTGAGGCCTCCATACCTAGTCTGATGCTAACTCCCCACTAGAGCTGCAAAGAGCCAACTATCCCAACCCTGCCAGGTACCTACAAATCACAGATCCTATAGATAAACACCTCTCTCAAGTCGGCTCTTTGTTTCCAAAGCCATTTCCATTTTCCCTTCACTTAGCCTCCCCGCAGCACCCCTGTTGCTTGGTGATGGGCGAAATGGGCAAACAGGAGCCTCCAACAATGAGTCTTTGGTGTGTGTGGCCGGGAGCTGGGAGTTGCAGGGCAGTGTGCTGCCTGCTCTGCCCAGCCTGCCATGGAAACCTTACAATGCTGCGAATCCAGCTCACGTGGACTTGGGGCGTGATGGCCAACCCTGCCTGTGAGGTTGCAGGTCAGCAGAGAGAGGGAGGGATTGCAGACATCCCCTGAGCACTTTCAAATGCCAGGCACCATGATAAGCTGCTTGTGTGCAGTGCCTCATTTATTCTGCACACTAGGCTGGTCAAGTGGGTATAGTTTAGTAGTAGGAGCTTGGATTCTAGAGCTAGACTGCCTGGTTTCAAATCTCAGCTCTGCCACTTTCAAGCTGTGTGGCCTTGGGCAAGTGACTTAGTCTTTCTGTGCCTCAAATTCCTATAACTTATCTGTAAAATGCAAAGAACAGTACCTTGGATCATAGGATTACTGTGAAGTTTTAATAAGGTCACACACACACACGTTATTTAAGGCACACGGCATATTCTATGTTACCCATCATTATTACCATCATTACCCCCTTGCGTGTGAGATGTTGAGCCACAGAGAAGCTACAAAATTTGCCCATGGAAGTGGCAGAGGTGAGATCTGAACTCAGGACTAGCCTAACTTTAAAGCCCTTGGCTGTAACTTGATGCTAAATGTTTGACTCTTCCCATGATATCAAAGGCATTTTCCATTTTCTGCCAAGTGCCCCAAGTGCTCTTTGACCAATGGCCACCCCCCGACCCCAGGCATGAGAGAAACTGTCATTATTGGCTGCCTGCAAGGTGAGGCCAGGACGGGGTCAGGTGAGGAAAAAGGAAAGCATACAGCCCAGCGGGACTCAGATACAGCCACCGCTCCTTGTCAGTGGAGCTCCACCTGTCCCCTCAGGGTTGAATGAGGTTCTTCTAGCCTTAATGGTATCAGAAAGGGCCGGAAACACGCTGAGCCCCACAGCTAGGCTTTGGAGTTAAGGCAGGCAGCAGACATTTCTGCCTGCCCGGCACCCATCCCATTATTCTTAAAGCAATAGATGTTGTTTTAAGGAACCACCCCACACACACTGGGTCCACATGGTTTGAGTAGGGCTGGGTCTCAACAATCATGCGACCTTGGTCTGACCGATCTGAGCATCACATCTTCCCAGATATTAGAGTTGATTTAAGGATGGGTATGAGTCCAAATCTTGGCAAATCAGAGAAAAACAGAGTCTGTTCCAGGATTATCATTAGCATTATCAGGGAAGAGACATTCTCTTCACTGAACTTTAACCTGAGGGTACAGATCAGCCTGGGGCAGCTGGCCACCATCGTGCTACTATGAGAATGGCACCAAGCAAAGGAGAGCAGAGCTGAGAGGCTGTGAGAGAAGGGGGTCAGCAGATCTTAATGGCTGAACTCTGATCAGGTACCCACCCACTGGCCAGTAGAAAGAAGTCCAAACAATAGGAGAATCTCATTGGCTAAGATTGACTCACTGCCCCACCCGTTGGCCAACAACATTATGTTAGCTCCGGAATGTAGCTGCTCCTAAAGCCAGAATTCCAAGTTACCTAAGCCAAAATATTTCCTTTCTTGCTACTTGATTTGGGTTTGGTGACTTGAAAATGGTTTTTACAACAGAGAGAAGAAAAAAATTATAATAGCAATTCTGAAATAGGGTTGGAGGATGTTTAGGAGCCCAGCCTGTCCCATGTGCAGGGGATGAGAGAGTCATGACCTTCTCCCTCTCCTTCATGGGGTAGTCTAGTGTTAGCCATCACCATGTTCTAAAAACAGTGGCGTGCTCCCCAAAGAAGTGGGGAGAAATATCGCATCTGGCTCCCAGCAGGAGCCAAAAAGACAATGGGAATTTCAGCATTGCAGTTTGGAGGCACACGATTCTTTATGGCCCAGAAATCAATGCATCCTCCCAGGGAGGCTCCATTTGAGAGGATCATGGCATTGATTTTGAATGAGCTGGGCCACAGATATATCAGGCAGGCCTGACTGATCTCATGGCTGTGTGCTCACCAGAGCCGGCTGGTCAGGAACATTTGATTCCAAGCAGCTAATGATTCAGGGGTCAATAGGCAATCAGAAGGAAGACCAGCCCCCTCTCGCCCCCAAGCCTCACTCTGAGCCAGGGTCAGGGCTAGTGCAGCTGCCCAAGTAGGTCTGGGTGCCATGAGGATCTGGAAGCCTTCAGAGACCAAAAGGAAAAGGAGTGGGAGGCCCCGCCCACCTACATACACTCTGCTTGCCCCTGAGGGTTTGGGGGAACTTTTGGAGAAGAGGAAAGTCGCAGCAAATCCCCTTGGCCGTGGCAGCTCCCCTCCTCCTACCAGAGGCAGCTTCTGCCAGGAAGTTGCCAATGTCCGAATTCAGTGAATCTTGGGAAATAGCTACTGGGAGATAAGACAGAGAACAGAACAATAACAAAATATAAGTGAAGGCAGGAGGAGATCCAAGATGAATCTTAGCACCAGAGCTTGAGTAACAGATTGGGGATTCGTTAAGAGGGCAAAGCTAAGGACCCTCTTAGAAGAGCCTTTCAGGGGTCTGAGGTTGCTCACACAATGTTCCTGACCCCCTTCCCATGATGACTTCCTGTGGGTCACCCCTCACTGTAGGATGAGGGAGAAGAGGGTGACTGAGGGGACAGACAGGAAGTCAGGGGATTGTTCTTCCTCTCTTCATCATGGATAACCCAAGGAGTGCTCTTCGCCCTTGGTTCCACCTCCTTCTTTTAATACCTGAGGGAGACAGGCTGGGCCTTGTCAGGGCTCTTTGGAGACAAGCAACAGAAACTGACCCTGGCTGGCCTAGGCACAGAGGGGACCTCTCTTGAAAGATGTGGGGTAGCTCTCAGAATCAGCCAAAGTGCTAGGCTCAAAAGGGGCAGCTGTGAGGGACCTGGGCAGCAAGAGCCTGTACAAAGTCTGCTGAGATGAGATTGGAACCAAACATCAACCATTCATTTTTCATCTTGAGGCAGTGAATTTTTTTTTTTTTTTTTAGATTGAGCCTTGCTTTGTTGCCCAGGCTGGAGTGCAGTGGCAGGATCTTAGCTCACTGCAACCTCCACCTCCTAGGTTCAAGTGATTGTCTGGCCTCAGCCTCTCAAGTAGCTGGGATTATAGGTGGCCACCACGCCCAGCTAATTTTTGTATTTTTACTAGAGACGGGGTTTCACTATGTTGGCCAGACTGGTCTCACACTCCTGACCTCAGGCAATCTGCCTGCCTTGGTCTCCCAAAGTGCTGGGATTACAGGCTTGAGCCACCGGCCTGGCTGAGATTGTGGATCTTAATGGCTGAGCTCTGACCAGGTACCCACCCACTGGCCAGGAGAGAGAGGCTCAGACAATAGGAGAATCTCATTGGCTGAGCTTGACTCACTATCCCACCCATTGGCCAGGAAAGAGGTTCAAGAATAGGAGAATCTCATTGGCTAAGCTTGACTTGCTGCCCTACCCATTGGCCAGGAGAGACAGGTTCAAACAATAGAAGAATCTTACTGGCTAAGATTAACTCACGATCCCACCCACTGGCCAGAAGAGACAGTAGTCAAACAATAGGAGAATCCCATTGGCTAAGCTTAACTCCCTGCCCCACCCATTGGCAGAGCACTTGATTGACAGTCCTACCAAGGAGAGGACTGTGGAAAGGCCATTCATTGTTCTCACCATAAATGGAGTGGGGAGACAGAAGGGATGGATGTTAGGCAACAAACAATAACTGGCCACGACAAAGGTCATCAGTGAGCTCAGGAAAGATGATTTTCCTAAGAATCCCACTTTACTCTGTATCTACTTATGCCCTATCAAGTGACTAGGAAGTATCTCTCCAAGCCCTAAGGAGGGAAATAGGTCAGTAGGAACAGCTGCTGCTGTACCTACATTTATGGAGCCCTCACCTTGTGCTGAGCAGTGAACTAAGCATGTTGTACCCGTGATCTCATTTCAACCTCCTAACAGCCATACAAGGCGATGGACTTCGTAGGTGAGGCTCAGCTAAGGGATCTGCACTGAGCTCACGACTCCCAGAGCCAGGATGTGACTGTAGAGCTGTTGGACTCCAAGGTCTGTGCAGTCAAACTCTCCATAACACGGATTCTTAAGACAGAGTGGAAGCACACACGGGAAGAGGGAAAAAAGCAAGAGAAGGAGAGAGTTTAGGGGAAAACTCAAGGCACCAACATGAGGAAGCAGGAACCCAAAGCCTGGAATCTTGGCTCCAGAACAACATACTCATTGTCTCTTTTGCTGCCAGCAAGCACCTCCTTACCATCCGCTCCCCTCGACCTCTTTCCTTTTACCAATCAAGGGCTCTGCCAGTGGGTGAGGCAGTGAGTCAAGCTTAGCCAATGAGATTCTCTAATTGTTTGAATACTGTCTCTCCTGGCCAATGAGTGGAGCATTGAGTCAGGCTTAGCCAATGAGATTCTCCAATTGTTTGAACACCGTCTCTCCTGGCCAAGGAGTTGGGCAGCGAGTCAAGCTTAGCCAATGAGTCAAGGTAGCAGACACATGCACCATATAGTGACTGAACCACAGAGACTCGATGTCTCTGGGGAGGATTGCATTGCAGGTGGATGTCTCTAATGTGCTTGGGGATGGTAGGGGTTGGCAGATTGCCAGCTATCTATGTGTCCCAGGTAACCATCATGGAACTTTTTGGCTGCCTTTTACTTTTCCCCCACCCTCCACGAGGTATCTAAAAACACAAAGGTCAAACCCGGGAAAACAGAATGGACTTCCCACTGATTAGCACCTATTAAGGGGCCAGAGGTTTTCCTATGTCATTGCTAAACGTCAGCATGACCTTGAGAGGGGAACCTGCTGATTTCTATCTTGCACATGAGGACACTGAGGGTCAGAAAGACGAAGATGAGCTGGGATTTTTGCGCGTGTGTGGCTGTCAAGGAGAGACACACACTGCAAGAGCCTACTTGTCCCTCCTGCCCTGGTGCCGGGACCAATGGTACTGGGTGGCCCGGCCCCTGCTCTGTCAGCTGGGCACAGGGTCCCCGACACCTGGAAATGTGCCCTCACTAAGTTATGGCCTCACTTATCCAAAGTTTGTAAAAGGGCACCCTGGGAGAAGAAACGGTCTTATCTAGCCAGAGCCCTGCTGAAATCCCAATAAGCCCATTGCGAGCTAGAGATTGAAGTGCGATTTTGGCATCTCTCCTCTGGTGTGGAAAGAGATTACACTGAGTCATATTTCAAAAAGGCGCGACTGACACCGCATAATCTCTGGTCTTAACTCCCCCTGACCTTGAGAGAGCAGCAATCAAGCGGGGGGTGCTGCAGGGGCTGGGAACACAGGTTTAGACGATCACGGAAAAGCTCCGCTGCCAGCAGAATCTCATCAGGACCCTGTCTGGAGCAGCCCTAAAGCCGCGCAGCAGTGGCCTTTGGAGTCTTCCCCTCCCCCCCCCCCATTCAGGGACAGGGGCCCAGCCTTGATTTCCTAAGGCCCCAAGCCTGCCAGCCCCAGGCCCCGTGCCCAGCCTGGCACTGCCCCCTCCCCTGCAAGCTCCTCCCCGCCTTCAGACCCTGGAGGACCCACCAGGACCTCTTCTCATCTTCCCTCCACCCCCATCTCTTTTCCAGTGACAATAATGAAGCTGAAAATGTCGCCAGCAAAGACATCGATCTGTTTATCTATCACTCGCTAATCAAAAGTTTCCTGCCTCCTGTTAAAATACCAATGATTTCCTTTGCGGAATCAAACAGGTCTGTTCCCAGAGACTGAGCGCATCAGCAGAGACAGTTTAATTACCATCTTTGATGCTCCCTTCCCTGAATACCAATCTTTCCTGAGTTACGTGATGAACACACATTAGGGGAAGAATTAAATCAAAAAGCAGGGACTGACTAATTGCAGGGCGTCTTGCATGAAACCAGGCTTCCCTGATGTGTGTGCTGACCCTCCCTGGGACTTAGGCATCTTAGAGCAGTCAGCCCCTGAATGCCAGCACGCTCAGAGAGGGGCCTAGAGTTTATACTCTGAGACCCTCTGACGCATAACAAACATGGTGGTTAGACTTCTTGAGATTGAACGTCTGGTGCTACACTCAGTCTCAGCCCGGGCCACTTACTTTGCAGGAGCCTCAGTTTTCATGTGTGTAAAATGAAGATATTGAATATGCCCATAAAAGGCTACTGTGGGGATTAAAGCAAATGATGGAGGCAAAGCCTTGAACATAATGAGAGGTTCATTAATGAAAGCCATTATTATTATTATTACCATTAAATAAAACAATAAATGCTTATGATAGACAATATTCTATTTTATTATAAAATATACTACTCAATACTTGTATTTGTCAGTTCTCATGTGGCTAATAAAGACGTACTCAAGACTGGGTAATTTATAAAGGAAAGAGGTTTAATGGACTCACAATTCCACATGGCTGGGGAGGCCTCAAAATCATGGCGGAAGACAAAGGAAGAGCAACTGGACGTCTTACATGGTGGCAGGCAAGAGAGCTGGTACAGGGGAAATCCCCATTATAAAACCATCAGATCTCATGAGACTTATTCACTGTTATGAGAACAGCATGGGAAAAACCCGCCCCTATGATTCAATTACCTTCCACTGGGTCCCTCCCCATTACCTGTGGGGATTATTGCAAATCAAGGTGAGATTTGGGTGGGGACACAGAGCCAAACTGTATCCATATATATTTATAATTTTAGAATATTGCTATAAAATATAATAAGCAGACTGTCTCCTTTATACATCCCTGTCTCCCCAGTGCCTGGAACTGTGCTGCCCATAGGAGGTGTTCCATGAATATGGAGAAGGAATTGCTATGACTGGCACAGTGAATGTTCTGAACACTGCACCTTTGCCACCTGACTCTGCAATGAAAACATAGAATAAACATGGTCACTTACATGGAGGTTCAAATCTCCCAAACCCTCCTCTCCACCACCCTGTCCGGGGTCTCAGAAGAGCCTCTGCCTCCCAGGCCATCCTGCAGAGCAGGCTGGGCATCACCTTGCCCTCAATTGGCCCACTTAATCAGCACGGCTAGAGGGGTGGCTCTCTCTCCCTCGCCCACTGCCAAATCCATTTTGATGGGAACAAATGGCTATCATATGATACCATTTATGGAAAGAAATACACACAAAAATAATTTTTAGATTTTTTTTGTAAGAAAAGTGATAAAAGTATTCATAGAAATAAAAATAATTCCCCTCTTCTGTCTGGAGAACAATAAAGTCTGAGAACCCCATATTCCTCCATCACCATCCCTAGGTTTTCATTTCTCTCTCTCTCTCACACACACACACACACACACATTCACACACACATACACACATGCGTACACACACATACACATACATACACACACATACACCCACGCATACACACACATATGTGCATACAGACACCACACACTCATACACACACTCAAACTTACATAGATGTACATACACACACCCACACCCGCACATACACAGCTGTCTTCCTGCACTGATAATTTCCCACCTTCTCATATGGAGGGAAACTGGGTTACCCCTGCTATTCATCAGTCCCCTACCACTGATGACATGCCAGGCTTCCCAGTCAGGGGGCCAGCTGGAAGCAATGTCCCCAAGTCACTGGCTCTTGCCTTTTGTCATCAAAGACATCAAGAAGCATCAAATTGTTTGAGGTGACATGTGTCCAGGTCAGCCTCAGTGAAGGGCCCTCTCTGTGATGGTCGCATGACAGGCTCATCCCCCTGTGCAGCTGCCTGCCCTCCCGTCCTGCCCAGGGTCAAGAGCAAGGTCAGTGGGAGAGAAGAGGGAGCCCCTGGGACTCTCCCATTGCTGATGCCCTGGAGCACAGGGAACCTCTCCTGTGGATGCTTTACTTTTCCATCCAAAATATGGCCCAAGGGAAACTGAGGCTCAGCTGGTTTATCCCCTCCCCATATTAAACCTCCAGCAGGAACTAGATGCTCTGCTCCTTAAGGTCTTTTCCCCAAATATAAGAAAAAGGAAGAACACCCTTTTGTGGCGACTCTACTAGAGGAGGTTAAATGGTTTCACACATTTCAACAAATATGTCCTACATGCCAATCCCAGATACACACTGATATGGTTTGGATGTTTGTCCTCTTTAAATCTCTTGTTGAAATGTGATCCCCAATGTTGGAGTAGGGTGTAGTGGGAGGTGTTTGGGTCATGAGGGTGGATCCTTCACACATGGCTTGGTGCCATCCCCTTAGTGATGAGTGAGTTCTCACGCACTCCGTTAGTTCACATGAGATCTAGTTGTTAAAGAAGTTAGGACCTCCTTTCTCTTGCTTTCTCTCTCTTGCTTCCTCTCTCTCCATGTGACACACCTACTCCCCCTTGACCTTCCACCATGAGTAAAAGCTCTCAGAGGCCCTCACCAGAAGTAGATGCAGACACCATGCTTCTTGTACAGCCTGCAGAACCATGAGCAAAATAAACCTCTTTTCTTTATAAACTACGCAGCGTCAGGCGTTCCTTTATAGCAATGAAAAATGGACTAACACACATGCAAAGGTGACTCTGCATGCATGTGATGGTGACTAAGATGGGTCCCCACCCTTGGGCAGCACAGAGTCTCCTTTGAGACACAGACACCTTAACAGGCACTTATAGCACAGTGAGACGTCTCAGACAGGGAGGCTGGCACATAGAGAAAGCTCTTAGGAATCTGGTAAGACTTTTTGGAGGAGAAGCTTAGTCAAGGAAAATGCCAGGGTAGGTCCTGGTGTGCTGGACGATCCAGGGTCAGGTGAACCATGCTGAGGAACTGTGTTTTGGACTACTGAGGTCAATGGGAATCCATGGAACTGTTGAACGAGGGAGAGGGGCATGATCCTATGTGCACTCCACTTTGGCCACGTGTAGTATTTGAAAAATGATCCCTCATGCCCCAGGAGGTAAGATGGACTTCTGTGGTGGGAACACCCACCTGGCCACCTCTCCCCTCCATCCTGCCCATCTCCCTCTCTGGACCTCCTCTCCTAGGCCTGTCTTACCTCCCTCCCTCTCTTGTCACTTTCCCCTCTTGCTCTGCCTCTCTCACTCCCCCTCTGTCATCTCCCCTTCATTTCTGCCTCTTCGAGCTTCTCAGTCCCCCTGGATTCACCATCTCCCTGCCCCTTCTGGAGATGCAAACACAGAGAGCTGGATGTCATTTATTTTTGTGATTTTTTCCTCACCCTTTGCACACACACAATTCCCACCCCGCTCATAATGTAAAGATGACCTTTCTGATATTCATTATCAATTAAGGGAACAAATCCTCTTCTCTGAGCACACTCCAAGCAGCGCGAGAGACCTTTCCAGCTGAAGAACACAGAAGGACCGCTCCTGCTGGCTGCCCTATAGCTCGTCCCACATCTCTGGATGGGCTGTAAGGGTGGGTGGGGAGCCTGGTGTAGGCAGGGCAGACCAGTGTGAGTTAGGGATTACACGTGCTGCAAATGTTTCTGCCCGCATGACAATCATGGAGAGTCTTTTCTTCTTCCCTTGCCAGACAGAGGGGCGTGGCTTCTCAGGCAGGGTGTCTCCAGCTGAGCTCTGGCCACTGAGACCCCAGCAGGCCTCCCTGTGGCCTGTCCCAGGGATCATTCTTTCTCTCCCATTGCCATTGCGCTGAGGCGTTTTTACACTGTGTATTATATTATGGTTTCCAGAAGGTCATCTTGCATGGAGCTGCATTTCCTCTGCCTACGCCCACGCTGACCAAAGCTGCCTCTTCCTCCCTTTTGTTTCCCGTCCCTCCTCTTCTCCCTCCTCCTTCTCCCATTCTTCCTCCTCCTCCTTGTCATTCCATCTGAAAACGCACTCGCACTCGCAGCTCTCCATTCCCATCGCAGCCACACAAAGGCAGCGGAAGGAGGCCAGCGCCTGTGCAGAGGCTTTGACTGGCAAAACTCCTCCCAGGCCCCAGGAAGGCCTTTCTCTCCCAGTTCCGCGGCCAGGGGCTGGGCTCACCTCCAGGTCTGCTGGAGACAGCAGGTCCCCTGGGGAGCAGAGACAGAGCTGGGAGAGGCGGGGCACCCTGCCTGGGATCAGATTCGGGGCTTAGAGCACGTGGTCTCGGGGAACCCGTCCAGACGGTGTCCCTTGGCCTTTCCCACGGCAGCACCCCCAGCGTCTTATCCCAGATTCCCTGGGGCCTGGGCACACAACCGGCCCGGGAAGAAAACACCCGGCCCACGTCGCTCTCACAGCCTCGGCTTAATTGCTGGGTAGGGAGGGGCAGCGACTCTCTGCTGTGGCCCGTGTGGCCTGGGGCTGCCCACACCCGTCTGGGCTGTCAGGGCACATACTGTGTGCCTTGGGGTCACATTCGCGCACTACTGCATGGGGCTGGCGCCTGCCCAAGTCCTCTTCCTATTCCTCCAGCAGTGCCCAGCAGCACCCAGAAGAGGACTGGGGAGGCCAAATCGCTGGGCCAAAGGCACCTTCTGAAAGGGACGTGAGCACAGGCAGAGTGCGAGGGAGGGAGTGGGCAGAGAGAACACTCAGCCGCAAATCGTTACACATTTGGCCTCAGAGTCTCATGTTACTCGCCTGACAATGAATGGCTTCTCAAAACTCAACCCAACGGAGAAAAAAGGGGACAAGGACGTCTCATGACGTCCGGAACTCCTTCCTGTGTTCTCGGCTCAGAACACCGCCGTTGTGTCCTTGCCTCCGATTCCTTTCCAGGTGCCATGGGCGCCCGGTCCGCGAAGGTATTCCGTGGCCGCTTCTCTAGGGCCCGGGCCGCTTCCAGGAAGAAATGCCCTCTGGTGACACCATCAGGCCGCTCGGGGGCACTGCAGAGGGAAAGGCCGGAAGCAGAGGACGAAGAGGAGGGCTCAAAGCTGGCATCCACGCTCCCTAGAGCCAGGATTGGCAATGGCGTGCGACTGGCAGTCTTGCCCAAGTCTCATGGGCCCCTCCACCTGGCTCCACCCCCTCCCAACAACCTTTGTTTACTTAAAACATGACCCAGAGTTGGGGGCTGGCAATGAGGAAGGAACTCCAGGAAGCCTCTCTGCCATCCCCCTGCCTCAGGGCACAATTGTCCTTCTCTGGAGGAGGTGTCTATCTTCTGTTGCCCTCCCCTTACGACTCCTGCATCTCCTGCTGTGAGGGGTGTCTCCCCAAATTCAGAAAGTGACGAACTAAAGCACCCTATGTAGATGTCTATTACAAGAGTTTTACACTGTGAATATACTAGACAAAACTTTTCAGTAGACGTTCTTGGCAGCATTCTTCATAACAGCAAAACAACTGGAAACTACCGTATCATCCATCACCAGGGTCTAGTTGAGTCCGGGGTCATGCACCACCCAAGATTAAGCAACACAGCAGGGTTTACAGCTATAAAGAAAATGAGGCTCGGCCCCTACCCTCAAGGAGCTCATGGGCCGGCTGGTGTTGGGGGGCGGCCAGGCAGGCGGACCAAGGGATCCTGGTGGGAATGCACCTGCAGATCTGGAAAAGAAAGGAATTACTTTGCTATCCCATATCTATCCAGCATTATATGTTATCCTTTCTCCATGGATGCCTTCCTCTGGCCCTTGAAGGTTCCCTTCACCCAGAGGACACAGCCACATCTGTGTGAGGCAGCTGGCAGCCCAGAGTGAGAAACCATGAGTTGAAGAACTGTAGAGTACAGTATCAGGAGTGTCAGCATGTAGGAATTATTCTGCGAGCTTCCTCTACTCCTTGCTGGAATGAAATATTCCTTAAGCTTAAAGTTCAGCTACCAATGACCCATGCATTTTTTTCATTCTGAAAGAAACATTATTGTCTAGACAGAGGCCAAAGAATGAATCATTTTGGCTATTACAGTAGCTATTTATTTCATCTGCATTATATAAAATATTACCTTGGGGTAATTTTTAAGCCCAAAATGTAGTAGCTTAAACAAACAATCAACGTTTACTATCTCACACAATTTCTCTAGGTCAGGAATTTGAGAGCAGGAATTTGGAGTGACGTAAGTCCAGGGCTTTCTCATGAGGTTGCAGTCATGATGTCAGTGGGATTGCAGTCACCTGAAGGCTCAACTGGGGATGGAGAATCCATTTCCAAGGTGGCTATCTCCCATGTTTGTGGGCAGGATGCCTCAATTCCTCACCAGGTGGAACTCTACATAGAGCGGCTTGAGTGTCCTTACAATATGGCGGCCAGCTGCCTCCAGAGCAAGTGATGCAAGTGGAGGTAAGGTAAAAGCCACACAAGAATGCCTTGTATGCCCTAGCCTTGGAAGTTGTATGCCATCATTTGCCCCATATCCTACTGGTTACACAGAACATCTCCGTTCAGTATGAGAGGGATGTCCTTAAAGGCATGAATATCAGAAGGTGGTACTCACTGGGGCCATCTTGAAAGCTGGCTACCACCTTCAAGATGGCCCCAGTGAGCCCCACCTCCTGATATTATGTGGTGAATATTCATAATCAGCAACACTGAACACCACCACTCCTGACTCTAAACCCTTATTCTCCTAGCCACTGGCCTCCCAATCCCTCACCTGTTCCACAAAGATTCCCACTTGCTACTCCTTTCCTAACTCCTTTTGGAACAGAAGAGAGTGTAATTTGTTCATTAAAGTTATTAAAATAGTGTCTAACCTATCATCCTATATTGAAGATCCAAGAGAATCTGGCTCTAACACCTTCTTGTCTTGTTTCTACCACTTCCCTTCCATCATTCTATGTTCCTTCTAAGCTCAGTGATCTAAAGATCCCTGAAAATGGAGGTCAGCCCTCACCCCAGCAGCATGTTTGTCAAAACCAGTTGTGTGACCTCTGACAGTTTCCTTTTTTGAGACAGGGTTTTGCTCTGTTGCCCAGGCTGGAGTGCAGTGGTGCAGTCACAGCGTACTGCAGCCTCATCCTCCCAGGCTCAAGCAACCATCTTGCCTCAGCCTCCTGAATAGCTGGGACCTCAGGCACGTGCCACCACACCCAGCTAATTTTTTTCTCAATTTTTTTGTAGAGATGGCATCTCACTATTTTGCCCAGGTTGATCTCCAACTCCTGGCCTCAAGTGATCCTCCTGCCCCAGCCTCCCAAAGTGCTGGGATTACAGGCATGAGCCACCGCATTTGGCTGGTTCATTCAATTATTAAAACAGTGTCCACCCTATCATTCTGCATTGAAGATTTGAGAGGATATGACTCCAATAACTTCCTATATTGTTTCTACCACTTCCCTTCTATCATCTCATGTTCCTGCTGAACTCAATGACTTAAAGATCCCTGAACACCACCCACCCAACTGCATGTTTGCTAAAACTGGCTGTGTGACCTTTGACAGGTGTCTTAACATTTCTGGGCTTCTCTTTCCTCCTTTGTAAAATGATAATAAATAATAAAAATGCCTGCCTCTCTGAGAGGTTATGAGGATAAAATGAGATAATGCGTATCAAGTGCTAAGAACACCACTTGGCATGGAGAAAGCACTGTTCATATTATTCTTGTTGCCATGTTAACACTGTATCCTCCTCCAGGAATCCCTAACTCCTCTTAGAACACCCTACCCACTCTTTCTGTAAAGCCCTTCTGGATCTCTTTGCCTCCCCACCTAGAAGTTATTCTCCACTTCCCTGCCTTTCCCAACCCCTCTTTCCACCTTCCTCAGCCCTGATGACATTCTGCCTTTCAAGGTACCATCACACCCAGGTCTTCATTCCCCATTCTCCGCCACTCTCTAACACACCCCCTGCTAAATGTGAGTCCTCGAGGCTCTCCGAAGCCCTCAGCACACAGTGTGGGTGACCATGTTTTGCATTTATAAGATAATCCGTAAATGCTTGTTGAAGAAGTTCTTAGATAAGGGAGCAAGCAGAGACAACGAAGACATGCCCAAAACTTCAAAAGGTTAAACTTTTATGCCGTCTCCCTTTCTCAGAGCCTGTTTTCTCAATTATAAAAAGGATAAATAACTTTTCAAAAATAGTGGTAAAATATACATAATGTAAAATTTACCATTTTCATCCTTTCTGAGTGTATTATTCAGTAGCATTAAACACATTCACGTTGTTGTGCAACATGATCTATCTCCAAAAGTAACTCTAAAACTTTTATTTTCCCATATTGAAAATGTATACCCATCAAACAATAACTCCCCACTTCCCCACCCCCGGTGCATGGGGACTACCATGCTGCTGTCTTTCTCTCTGAATTTGACTGTCCTGTGTACCTTGTATAAGTGGAATCATATAATATTTGTCCTTTTATGTCTGGCTCATTTCACTTAGTGCAAGGTTTCCAAGGTTCATCCATGTTGTAGCATGGATCAGAATTTCATTCCCTTTAAGGCTGAATTATATTTCATTGTATGTATATATCACATATTGTTTATTCTTTCATTGATGGCCATTTGGGTTGCTTCTACCTATTGGCTATTGTGAATAATGCTGCCATAAACATTGGCGTACAAATACAGGTTTCAGTCCCTGCTGTCAATTCTTCTAGGGATACACCTAAAAGTGAAATTGCTGGATCATATGGTAATTCCATGTTTAATTTTTTGAGGATTGGCCATAATGTTTTCGACAGTGGCCACCACATTTTGCATTCCCACTAGCGATGGACAAGAGTTCCCATTTCTCCACGACTTTGCCAACACTTTTTAATTTCTGTTGTGTTTTGTTTTGTTTGGATAATAACTATCTTAAGGGGTGTGAATTGAATTACTCTTATCCTCTTATGGCTGTTATCACCACTGGCCAAAGAAATACATACTGATGCCCCTATTCTTGTACCTGGAACACAGTAGCCTCCTCATTTATGTTTATAACTTTCATTACTTAAAGCTTCAGCTCAAGTAACAATATCACTGAGGGGAAAGGACACTGAAGGCCAGTCATGGGCTCTAGAAGCAAAGACTCCTTCATGTATGCAAAGGCAGATTTCAATGTGTCAACCAGCACCAGCTCCATCACCTGCCTGTTTGTCTCCATGCCAGGTGACTCACACACTACACCTCTGTAGTACACAATACACTTAGGAAAGTGAAAGAGAAGGTGCCATTTTTCTTTGGAGGCAGTTATAGCCAAGTGCATAAGATGACAGGAGGTTTTCAGCAGCTTTCTGAAGAACTTTGCGAATAACTCACTTTGGTACTATAGAAGGAGGTGTTAGGAGCTTCCCAGACTTTCTTGAGAATTATCCGGCCTTCCTAGCAAGCTATTGGAGAACCACTCACTTAAGTGCTTCCGGCTGAGGATTTCACTTTCATTCTCCCAGCTCTTCCAATGGTTGTGCACCCCTCGAATCCCAACATTAAAGCCTCCATATCTTGAGTACCTAGAATGACTTCTGTTTTCCTGGCTAAGTAATCTGTCTTTGAGCACTCTATTCCCTTAGTTGAGGAGAAAAGACACAGATACATCAAACAATGAAAGAAAGTATCATTGGCTTTCATCAAAATTAAGAAAGTGAAATTCACACAACATGCCAAGCCTCATGAGAGTTCAAAGTAGAAGACAAACAGAACTTGGTGGCAGATGTTGAAGATGATGAGCCCATGCTGGGGACTGAAACTGACCCATGCAATCTGATTTGTGCAGGCCATGAAGCAAGCTAATGGCTAAAACACACACACACACACACACACACACACACACACACACACAATCAAAAAAACAAAACCAATGGCCTGAGAATCCTTTTTTTGGTATCAAAACACAAAAGTCAATGAGAAAATAGTATAATGTTTTCTAAGAACACAGATGTTATATTTGAGACAATCTCTTTACACGTTCCAGAAGAAGTCACTGTTACAAGCCTGGTGTTGTTTAATCCTGCCTTGTATGAAACATCTTCCTCTCCTGGAGACTAGGGGTTAGGGGCTTCTAGAAACAGGTGAAATGAATGAAGCAGGGCTGCCAGCCACACTCATGAGTATTTTAGACCTGGGTTTCACTATGGCTTTGCTCTAGCCCCTTGACTATTTGGGAAAACATCACGAAATTTGTTTCAGCTTGGCTACATGAAAATTAGGAGCCCTCATGAGTTCTCAGTAAGCTTTAAGTAGCACTTCCCAAATTTTATTCAGAAACATGAGTTCTGGAGGAGATTGATCCTTTGTGATCAATCAAGTATTTTGTGATCAATCAAGTCTGGGAATACTGGCTTTAATAGAATTGAATGGGTTTCTTTATTGCAGGACTTTCCAGAGCTTTCGATATGCCTCTGTCCACAGGCAATATCACAGAGAGGAACATAGTCTGCTGTAAATCCCAATCTTGTTTTACTAGGAAATCCTCTTCCTTCCTACCTCTTTTCCAGAGCATCTTGAGAAATTGGTGTTCCAAACTTTGGTAAATGCTAGTTCAATGGATACAGGATTCTTACAGTCCTCAAAACTTCTTGTTTCATCAACAACCTTAAAAATACGTATGCTCAGGAATGACGCTGGCAAGATGGCAGACTTGAAAGCTCCAGGCACTTATTCTTACATGGAAACATTAAACAATTAGAGACTGGCTACAATAACTTTATAGGAGTTCTGGAAATGAATCAAAAATCTACAACAACCAACCAAATGCCGAATCAAGAAAAATCTACATTCGGATGGAAGGAAATGTCATGGTGTTTTTACTCATTCTTTCCTTACCCCCTCTCTAGTGTGGCATGCCATGGTTTGAAAGAAATGACACCGTAATCCCCAGTTCCTGTCTTTAAACCAGAGAGAGCAGAGTGGATCTAATTTGCAATAGTCTAACCCATCTGGGGGCTGCCTGAGGGATCAGTGGCTGTGTCACCTAATTTGGAGCTCAGAAAGCCAACAACAGTACAACCTGGACCTCAGGCTAGAAGAGGCTGCAGGAAGTAGCCAGAATGTCTCATGAAAACAGCAAGGGAGCAAGCAGCCTGCAGACACCTGAAACAAAGATGACTGATGGGTAAGTTTAATAAAATAGCTAAGGTTCAGAGAAGAAATGGGTGAGACTCTTGGGAAAATTAAGATATTTAAAAGCAACTGTGTATACAGGAGAATTGTGGGAAAAAAATCACACATGCAGGCCCAGGTAAGACATATATTCAGAAAAGGCCTTAGAAGACTTTAAGCCTTTATGCTAGGCTGATTCCAAAGCTCAGAACATGTCCTGCTAATTAGTGAAGGCCTTATCCACAAATCTCCAAAGACTAAGAGAGGTAGCTGATTTTTTTAAATGCCCGATTTTCAACAAAAGATACAGAGCATACAAAGAAACAGGAAAACATGGCCCATTCAAAAGAACAAAGTAAATCTTCAGGAACAGTCCTTGAGAAACACAGGCATCAGACTTACCAGGTGAAGACTTTAAAACAAGTATCTTAAACATGCTCAAAGAGCTCAAAGAAAACACAAAGAACTAAAGAAAATCTGGAAAACAATATATGAACAAATTCAGAATATCAACAAAGACATATAAATTATAAATAACAGAAACAACCAAATAAATTGTCAAGCTGACAAACAATAACTGAGTTGAAAAATTCACTCAAGAGCAGACTCAAACAGGCAGAAGGAAGAATCCGTGACCTTAATGAGAAGTCACTTAAAATTATCAAGTCTGACAAGAAAAAAGAATGAAGAAAGGTAAACGAGCCTAAGGGACTGTGATTCACCATTAAGCAGACTAATATATGCATTATGGGAGCCCTAGAGAGAAGGGAAAGAGAGAGGGAGAAAGAGGCAGAGAGATTATCCGAAGAAATAATGGCCAAAATCTTCCCAAATGTGATGAAGAACATGAATGTATACATTCAAAAATCTCAACAAACTCCAAGTAGGAAAATTATAACATGCTCATTCATCTAGAAATATGACTTCTGGGGAATTTTTTTCTTAAGAAAATACTACAATCTTGAACTTGGGTGAACAGTTACCTACAATTATTTATCACAGCCATTTTGTAATTGTGAAGAGTTAGAATAACTTATGTGTCCAACAATAGAACACTTGCTCAACAAATTAAAACACATATATAAGATGGGACATTATGCAAATTAAAACACATATATAAGATGGGACATTATGCAGCCATCAGAAATGATGTCAGCAATGTATAGAATATGTAAGATAAAAGAGAGGATTACTAAATGCCATGTACAATCTTATTTTTGTGATGAGTAGGTATGTTCGTACATGAAAGAGGATTTAGAAAGAAAACCATGAAAGAATTAAGAGTACCTTGTTTTCTGAATGAGATTGAGAGTGTTTTTCTCTTCTTTTGTTTTATAAAAAACTACAAAACTTTTGTAATAAAAGATAAAACAATCTATTTTAAAATTAGTCACATATCTAGTAAGTGTCAGATGAGATCTGAACTCATAGTGCTTCCCATTAATCCGTGCTTTCTCCTGTCTCAGCACCAAATGTCTGCTCTTAAGTCCTCACTTAGAATGGGCTCTTTCCAGCCGTGGGCAGTGGCTCACGCCTGTAATCCCAGCACTTTGGGAGGCTGAGGCAGGTGGATCACCTGAGGTCAGGAGTTCGAGACCAGCCTGGCCAACATGGTGAAACCCCATCTCTACTAAAAATACAAAAAATTAGCCAGGCATGGTGGCGTGCACCTGTAATTCTAGCTACTTGGGAGGCTGAGGCAGGAAAATCACTTAAACCTGGGAAGCAGAGGTTGCAGTGAGCCAAGATTGCACTACTGCACTCCAGCCTGGCGACAAACGAGACTCCATCTTTAAAAAAACAAAAAACAAAAAAAAGAAAATGAATAGGCTCTTTCCCTGGGCTGGGAACACCCCACCACTACTGGACCTCACTGAGTGCCCTAGCTCATGATTGTAGGTACTTTAACAGATCTAAGGAGGATTAGGTTCAGTTGAAGTTTCATCATTCAGTTGCTTCTTATTCTAAAGTATCTGCTATGTCAGGCTTAGCTTCTCTGCTTACGGACACTAAACCTTAACCATCATTTCACTTGCTTGTAAAAAAGCCACTCATACAAAAAATACTCTGGCTCCATGCCCTGTCCACACCTCCTTCACTAATTATGAGTGTAAGAGTCAAGAATCAGGATGACCAAACAGTTAAAGCTCAGTATTTTCATTTTTGAATTTGTCAAGGTGTCTTAGCAAATTTCCTCTTTAATTTACATGATTTTAGCTAGCGTCATTTCCCCCCAAGGGGCTTTTGGATATCAAGTATAAACAAAAAATACAAGTCAGTTCCCTCACCTCTGCCAAGGCCAAAATGGAATCACATTTAAAAAGTAATAAAATAGAATGAATGATGGTCATTACCCGCCACAGCTATTTCACAATAGCAAGGCCTGACACGTATTAATTCTCAGTGCAGCCACATACATACCCAGACTCTATGAAGCTCTACTCACTTTCGAGGACTATGAGCTGAGAGATTTCCATCTAGAAGAAACTTCACGATTCAAGTCTATGAACTTTGAACTGTGCAATATCTGCAAGAATGAACTTCCACCAGGGAAGGTATTCAGATAGAAGTCAACTGATATAATGGTTCCACTTGGCATTTGCTACTTTAAACAATAAAACAAATCTTATCACAAATCCAGAAATATTTTGCCATCAAGAGTAGAAAAACAGAACCATTGGAAAGTCATGCATTCACAAAAGATGTTAAACCCTTAAAATCATTAGCTTGGGAAATGACAAAGGACTTCATTTTATGTTTGAGGAACAGGCTCTTTTCTGGCATAGACTCTTTGGAGTTTCAAGGGAGCTCTAACATCTGGAGTATTGATGACCTCGGTTGGAAAACCCAACATGAGCTCGGCATGGTGACTCATGCTTGTAATCCCAGCACTTTGGGAGGCCAAGGTGGGTGGATCATCTGAGGTCAGGAGTTCAAAACCAGCCCGGTCAACATGGTGAAACCCTGTGTCTACTACAAATACAAAAAAGTAGCCGGGCGTGGTGGCTTGCACCTGTAATCCTAGCTACTTGAGAGGCTGAGAAAGGAGAATTGTTTGAATCTGGGAGGCAGAGGTTGCAGTGAGCCGAGATCATGCCATTGCACTCCAGCCTGGGCAACAAGAGGGAAACTCAGTCTCAAAAAAAAAGAAAGAAGGAAAGAAAGCAAACCCAACATGAGTCCAGCAAAGCAAGGAGGGTAATTTACCCTGAGCCCTAAGATTTCCTGGGAAAGAACACGTCCCATAGGAAGTGACAAGTCAGCTGCAGACCTGCAGTGCTAGGACAGTGAGCCAGTGTGAGAGAGGAGGACGGTCTACTACTCAGATTACCAGCCTGCCCAGCCCAGGAATCTTCTTCTTCTAGGAAGAAGAAGCCAAAAGAAAGAGCAATTAAAATGTGAAGAGCTGGTTCACTGGTATCTCTGTGAAATACTGAGAGCACAAGTCAGACCTGTTCTTTAATTGATGCACAGAGTGAGGGGGTACAGGAAGGAGCTAATATTAGAGTGGTGAATGGACTCAGAAGAGGCCACTTAACAGGTGGAGAAATGGGAGAGGACTTCATGGGGCAGCTTCAGCAGCAGCAATGGCTACAAAACATTGAGGGTGGGAAACAAGAAAAATGATGGCCTCTTGATGGTAGCTGAGAAGATTGGAAAGTATATGCAGAGGAGACACCTCCAAGAATGAGTTGGAGCGAGTTTAAGAAGTTGGAGAGAATGACCGGGTGCAGCGGCTCAGGCCTGTAATCCCAGCACTTTGGGAGGCTGAGGTGGGCGGATCACGAGATCAAGAGATCGAGACCATCCTGGCCAATATGGTGAAACCCCGTCTCTATTAAAAATACAAAAATTAGCAGGGAGTGGTGGCATGCGCCTGTAGTCCCAGCTACTCAGGAGGCTGAGGCAGGAGAATTGCTCGAACCGGGGAGGTGGAGGTTGCAGTGAGCTGAGATCGCGCCACTGCACTCCAGTCTGGCAACAGAGTGAGACTCCATCCCCCCCCGCCAAAAAAAAAAAAAAGTTGGAGGGAATTTTTGGCTAGGCATCATGGCTCCTGCCTGTAATCCCTGTGCTTTGTGGGGCTGAGGCAGGAGGATCATTTGAATTCAGGAGTTTGAGACCAGCCTGGGCAACATAGCGAGACCCTGTCTCTACAAAAAGTAAAAAATTAGCTAAGCATGTCGGCTCATGTCTTTAGTCCCAGCTACTCAGAAGGCCGAGGCAGGAGGATCACTTGAGCCCAGGAAATCAAGGCTGCAGTGAGCCATGAGCATACTGCTGCACTCCAGCCTGCGCAACAGAGCAAGACCTTGTCTCAGAAACAGTAAGACAGGCTCAAGAGTCCGCAGAACCGGTAGAAGCAGACTTAGGGCAGCGGATTGTTGTTACTCTTATTGGGACCCTCCTTTTAGTACCTGCCTCATTTGGGCAGCCTGGGAAACAGGAGAGTGAACTGCACATACACCTGTCCACGCTGCAAGATTTGCTGGGGTTCTCCTGGGAGTCTGGCAAGAAAGGAACCCAGAAACCCAATCCATCTGTTTTAATAAAGTACCTCCTGAGATAGGTTTTGAGATGCTTTCACTTTGATGAGGCATGAGACCCAGCAGAAGGACAGCTGGAACGATGGAGAGAAAGGGGAGGGATGTACATAAAATTTGCTCACATCAAGACCCAAAACTGGCAGAAATATTCCAAAACCCACTTCTTCCAGACCCTTACCTCTTTTGTATCACACATAGGCCTGTTTTTCTTTGACAGGTCCAAATCTTGAAATAACTTGTGACAGACACAAGTTTGTTTTTCTTTGATAGTTACGTCCACCCCTGATCCTCCCCAGCCTCCCTTCACACCTTCCAGGTAGTCTGATTACCTAAATATTAACTGGAATTTGCATTGTAGTAAGAGATTCTAACTACTGTGGTGTAAAATTGTTCAGAACTCAAAGGAATGCAATTTTTCATGGTTGGAAGTCCATACAGGTTGCAGAGAGAAGAAAGTGAGATAATGGAAACAAATAACTTTATGAAACATCTAACCCAAGACCATAGGAACCAACATCAGGCCCTGAGTCTTCAGGTCCTTGTGCCCTAAGGATTAAGATGTGAACCCCAAACTTTTGTTCTAGGTGTCAGTGCTTGGTGCATGGGATGCTCTCCATGACGTTATCCTCCTTGCTATTAACCTTGGTCTCCTTCCCATCACTCCTGCACCCACCAGTCCCACATTCTAATTCAAATCGTTTCCTAACAGAGCAGCTGAAATGAAATCTCTCTAGTAGGACTTGCCCCTTAACGATACCAGAGTATGTGTTTGTCAGGATGCTTTTGGTTGCAAGTGACAGCAACCCAAGTCAAGCTGGCTTAAGCAAAGTATTCATGTAACTGAGTATATTAGAAGTGGTATGAGTTTATGGCTTTGGATATGGCTGAATCCAGGGGCCCTCATGATATTATTAAGATTTAGCTTCTCTCGCTCAACCACTTTGTTTTTCTCTGCATTGACTTTCTTGTCAGGCAGGGTCTTTCTACCTGGTGGTTCTCTTAGAAACTCTATAAGCTAATAATCTCTGTATAAAAAGAAAGCTCCTTTTCCCAAATAGGCATAGAAGTCACTGAACCAATAAATGTGACCAGGGCAATAGGATGCTTCCTTTGGCCAGGCCTGAGTCATGTGCCCATTCATTCCTAGAGACGAAGGGACTGAACCAGTGAGGAAGGATGGCTTTCCCAAGGGAAATCTGAGTTCTATTCAACGAAGAACAGAAGAACATGCTAATGAGGCATAAACAACAGAAGCCTAATATAGTAAACCTCTTTGAAAGAAGGAAAATTAAGAAACGGAGGCCGGGCGCGGTGGCTCAAGCCTGTAATCCCAGCACTTTGGGAGGCCGAGACGGGCGGATCACGAGGTCAGGAGATCGAGGCCATCCTGGCTAACATGGTGAAACCCCGTCTCTACTAAAAAATACAAAAAACTAGCCGGGCGAGGTGGCGGGCGCCTGTAGTCCCAGCTACTCGGGAGGCTGAGGCAGGAGAATGGCATAAACCCAGGAGGCAGAGCTTGCAGTGAGCTGAGATCCGGCCACTGCACTCCAGCCTGGGTGACAGAACTATTCTCCGTCTCCAAAAAAAAAAAAAAAAAAAAAAAAAAAAAAAAAAAAAAAGAAACGAAGGAAGTTCCAGATTTCCAGGCTAAGGTTGAGGAATATGACCCCCTCTTTCCAGTACTAGTCATGACATATGAAATTGAAGAAACTGTCTAGGTACAGTGGTTCATGCCTGTAGTTCCAGCAATTTGGGAGGCTGAGCAGGCAGATCACTTGAGCTCAGGAGTTCAAGACCAGCCTGGGCAATGTTGTGAAACCCCATCTTTACAAAAAATACAAAAATTAGCTGGGCATGGTGGTGTGCATCTGTAGTCCCAGCTACTTGAGAAACTGAGGCTGGAGAATCACTTGAGCCTGGGAGATTGGGTGACAGAGTAAGACCCTGTCTCAAAAAAAGAAAGAAAAGAAAAGAAATTGAAGGAACTAAAACCAAAGGTTTGAAAGAGTTTAACGTCCACCAATAAAAACCACTTTTTATATTCCAAGGAAACTAAGACTTATAGAAGGGAAAATATTTGAAGCAAACCCATACCAAAATAAGGCAAGGGGAAAAAAGGTATCATTAGACACCTGAGGTATCAGATATCCGGCTGCAGTTCCTTTCCAGCGGCCTATTAAAAATGTTTGAGACCAAAATATATATATATATATTTTGGTTCCAAACTATAAACTTGAAATCAATTGGTGTGTAATTGAATGTCTAAATGTGTGCAATACTTAATACTGTGTCAACTTTAGTAGTGGCTAAATTTAATATTTATAAAAATCTCATTATATTAAAAACAATTGGAAGGATAGATAGTGTTCCCTTTGCAGAAATTCTGAAGTTCACACAATGATTGCCAAGGAAACTCAGCCACCATCAATGAGATAAGTTACTCACAGCCAAATTGCTTCAAAGATAAAATGGTTTTTAAAAATCTTTTCATCAATCGCAGTGAAAATGAGAGGTGGATGCATTTTAACTCCTGTGATGATGTGATGATATGGGGTAGGGTCTCCAAGAGTCAGGGTGCCTGGGTCTCTAAATAGCTCTGCACATGGGACACGGTGGAGTCAGGGAAGCAGCGGCCAAGGGAGTTCTGCCCTGCACCAGCCCCCAGTCCCAGCTCCCAGCGCCTCCCTGGCTGAGCTCCTACCTCTCTTTTAAGCCTCTATCATAGCAACAGCCCCAGGGCCAGACCCCTAATTGCCAGCTTCTTCTAAGTGCCAGGAAAAAAAGCCCTCTGCAGCCCTCCACCCCCTCCCCAACACAAGCCCAGGGGGTCAGGCAGGTTCAAAAGGTGAAATAAATGAATCTTTACACATTATAAGGGCCGAAGCAACATTCTCTATGGCATTAGTGCCTGAAACGGCAGCAAGTAAAAGCAGGTGTGCTGGGCGCCCTGTCAGCTAACGACACTGATAAGCCTGCCATGCCTGGTTCTGCTTCATTTCAAACAGTCTGCTGGAAAAAAAAGGAGGGGAAAGCTGGAGCAGAAATAATTGCTGGAGCTTCCAGTGAGCTGAGAGAGCCTGCAGGCAGAGATCAACGGGCCTGATTTCATCCTCTTCCTTTTATTTCTATAACCTTAAACGTTCTGCTATTATAAAAGTCATCATGTCAGCTTTCTCCCCAGCCTCTCCAGCTGCCCATTTTCAAATTGTATCAATTGGTAAGGCTTTTGGGCTGACGGATTTTCATCTTGATTTATGGTTTCTGTGCTTTAAAGAAGAAGCAAACTCCACTGACCTGATTCAGGCACGCAGACATGCCGTCCTGGGCATGTGTTTATCATCAGATCCTCCCAAAACCGCCTAGAAACGAGTGAGGGCTTGGTGTGTGTCTCTTTTTCTTTTTGTTAAAATAATAGGTATTATGGCAAATTGCAAGAGAATAACATTTGTCATGAATCTGCTGGCTACAGTGGGCGAAGGGGAGTCTCTGATTCTTTATGGCTGTTTAAGTTCTTGAAGTTCTTGGTGACCATTGGCTTCAAAACAGGACAACTAAGTAATAAGAGCTTCACAGGCAGAGCGGGGACGTCACATGGGTCCCTGTTACCCACCACTTTTTAAAAATAGATTCAGGGGGTGCATGGGCAGGTTCGTTGCATGGGTGTATTGTGTAATGCTGGAGTTTGGGCGTCTAGCGAACCCAGCACCTGAATAGCATCACCCACCACTTTCGAAGTGGCAAGGGCTAAGAAACAAGGGCTATGCTGGCCTTTTTAGCTGGAGAACTGCATAAGCAGTATGAAATAAGCATCTTTAAAAAAATACAAGCATAAACTGCCGATTTCAGCAAGTACACACGTTTGCAGGGAGAGCTCACGCATCCGGTGGTGGGTGCTCTAAGAGAGTGCCTTATTAAAATGTTCAGGCGGATGGTGGGAGGGCTGCGGAACAAATACCAACTTCCACAGTCCTCTCCACGCACCGTCCAAAGGGAACACTGGAATAAATGACCTGCTGACTTTGTCATGCAAAAAGATGTGGCCCCGTCCAGCCATCCCGCACTGTCCCCATCGAGACAGAAGATAGTAACCAAGAAGGAAGCCAGGTAGTGGCGGAAAAAGCTAAACCAGACACACCAAAAGAGATGAGGCTCTCCACCAGGTCCCCAGACGATCCTCTTTGGAGAGGGATTGGAGCTGTGGAGTGAGTCACAGGCCGTGTGCTGGAGACACGGGGAAGACCACTGCCAAGGCTAGGAATCCTAGGTCAGAGACAGGGGCCCAATGGCCCGATGCAGCCAAAGGCACATCGAAATTAATCAGACACCTACACCATGGATTATCAACAGGGCTCCCAGGGTGGAGGTGGCAGAGATGTATGAGACCCCATCTATGAATGTCCCCGGGAATGGTGACGGAGGCTCCCCGTGGTCCCCTTCCTAATTCTTTCCAATTAATCTAAGTGTGCAGATCACAGGCCTCTCGAGTTACAGCATCGCTGTTCAGGGCCTAGAAAATCACACTTCGCTGAGACTTAAGCCTCTTTCAAATGCCACTAACAGGAGAGGTGGCTCTCCCCCGGCACACAGGTAAAGCCGTGGTGAGAAATAAGCCTCTGTGTTAGAGTGAGAGAGAGGGAGAGAAGAAAAAGAAAGAAAAAGAGAATGCTAATTGTGCCAGGGATGCTGACAGATTTGACAGAAAGTGTCTTCATTGAGAAATTGCCATCTGAAGCTCCCCCTTGTTCCTAGAGACACAGGAGGGGGAGGCATGAGGGAGGCTGACAGGAAGTGAGGATTCGAAACTTCAAATACAAACATTATGAAAAACAAGCAACATCTGCAAACAGTAAGTACTTATTTATATTTTATGGAGTGTGTGCTTGGGATTCTGACAGGTTTTTAAACAGAGACCATATTAGGCCCATTCGAAGGCGAGAATGTCCCTTTTAAAAATGCATTACTCCTCGCTCAGGCAGGTCGGCCCCGCACCGCTGGCCTCAGGTGAGCCCTGACCCCTGCCGACCTGGCCTAACCAAACACACATGCCTGTTTGTGATGGGACCGTTTACCGCTGCTCAAGGTCAGCGCAGGCGGGCGCTGGAGGGTTAGTATTCAGCAAAGCTTTTCCCTCTGCTGACAGAGCCGCTTTGAACTTTTCCCTTCTGAACAAATAGGAAGGGAAACTGCAAGGAAACAAGTGCTGGGAATCATAGAAAAAAGCGTGCAGCAAATAAATAAATAAACCACAAATAAACAAGTGGCCAGCCTTGTCCCCGGCAAATAAAAAGGCGCACCCTCCTAGGCTTCCAGCGTTTCCGTGCATTTGGCGCATACGAGAAACTTGAAAATAAAAACAATAGAAGAAACCTTCTATCTTTTTTCTTTCCCCCTCCGAAGGACGAACCCTTTATTTTTGACAACAAATAAGAGGCATTTGGCAGGTACGGTGGGCTGTGCACCATGAAATATTTAGTAAGGCAATAACGACTCCCCGGACAGCTTAAGAAAACCACGATTATATTCAGAGAGAAAGCCATGAGCAAACAGAGAGGGGGGAATACAAAGAAAGATAAAGGCAGGCCTTTCATCAGGACTTCCTGTCCAATAATGCAGCCAGGCTTGATCCATATGTTTTGAGAAAAATCAAAGTGTCACAACTATCCAAAATGTCAATAGCTCCGGTAAGGAATATTGTCTAACATTTTCTATTACACCGTTCAAGAATTTGCCTCCCAGCGCAATTTGGAAGAAGAAACTCTTTCATTTCGAGAACACTCAAAGAAAAGAAAGAAGGAGGGGGCGGGGTGGAGGGGGGCAGAACAAGGCGCATTTCAGTGCAATGTGTAATACAATAATGCTCTGGGCTCCCCGGCCATCCTGAAAGTCGATCCTCTGATGAAAGTGAGTTTTCCTCCACACCTCTCCTCTGTTCTGTCCTTTCTTTGCAGACACTCTTGCTCAGGCACTTCCTGGACAGTTGGATATAACTGAGCAATCTCCATGCAATGGGAAACCGGAGAAGCCCAACTTTCAGCAGCCTTAATATTTGGATAATCCTGCATAATGATTTCAGAGTTAAGTCACAGAATGCTCTAGCAGCTTCTCTATGCACGCTAGGTGCCGGGACTGCTGGGTGACCTGCTTTGGGGGAGAAAAAGCGAGGGTTGGGGGAAGATCCCTCTATGTAAACAACCAATTTCTTGCTGCCTTGGCAAAATGTAAACAGAACCCATGCACCTTGCCCTGGGGATCGGCCTGGCAAGATCTAGTTTGACAGAACTTGCTGTACAGCGTCTCCTCGACATCCTGGAAATTCTAGATGGAAAAATCACGCACGAGTTGCTGCTGTCTGTGCCTTGTGGAATCTTAAATAGAATGAAACAGGCCCCCAACAATCAATATTACTGACAAATTAATCTCAGCAAATAAACTGTTGTTACCTTCAAGGCTGTCCCAGTCCCCGGAATAATTGCTTAAATGAAATTGAGGCCTTTTCACCAGTTCGCGGCTATTTTTTTCTGGTTGTCTACCTGTGGGTAGCACTCAGGTTGTCCAGAGGGACTTGGTTTTATAAAATAAAATCATACAGTGGCCCTGACCTTGCTCCGTTAGCTCCCTCAGTGCTAGAGCTCTGTCCCGGCTTCAGAACAAACACTCTTGCCAAATGCTGAGAAGATGCCTGCCCTTCACCTACCTTAAGGGAGGCAGGAGGCAAGAGAGAAGTGGGCAGTGATTGTCTACCTTGCTGCCCAAACCCTGAAGTTTATCAGAAATAGCTTGGAAGCTGGGGGTAAGCGAGGCACTCAATGTCAAGATTGCAAAATTCTAGTTTTTCTTAAGGAATATAAAGGGCACATATAGTCCTGTGACTTCCCCAAGATCCCTAAATTTGTGTGGGAGGAATTGGGGGAAGGGTGTTCATATCTAGAGGTAAAACTCACCCAGTCTGCACCACTATTAAATATTGGTCTGCTTTGTACCAGTTGAAACACAGTCATCACCCCCCTCCCCAAGCCCTCTGCTGCCCACAGCTCTGGCCTTTCCTCGGAACTTCCTCCCCTTCCCTTAATTCAGCACCTAAAGGGTTAACATCTAAGGCAGCAGGAACTCCCAGCACCCAGACCCCAGTGCTGACTGGTGGGGCGGTGGGTGGGGGGGTGGTCAGTGCCCATATTTTGACTCTACCCCTAGCTCACATCCTCATGGGTGCCCCAGCCTGATGTCATTTGGCCTGTCCTGGGTTCTCATGCTGTGACCCTCTGCAGTGCCTCTTCCTGGGAGTGAGAAAGACAGCAGATGGACCAGCTTTTCTGAGCTCATCCCTTGTTAGAATTACAGTCCCAACTAGTCTAGGATCTGAGACACTCAGGAACAGCAGGCGAAACAGGCGAGACTTTTCCCAAGTCACAAACAGTACACAGCTACAGAAATCAACAGTCACAAGGGTCTAATTGTCATTAGTATGTAAATTTTAAAAGCTCAGTCAAAAATATCAATACCTCCCACTTAATTTATTACTATATGAAGATGGATGGGAGTGAAGCATAGCATTGATTTTCAGAGCCCTTAAAAAAAAAAGGAAGAAAATAGTCAGAGACAACACAAAATGCTATGCCTCCAGATTAATCAACGTGCTTTTTAAACACACACACAAATTCTGTACCAATAGCCTGTGCAGTTCAATCTTATTTGATTGCCTTTTCTGAAAATGAAGAAATGGAATAGGCCATTTATGTAAAGAGCCCTCTCAGAATGGATTAAATGTAAAGACAGGTTAGCATTTTTACTGTATCGACAGCGAACCATTAGGCAGCCACACTCCAGCCCAGCCACTGAGAGGAAATCGAAGAGAACAGTTCCCCGGCTGGGCCAGGCAGGACAACGTATCAGCTCCTGGTCGCTGTCACTGGTCATCCCAGCCCGGGCTGCGGCTCCTCTCCCTGCATGGCATGACAACGCCATCACCCTCATAGTTACCAAAATGTTGGAATAGTCGTGACCGCTAAAAAGTAAGTAAATTCATCATCAGGTTGAAAACTGTGCTGGAAAGCCTATAATCTGGGAATCGTGTTTGTGTCTGAAATCACACAGAGATCAGAGCAAGATCATCCCCTGTGCCATGAAAAGATGGGTCACCCCTCTGCATGTGACATTTTGAGATGTTTGCATCTGTACAGAGGGAGAAAGAGGGCTGGAGAGAGAAGACGGCCATGAGAGCAAAAAGGAAAAACAATAAAGACGTTGGAGACATATTCATTCTGGAAACGTGTACGGATGTGCCACTCGTTTTGTTTTTGTTTTTCAAGAATTTTGGGTCCACGTCTTTTGAACATGCAGTTTCCTGATTAAAGCAAATGAACCTTTTTTGTAGCCTAGATAGGGGCTATATTTCTCTGCATCTCCCAGAGAGCCAAGCTTTCCAAAAGAATAGGAATGCCCATGTTTTAAAATAACAAAATACAGATATTATTAGTCTCCTAGTTCCAGAATTCCAAGGCCCTACCTCCCACCCGCCTCTCAGCAAACCCTGTGAACTATGGATGATAGCCCTGGGTTTTATTACGGCATCTAGTGAAACTTATTTTTTATAGTGATGTCCCTCCAATAATCAGGCTGCAAGCCAAAAGCAGTACTTCACATTCATCAGACTAGAAATATGCAGCTTCTATAGAAGCATTTTGTCAAGGGAACCCCAGTCTCCAATAAGGGCTCCTCGTCAGGGTCCCCGCTATCAGAGTGATATTTTTAATTTATCGGGATGCTTCAACTACATTAAGCAGCAGCCTGATTCTCCTCACTTTGCTTATGAAGTGAAGCTGTGGTTCAAAACAAACATCGAGTTACTGGCTGTCTTCCTGCTATAATTGGATTTAATTCATTATCTTTCATTTCAATAAAATCACAGGAAAACACAGGGATGGAAATGTGTAGGCTAATTGCTTATGGAAATTCAGGTACCGCGCTTGGTATAAATTTACCCTTTGCAAGAGGAAGACACAGTTGTGTCATTATCATAGAATTTTACAACAATATGTAATTATAGAGAGAAGCAGGTGTAATTAGCAAGTCTTTCCACAAAGCAGGTAGCATTCCTGGTTAAATATTTACAGCTGCACAAACAGCCGGTAATAATGAGAGTTTTCTCAGCCTCACGTTACAGAGCACCCAACGAGTACTATGAAAAGTGGTCATTATCAGCCCGGCAAACACTGCTCTGTCGTCTTGCTTGTGAGGAATGCTGCTGCATGGGTTTCAAGACAGAAATCCAGGCTGAATCAGCAGTGCAGTTTCAATGGTGATGAAAACAAGTAACTAAGATCTCTTCTTCCCTTGTTGCTGCAGAAGAGCAATTAAGGCTGCATATTTAGAGATGACATCAGCCAGGAGTCCTGCACAGAGAGACAATCTCGTTGCGTTTTTTTCTTTCTTCCTTTCCCCGTCCCCTTTTCTGTCCAAAGGAAACCCACAGCAAACTGCATAGATGCCGCAGGCAAGCAAGCCAACTCCAAACCACCTACCAAGGGTCAGCTCAACCTGCAGCTGTTGCACAAAATAAAATCAACGCAGCCCACCCCAGGCAAACACCCTCTGTGGCTCGTTATTACCAAATGATATGAACTTTGACCCAACCTGAACAAAATTTAATATTTTCTCCCAAATATTTAAAAAATTCATTCTGGGGCTTGAGCGGAGTCAGGGAGTCTGCGAGCCGTAATTTGACATCTGAATTATTCTGAGGCTAATACGGAAAGCTATTCAGAAGCTTATTTGGAGATGTGTCAATCAAGATATCACTTGTGCAGGGAAGATGGACTCAGGCTTAGGAGTGCAGATAGCTTTCAGGGAATCGCAAAATAAAAAGCAGGCAGGCTCTGATGAATACGTTACGTCTTCATTCTCAACGATGACATTTTTTTTTTTCTTCATAGAGAGTACGGAACTAACAGAGCGATGTCCCAGGGACGTGCCTTTTTCCACACCTGTGAAAACATTTTAACGTTTATTAAAAATGATAACCATAAACAACAAACATGGTGTCAAAACTCGCCTGTGTTCATTTTACTGCGCTGATTAAGATTTTAAGCAACGCTTCTGAATTAGACCGTCAGGCAGCCGTCCTCAATGCAGAGTTGAGGTTCTGATCTCGAGCTAGCTTGTGTGAACACATGGCCTTTCTGGGTTGATTGTGAGCCCGGCCAGCAGCCTTCAATGTTCTTTCATTCATTTTCGATGAGATGGGGAGGGATTCAATTAGCCCTGATTGTCCACAAGATGTGGTCCAAAATAAAACGGCTGGGCTCTGATCGCCTCCTCTCAAGGTATTTCCCAGCTGACAAGTAACAATGTTAATTACCCATTGTTATGATCTGAAAAGACACTAGAATTTTAATTATGTAAATTCAGAGCCATTTTGTTCACAGGAGCAAAAAATAAGCAGACAGTGTTTTTCTTAGAGGGAGCGTTCATCCATTAGGGATCTCTGCAAACTTAAATGCAATACGTGTGATATGTCAGAGAAGAGTCAACTACACACCTCCCTGAGGGTCTTGGGATGACTTCTTTCTCAAGAGACAAAGAACAGGACATTGTCTTTGACATTCCGTTTCTCTCGGCATCATTCTTGGGAGGCTCTGACAGCCAGTTTGCTAGACCATGCCTGCTAACACAGAGAATGTCTATAATGAATGTCTTCACAGGAAGCAAACCAACACCTCCAACTTCAATACCTTCGAGGACCAAGCAATTACCAAACATAAATATCATCACGTGCCTTCCATAGATTCCCCAAATCAGTTGGAAATGTTTTTTCTACACTGGAAAAATAAAATCTAATTCTCTTCGAAGCTGTGGAGAATTCACGAATCTTCTCGTTTCCCAAGAGAATTCTTTATTCCACAATTGGGTTCTCTGTGGTTGCCTTCATAGCTTATCATCCCCTACCTCATTAGAAATTTGTCAGATGTCCAAGGGGTCCATGGTACCCAAGAAGAGCATTTGGGTGTTTATAACATTCAAGTTGGATTTGATCTCAAGCTGAGATACTCCCATCTCCTGGGGGTGGTGTGACAGGATCCTTGGGAAAACCAGTGGGGGAGGGGCAGACTATACAATTTAGCTAGAAGAGAATAAAATGGTATTATTATTTTCTCTTTTCTTTTCTTTTTTTTGAGACTGAGTCTCACTCTGTCACCCAGGCTGAAGTGCAGTGGCACGATCTCTGCTCACTGCAACCTCCGCATCCCAGGTTCAAGTGATTCTCCTGCCTCAGCCTCCCAAGTAGCTGGGATTACAGGCACCCAGCACCACGCCCAGCTAATTTTTGTATTTTTAGTAGAGACGGGGTTTCACCATTTTGACCAGGCTGGTTTTGAACTCCTGACCTCAGGTGATTCGCCCGCCTTAGTCTTCCAAAGTGCTGGGATTACAGGCGCATTCCACCATGCCCAGCTAATTTTTGTGTTTTTAGTAGAGACAGGATTTCGCCATGTTGGCCAGGCTGGTCTCGAACCCCTGGACTCAAGCAATCCACCTGCCTAGGCCTCCCAAAGTGGTGGGATTACAGGTATGAGCCACTGCACCTGGCCAAAATGGTATTATTATATTAAAATGAAAAGTGATACATTACTAGGACTTTACATTTATTAAAATTTTAAGATAAGCCAGGAGACTTCAAATAAAATACATTCTTGGAGTACATTGCCAAATCCTCATCCCCATCACACCCCAAACCCTAGAAAGCTGGGTGAAAAGTGGTTCAGGTTTACTGTCCTTTACTGGATAATAGTAGTGAGAAAGTTTAAAAAGATCTGGAATCCTCATGGCCCTCAAAGAGTTTTCCAGTCTGGTACATCATTTCCTGCTTCCTAGTCTGATAAATAATGAGCCAAATCATGTTGCAGCAGCAGACCTCATCTGCCAATCAGGTCATCTTTAATACAAAGGACCTTAATGAGGGGGAAGAAAAGGCTGGGGCGTGGGGAGAGGGTGGAAGAAGTTGTTCTTTACCAATAGCATACACGACAGCCTAGGAAACAACCAGCAAAACTGTATCTGTAAGGAAAGGGAGCAGCCAGAGACTTCATCCCAAAACCAGTCCTGTTTTCAGTAGGATTTGGCAGAGTTGAGAGAAGAATAACCTATCGACAAGCCTTGCCAGAAGATGCAAAATGAAAGGAAGAAAAGTACCACTAATTGAGCACTTACCATGTGTGAAATTTATCTTCTCCCTTGATCACCATCCCACAAACCCATTTTTCAGATGAGGAAACCGAGTCTGGGAGGAGTGAGCCACTTGTCCAAGCAAACACAGCTAACAAGTAAGCAAGGAGCCTGGGCTCTTCCCAACCTGCCATGGGCTCTTCCCATCCTGCCATGGGCTTGTTTCATGTGTGGTTCTATATTCCAGGTGCTTGAAATCTGGGGCATCCATAGGTCTCACCTGCAGAAAGAAAATGAAAATGGAAAAAATTTCAACTAAAAGATACAACGATGTGTTCTCTATCACTGAATTCACAGTCTCCTAACCAGAGCCGCTGCACCCTGTTTGTTCACATCTTCCTTCTTTCTCATCTGCATTTCTTCCTGCTTCACTAATCATTCCTTCCACACCTACTTGTTTCACCTTAAACGCCAGAGCTTCTCAGGGCTCTGTCTCTCCGTCTGGATTTCTCAACCTCAGCACTGCTGATATTTTGGGGTTGATCACTCTTTGCCACAGGGGCTATCCTGTTTATTGCACAGTGTTTAGCAACATCCCTGGCCTCTACTCACTTGATGCCAGCTTGCCCCCAAAATTGTCATAAGCAGAAATGTCACCAGGCATTGCCAGATGCCCCTTGATGGTGTGGGAATGTGTGTGCAAAATTGGCCCCCTGTTGGGAACCAGTGCTCTAGATGATTTTATCAATTTCCATCTATTTAGCTACCAGCTACACATCCAGATACCAACCCTTTTCCCAACCTGCTTGTCCAGCCCAGACCTCTCTCCCAAGTTTGAATGTATATATTGTCATTTAAAAATTCAACCTGGAAGATCTCACAATCACCTCAAATTCAACAGGTTCAAAACTGAACCTACCATCTCCCCGGATCTTTAAAGCTGTGATTCCTCTTTCACATTCCACATCCCAGAAACAGCAGCAGAAACCTGAGAGTCATTCTTTATTGCTTCCTTTCTTTCAAACTGCACCCCAGTGCCTGGAATCTCATCACTTTGGGAGGCTAAGGTGGGTGGATCGCTTGAGGTCAGGAGTTCGCGACCAGCCTGGCCAACATGGTGAAACCCTGTCTCTAAAAATACAAAAATCATAAAAATACAAATATTTGCCAGGTATGGAGGCAGGCGCCTGTAATTCCAGCTGCTTGGGAGGCTGAGAGATGAGAATCACTTGAACCCGGGAGGCAGAGGTTGCAGTGAGCCCAGATCCTGCCACTCTGCCACTGTGTTCCAGCCTGAGTGACAGAGCGAGACTCTGTCTCAAAGGAAAAACAAAACAAAACAAAACAAAACAAAACAAAACAAAACATAAAACAACCTCAGCCCTATCCACACGCATACAAGCGCACCCCTCCAATCCGTTACTAAGGCCTATTGGTTGTAATTTCATTATCCTGCAACCACTCACTTCTTCCTGTTTCCATGGCCACCACCCTTGTCCAAACCATCAGCATCTTGTGCTAGAACAACTGTTCTAGACAACTGGCTGTTCTGCTCCATCCTGCCCACTCTGATCCACCTGTACGCAACACCCACCCACGGTGACAGATTTGTAATGACCTGACTATGGTCACTTATGACCCTCTGGTGGTTTCCAATTGCTCTTAGAATGAAGCCCAACTTGTCCACCATGGCTACAGGCATGCATGATCTGGCCCTGTAGCCTTGCCAGATGTGTCAGGCCAACTCTCCTGGGCTTAGGGCTGTTCATCAAGCGTGGCCACGGCCGTTCATACACTCAGTTCTGCTGCCAGGAATGCCTGCCCCTCACTTCACTGACCCCTCCCATGCATCCTTAAAGACTCAACTTAAATTTACCCTAAATTAGGTCCCTCTGCCATGTCCCCTGAGTGTCATGATCCTCCCTTCCATCCCTTCTCTCCACTGTGACTTCCATTGCACTATTTTGTTTGCTTGTTTAATTGAGGTTCTTCTCTGCTATGCTCTAAGTGCTGTGAGGACAGAGGTCCTGCTGGCCTCATGCACCACTGTTTAGACCTGCACCCACTGTTCAGAATGGCAGCCATGAGCCACGTGTGGCAACTGGGTACTTAAGTGAGGCAGCCATGAATTGAGATGTGCTATGAAGGTAAAATACACCTGGATTTCAAAAACTTCAAATGAAAAAAATAATGTAAAATGTATTGTGATATTTCAGATATATTGGGTTAAATAAAATATATGAAAGCATATTACCTGGGTTTTCTCACTTCTTTAAATGTGGCTACTAGAAAATTTAAAATTACACACCAGGCACGGTGGCTCAAGGATGTAATTCCAGCACTTTGGGAGGCTGAGGTGGGTGGATCACTTGAGGTCAGGAGTTCAAGACCAGCGTGGCCAACATGGTGAAACCCCATCTCTACTAAAAAAATATGAAAATTAGGAGGGCATGGATTGGCACGTGCCTGTGGTCCCAGCTACCTGGAAGGCTGAGGAAGGAGAATTGCTTGAACCCAGAAGGAGGAGGTTGCAGTAAACTGAGATTACACCATTGCACTCCAGCCTGGGTGACACAGCAAGACTCTGTCTCAAGAAAAACATAAAATAAAATATATAAAATTACACACATGGCCCACATTATGTTTTTGTTGGACTACATCAGTCTAGACCCAGCACAACACTGGTAAGTAGCGGGAGTTTGTTTTTAAGATGCATTAATAGATAGAATGAGCAAACTCATTCTCCATACAGACGATGGGAAATGCAAGTCAGATCTTGTTGCTTTGCTATCTAAAATCCCTCAGGAGCTTCAAGAAGGAATCCCAGCTCCTCACCAGAGCTGGTTCTTCCAGATCTGGATCCTGCAGGTGGCCCCAGCTTTAGGTCTTGCACCCAATGGGCTCCACATGCCAGATACGCAGACACTGGCAGCTCCCAGCTGTGCCAGGACCCCCCCTGCACCTTCATGTACTGGCACATGCTGTTCCTTCTGCCTAGACCCACCCTTCCTTCACTTTACTGCACAACTCTTTGACCTCCCTTTAAGTTCATTTCCAGGAAGCCATCCTTGAGTTGTATGGGAGAAGTAAAGGGCTCCAGCATATTACAAGTCACCCACTTGTTTATTTATTCGTTTATTCGTGATGTTAATGGCCGGAGATCCAAGAGTGTCCTCAGAGAGCTGGACTGGCTCCCCAGTCAGACTCTGGGCTCCTCACAGCCACAGTGTCTTTCATCTCTGAAGCCTCATCCCTAGCTCAGAGCCTGGTATACAATACATGCTCCATAATTCCTTTTTTTTTTTTTTAAGAGACAGGGTCTCTCTGTGTTGCCCAGGCTGGAGTGCAGTGGCTCGATCATAGTTCACTACAGCCTGGAACTCCTGGGCTCAAGTGATACTTCTCCCTCAACCTCCTGAGTTGCAGAGACTACAGGCACACACCACCATGCCTGGCTATTTTTTTATTTGTATTTTTTTTAGAGATAGGGTCTTACTATTTTACCCAGCCTGGTCTCTAACTCCTGGCCACAAGCAATCCTCCCATTTCAGCCTCCTAAAACACCGGTATTACAGGCATGAGCCACGGCACCCAACCTACATAACAAAATATTGTACACCTCAATGCAACAGGTCTCACACAGAAGCATTCGCCAGGAGGTAGGCTCTTTCTTCCTCCCCTCCCATATAAACCTGAGCCTGGGTGCTGGGCCCACCATCTCCCTCACTGACTGTCCCGGAGGAGCTGGGCTGGCTCAGCCATAGTTACCAGTTAGGCCGTGCATTTGCTCAGGGATTACTGGGCCCTTCCAAGAGAGGATTACCTTGTGTCCAAACCCACTGGGCATGAGAACAGCCCTCTAAATATTTGCTGAGAGTTCCTGACCTTTACCTTCTGTCCCTCAGCACCGCAGGGCCAGCAGATGAGCTGGGCCTCTGCAGTTGAGTGGTAGCCCTGGGCTCCCCCCTCCTCCCTTCTCACAGCCCGACTCTTTGGTATTCAGACCAGGCTTGGCTGGAAGGGCAGTGCCTCCACTTAGTCATTCTTAATATTACACAGGGAATGCGCAATGCTCCCCATGTTGACTCTGCTAAGACCATTCATGCCCTTGGTGGCATCACTTTAATTTGTGCTCTTGAAGCAAACTGCTGTCGTAGGAGCCCCGGCTGGGAGGATATTGCTTATATTAAAGATCAGAATGGAGGGAGAAATCAGCTTTGACCTGCAGCGGTACAGCCAGAGACGACTGCCTGGATCAGAGAGCTCCAGGAAAGATGAGCCCATGATTGAACATCTGGAAGAACACACAGGAGGTGGAGGGAGGGGCCATGGTTTCTGGAAGGTCAAAATTTCCCCCAACCCCTTGCACCAAGATGAACCACTTAACCAGTCCAAAAGACATTGCTTGAGGTTCTCAGTCATGTTGGGGTTCTCCTTGCAGGCAAAGCCTGGGCCACCATGCAACAAGGCCACTGCTAAGGGTGGGACAAAAACAGAAGAGGAAGAGCTGGGCAGAGTCTCAAGCATTCACCCCATGCTATCCAGACTGCTGGTACAGGGAGGGGTAGAGCAGGAGGGGACACCCTGCCCTGGGGGGACCTCCAGGAAACAGGGGACCCATCCAGATGACCCTGCCAGAAGACATCAGAGCTCCTTCAAACAGTCCTGTGAGCCATGCTGTGCTGGGGACAGGGTTGCCTGATAAAATACATGGGATTCAGTTAAATTTCAATTGCAGGGAAACGGCACAATTCTTTTGTAGTAGTATGTGTTTACACATACTAGAAAATTGATCATTTTAATCATTTTAAAATATACAATTCAGTGGTATTAGGTATATTCACAATGTTGCATAACCATCACCACCAACTGGTTTTAGAACTTTCTTTCTTTCTTTTTTTTGAGACGGAGTCTCGCTCTGTCACCCAGGGTGGAGTGCAGTGGCGTGATCTTGGTCCACTGCAAGCTCACCTTTCAGGTTCACGCCATTCTCCTGCCTCAGCCTCCAGAGTAGCTGGGACTACAGGTGCCCGCCACCCCGCCCAACTAATTTTTTGTATTTTTAGTAGAGATGGGGTTTCACCGTGTTAGGCAGGATGGTCTCGATCTCCTGACCTCGTGATCCGCCTGCCCCAGCCTCCCAAAGTTCTGGGATTACAGGCGTGAGCCACCACGTCCAGCCAGAACTTTTTTTATCACCTTAAACAGTGACTCGTTAGACAGTCACTTCCCATTGCCCCTCCTCTGAGTCTACGTTCTGTCTGAATGGATTGGCCTATTCTGGACACTTCGCACTGATGGAATCATATGGTACGTGGCCTTTGGTGTCCGGCTTCTTTCACTTGGTATCATGTCTCTGAGGTTCATCTGTGTTGAAGCTTGCATAGGTGCTTCATTCTTTGGTATGGCGGTGCAGTGGTCAGTGTCAGCATCACAGTTCTTCTGTCCAAGAGGCCTTTGGGATAACCATATTTTGCTTATTGTATGGATAACCATACTATGTTTATTGATCATCCATTAATGAATATTATGTTGTTTTCACCTTTCAGCTATTGTGAATAGAGCAGCTATGAACATTGTACATAAGTTTTTGTTTGAATACCTGCCTTCGATACATTTGAGTATATACCTAGGAGTGGAATTGCTAGATCTTATGGTAATTCTATGGTTACGTTTATTTTTTTTAAGACAGGGTCTAGCTCTGTCACCCAGGCTGAAGTGCAGTGGCACAATCATGGCCCACTGCAGCCTCAACCTCCTGGGCTCAAAAGATCCTCCTGCCTCAGCCTCCCAAGTAGCTGGGACTACAAGGTGCACACCACCATGCCTGGCAAATTTTTAATTTGTTGTAGAGATGGGGTCCCGCCTTTTAACTTTTTGATTTTCATTGTGACCGCCAATGGATCAGCATTCCAGTAACCCTGCAGGGGGCAGCAAGATAGAGATCTAAGGAGATAAAGGTAAATTTTCCACAGCAGACAGTGACATCACTGTGACTTGCCGATGCATTGACCCTGGGGAGCGAGGGATAAAGCTGTGTCAAGGACATGCCTGACTTTCTGGGTGGAGAGTGGTACCAGTCACTGAGGCAGACATTCTGCAGAGGACAGTGCTTGCGGGTGGCCCATAAGTTGGGTGCTGGCCATGGTAGTATTTACAGAGAGCTCGCCCCGTCCCAAGCGCCATTCTCCAGGGTTGACCTCCATTCTTTCTTTCTTTTTTTTTGAGATGGAGTTTTGCTCTTGTCGCCCAGGCTGGAGTGCGGTAGAGTGACCTCAGCTCACTGCAACTTCTACCTCCTGGGTTCAAGCAATTTTCCTGCCTCAGCCTCCCTAGCAGCTAGGATTATAGGCACCCACTACTACACCCAGTTAATTTTTGTATTTTTAGTAGAGACGGGGTTTCACCTTGTTGACCAGGCTGGTCTTGCACTCCTAACCTCAAGTGATCTGCCCACCTCAGCCTCCCAAAGTGCTGGGATTACGGGCGTGAGCTACTGCACCAACCCATTATGTCATTTAGTCCTCACCAAGCCATCTGATTTGGTCTGAATGTGCGTCTCTGCCCAGAACTCATGTTGAACTGTAATCCCCAATGTTAGAGGTGGGGCCTGGTGGGAGGCCATTGAATGATGAGAGTGGATTTCTCACAAATGTTTTAGCACCATCCTCCTGGTTCTGTCCTCGTGATAACGAGGGAGATCTCTTGATATCTAATGGATTAAAACTGTGTGGCACCTCCCCCTCTCTGTCTTGCTCCCACTCTGCCATGTGAGATGTCTGCTCCCCCTTCACCTTCCACCATGATGGAAGCCTCCTGAGGCTTCCCCAGAAGCAGATGCCACTATGCTTCCTGTACAGCCTGCAGAGTTGTGAGCCAATGAAACCCGTTGTTCTTCCATAAATTACCCAGTCTCAGCCAGATGTCGTGGCTCATGCCTGTAATCCCAGCACTCTGGGAAGCCGAGGTGGGTGAATTGCCTGAGGTCAGGAGTTCGAGACCATCCTAGCCAACATGGTGAAACCCCATCTCTACTAAAAACACAAAAATTAGCTGGGTGTAGTGGTGCACGCCTGTAGTCCCAGCTACTTGGGAGGCTAAGGCAGAAGAATCACTTGAATCCAGGAGGCAGAGGTTGCAGTGAGCTGAGATCATGCCACTGCACTCCAGCCTGGTGACACAGAGAGATTCCATCTCAAAAAAAAAAAAAAAAAAAAAAAAAAAAAGTACCCAGTCTCAGGTATTTCTTTGTAGCAATGCACAAATGGCCAAATATACCACTTAAATGGAGCTCAGCGAGGATGGAAAGAGCTAGAACAGTGAAACAGCCAGGATTCGAACACACAGGTCTGGGATGCCGACCACTGCACCACACCACCTCTCATCAACCTCACCTTGAAGGAAACCTTATTTGTTTCCACCCTAGATGGAGGCTGCATGCAATTCTTATTATCCATCCTCAGAGAGACACCAACTTTCATTTTTGTTGTTTATACAATCCTGAATTATTTAAAGATTCACCAAGACCAAAATAAAGTGCTTTATTTTTCTAATTAGTACAAGGGTCGATATTTTTTAAAAGAAAAAGGAGAACAACAGCCAAACAAGAGAAGATGCAGTGAAGGCCCAGGAGTCAAGGGGCTTCTGTTGGATGAAAGACCCAAAAGCAGGTGTCCTCAGTCAGGAGATGCATCTGAGAGCAGACGTGATCAAAGGATGCAACATCGGAAAACACGTGGTGGTGTGAATACTAAGTCACTCTGCTCACCAACACCACAGGAAGGGCTCCCCCTGAAGCTTGAAAGAGGTTGTTTGCGGACAAATAAAAGCAAGCATTACCTGCACAAGATAATGTTGGGGAGTTTTGCCACAACCTCTCCAAATAAAGGCATTGTTATATGTCCCAGCTGTGTTGAAAAGGCGTAGGTTGTAAAGGGAGCCCCGGTTATGCAGAGAACACTGAAGAGGTCCCTGGGGAGTTAAAGGTCCTGGATGATGGAGCAGACTTTATTGGTGGCCAAGAGGCAGTGGTAGGGATGCTCTAGTAGCCTCCACCCCAGCAGCAATCATCCCGGAGCTTGTTGAGAGGGACGCAACAGGCCCCGCTTAGACGGAGAGCACAATCCACCCTCAGTCCTCCAAGGACTTGGTGAATAAGGAAAGGTTAGTCCAAAGAAGAAATAAACACTCCTTCACAAGGTAGCACCTACACTTCCAACACTCCCCAAGTTCAGAGTGGTGTTAGAAGAAAAAATAAATGGGTGCAAGGAGGACATGGGCATGATTCCAAATGCCAGAACCATACGCAGCTTTGTAGGAAGCCGGACTCTGTCCGGATGTGATGTTAGGCTCAGAGGAGACTCATGCTGTCCCATGAGAAGGCGTTCCAGGTCATTGGAGGTCATGTGGCCTTAAGTAGGATGGAGTCTGAGCATCAGAGTCCTCTGCTTTATATCAATTCCAGGAACAAGGATGTAGTCCTTATTTATTGCTGTGAAACAGATTACCCCACAGCCTAGCGACTTAAAACAACACACCCGTGTGATCTCAGTTTTTGCAGGTCGGGAATCTTGGCAGGGCTTAGCTGGGTGCAACGGCTCAGCATCTCACAGGCTACACTCAGGTGTTGGCCAGGGCTGTGATCCCATCTCAAGGCTCGACGCGAGGAGGATCCACTTTCAGGCTCACTCATGTGGCTGCTGACAGCTTTCAGAACCTCACCCGCTGTTGACTGCTCCACACAGCAGCTTGCCACGGGGGTCTGCTGGTTTCCCTCGGAGCGAGTCAGGAGAGAAGCAAGAGAGAGCCAGCAAGATAGGAGTCACCATCTTTTATGACCTAATGTCAGACGTGACATCCACCACGTAGATTGTATATTCATTAGAAGTGAGTTTACCAGCCAGGTGCGGAGGTTCATGCCCAGTGCTTCGGGAGGCTGATATGGGAGGATCACTTGAGGTCAGGAGTTCGGGACCAGCCTGGGCAACAGAGCAAGATCTCACCTCTACAAAAAAATGTACAACTTAGTTGGGCATGGTGGTGCATGCCTGTAGACCTAGCCACTCAGGAGGCTGAGGCAGGAGGATCACTTGAACCCAGGAGTTTGAGGCTGCAGTGGAGCTATGATCCTACCACTGCATTCCAGCCTGGATGATGGAGCAAGACTCTGCCTCTACAAAAATAAAAAGTACAAAATTAGCTGAGCATGGTGGTGCTCACTTGTAGCCTCAGCTACTTGGGAGGTTGAGGTGGGAGGATTGCTTGAAGCGAGGACTTTGAGGCTGCAATGAGCCTGGACAACAGAGTAAGACTCTGCCTCAAGAATAGGAGTCAGTGTTTAATGGGTACAGGGTCTGTATTTGGGATGATGAAAATATTTTGGCAATGGATAGTGGTGATGATTACACAATATTGTGAATGTGTTTAATGCTACTGAATTGTACACTTTAAAATGATTAAAATAGTACATTTTATATTATGCATATTTTACTACAATATATAAAAAGTGAGTCACTAGGTTCAGCCTGGTGGAGGGAATTGCACAAGGGTGAGAATAACTGCAGCAGATACCATTGAGAACTTTCTTGAAGGCTGCTGACTACAAGGGGAAGGTAGATTAGAAACAGTTCAAGCTGGTTTTCAGCATTCATTCATTCAGCAAATATTTGTTGAGAACCCAGCAGCATTCAAGGCACTTGGTACATTAGTGAATAAAGATCCTTGCTCCCCGCAGCCTAACCTCTAGTATGATACTGACAGTGACCAGCAAAGACAACAAATATGAACATCATACAGTGTGGGGATTTTGTTTCTTTGTTTAGTTGGTTTTTGTTATTGTTTTTAAGAGACAGAGTCTTGCTCTGTCACCCAGGCTGGAGTGCAGTGATGCAATCATAGCTCACTGCAGGCTTGAACTACTGAGCTCAATCGAAGCTCTTGCCTCAGCCTCTCGATTAGCTGGGACTACAGGTGTGCACCACCACACCCAGCTAATTTTTTTAAAATTTTTGGTAGGGTAGAGATAGGGTCTCACTGTGTTGCCCAGGCTGGTCTCAAACCACTGGCCTCAAGCGATTCTTCCACCTTGGCCTCCTGAGTAGCTGGGATTACAGGTGTGAGCCACTGCACCCAGCAAAAGTATGTTAGAAAAGTGCTAAGTGCTAGGAGAGAGGATGAGTGGATAGAGGCAAAGGGACCAGGAGCACGGGGAGGGAAAGCAGCCTGCAGTGTGGAGGGTGGTGGTGAAGTCTCCTAGGGAAGGTGGATTGGAAGAAAGTCTTAGAGGTGGCGGGAGCCTCACCCACGAGACAATGTTGAGAAAGGAGCAGCAGGCATAGTGGAGGGAGGTGCAGAGGCCCTGGGATGGGGTGAGCCTGGGTGTTGCGAGGAGCCGTAGGGAGGCCCTACGTGGTGATGGAAGCAGAATGAGTGATGAGGAGACTAGAAAAGCTCAGAGAGGAACTGATTCAGGTCACAGTGTGCCTCAAGGGCCACTATGCAAGCTCAGCCTTTACTCTGAGTGAAACAGAAGCCACTGAGGGTCTTAAGCAGAGAATCATGGTCAGGCATTAGTGTTAAGATCAGACCATCTGGTGGGGTCAAAGATTGGAGCAGGGAGACCCAAGACAAGGCTGCTGAAGCTACTGAGGTACCAAAGAGTGCGATGGCTGCGGTTCAGACAGGGATGGCCGCAAGGGAGCTGTGAGGAGCGACTGGCTGGTGAGCATGTGTGAAGCTGAGAGCCAGCAGGATTTGCTGATGAGTTGGAAGTGGGAGAGGAGAGACAGGAAGAAGTTGGAGACAACGCTAAGGTTCATAGACTAAGCAACTGGAAGGATGGGGCTGCCCCCACTGAGATGGGGAAGTCTGAGTTTGGCAGACCGGGGAGCTCTGCAGTTCCGTGTGGGACCTGAAGGTTTATTAGACAGCTAAATGGGGACATTGAGGAGGCTGTTGGGTAGATGGCTCTGCAGGCTGGCAGAGAGGTTTGGGTAGAAGACACGGGTGAGTCATCTGCTAATAGAATTTAAAGTCACGGGCCTGGTGCAGGGGCTCATGCCTGTAATCCCAGCACTTTGGGAGGCCAAGGTGGGCAGATCACTTGAGGTCAGGAGTTTGAGACCAGCCTGACCAACTTGGTGAAACCCTGTCTCTACTAAAAATACAAAAAGAAAAAATATTAGCTGGGCATGGTGGTGGGCACCCTTAATCCCAGCTACTCAGGAGGCTGAGACAGGAGAATAGCTTGAATCCAGGAGGTGGAGGTTGCAGTGAGCCGAGATTGCTCTACTGCCTGGGCGACCGAGGGAGACTCCATCTGTAAAACAAACAAAAAAGAATTTAAAGCCATGGGAAGGCATTCAATGACCCAGGGAAAGAATGAGAATGGAAGAGAGAAAGGGTGCAAGGATTGAGTCCTGGGGTCCTACAAAGTGAAGAGATTGGGAGAAGCAGGGCCCATGAAGGGTGCTGAGAAAGAGTGGGCCTGGAGGTAGGAAGAGAACCAGGAGTGTGGGGTCCTGGAAGCCAGGGGCAGGTGTTCTGCAGAGGAGGAAGTGACCCCGTGTGTCCGATGGGGTGTGATAGGTCAAGGACACTGGCGACTGAGAATCGGATTGAGCAACATACTGGTCACTGGGTCTTCGGTGAGCATAGTTGCTGTGGACTGGCACAACTGGAATGGATGTAGGAGGAGTGGGAGGGGAGGAATTTGTAGACATTGAGAGTACAGACAGAAATTTACCCACTTCTAAATGTGTGGCATGCTCCTCTCTTGACTTATCTTTCTAGGCTTGTGTGTTTGCATGCGTCTGTGTGCCTGTGTGTGCACATGTGTGTGCATATGCATGCATGTGTGTGTGCATGCACCTGTGTGCATGTATGTCTGTGTGCATGCATGCGTGTGTGTGCATGTGTGTCTGTGTGTGTGCACGTGTGTGTGCATGCATGTGTGTGCATGCGTGTGTGTGCATATGCATATGTGTGTGTGCCTGTGTGTACGTGTGTGTGTGTGCATGTGTGCACATGTGTCTTTTCTCACCCCTAAGAGTGCAAGCTGCTGGAGGGCTGGGATCTTTCTCTTAGTTTTCTCCCTCATCCTCAGCACATAGAAGAAGCCCTAAAATTAGTACTCGTCAATCACGTTGGCTTAATATGATGCTTGCATTCTGGGAAGCCAGGTGCTGTGGGGCTCCTTTCCAGTTTTCTGCAGCTGACATCCTGGTGGTGCCCCAAGACCTACATGTTCCAGGCCCACCTTACTCTGAGCCCCTCTCTTTCTCTTCCCCAGCCAGTTTTTAGAAGGTCCCATGTTTCTTTCTGCTGGAAGACCTTTGTACATGGTAGTGGATCCTGGAATGCACCTCTGATCTAGTGACTGACAGCCACTTCAAAGATTGTGTCAATGAAAGAGAGTTGCCTTGTTCAAGCTCCCACACCCTCACCAGAGTGGCCTGCATTCAGGGACCAGTCACTGTGGTCATCCCAGGTGATATGGTTTTGCTGTGTCCCCACCCAAAATCTCATCTCAAATTGTAATAATCCCCACGTGTCAAGGGTGGGACCAGGTGGACATAATGGAATCACAGGGATGGTTCCCCCATGTCATTCTCATGATAGTGAGCGGGTTCTCACAAGATCTGATGGTTTTATAAGGGGCTTCCCCCCTCACTTGGCCCTCATTCTCTCTCCTGCAGCAATGTAAAGAAGGACATGTTTGCTTCCCCTATGATTGTAAGTTTCCTGAGGCCTCCCCAACCATGCTGAACTATGAGTCAATCAAACCTCTTTCCTTTATAAATTGCCCAGTCTCAGGCAGTTCTTTATAGCAGCGTGAAAGTGGACTAATACACCAGGGGTCATCCCAGCTTCCCAGCTCTCCAGGGTTGGCTGAGGCCTCCTTTGATCCATTCATATTCAACCTCTCCCTCTGCCCAGCTCTCTCCTTCCTTCCTTCCTTCCTTCCTTCCTTCCTTCCTTCCTTCCTTCCTCAAGCGCTGATCACTGGTGAACTACCTGATAAACCTCTCTTGCCTCAGAGTCACTCCTGGGGAGCCCAGCCTGCTACAGGAATGCCAATGCCTCTTTCTGGAAATCTCTCCTCCACCCCTTCCTCCACCTGTTAGAATACAGTCAGTCATCAATCAGCTCAATCGCCACTTTTTCCAGGAAATCCCCTGGGACTGTTCCTCCTTCCCACTCAGTCACCGTCCCGTCACAATTCACTTCCATAAGACTCCTGTGTCTTCTCCCTAGGACTTACCTTATGATTACACATGCATTGCTGTTTATTTGATAAGTGTCTGAATCCTGCGTTAGCCTACAGGCTCCTCTGGGACAGAAACAGTGCTGGTTTTGTTCACCCCATATCCTCAGGACCCTCACTGCCTGGCATGCAGTAGGCAATCAGGAGACATCTGTCCCACGAACGAGGTCCCTGCAGGTGACAAGGGTGAGGCTCTGACTCAGGTGGCAATTCCTGCCCAATGAAGGTTCAATGAAGGTGCTGGAGGTTAGTGCTTCAATATAGGAATTGGGAGGTGACACAGTTCAGTCCCTAACATCCTCCTAGGCTAGATGCTAAGCTTCCTGCTAACAAGGAGGGTGTGTCTTCAGATGGTTTTTATGCCCCTCACCCTGTTTGGAATGCTGCTAAGTGGAGAAGTGGATCCACAAAGACTTGTGTCATTAAACCTCAACAAGAGGGCCAAGGATGTGTGAATCATGTTTAAGAGACGTGCCTGTCATCCCTGCTATCTCAGATAGCATCTCCATGGAGACCGAATCCCTCCTGTGGGGAAGACCCTTCTTCAAAGGTGAGGTTTTTCTTCTCACTGAAAACATGCCACTTTAACAGCCCTCTTCCCCATGCCTCTCAGGCCAGGAATCCTGTGTCTCTATCCAGCTGGACGTAGGCCGTCTCACCTGGCCACCGCCTCCCCACCATGCCCTGCCCTGGGCTTGGCCCTGACACAAAGGCCTTGTTTTTGTTTCTTTGTACACAGGTTCCGGGGAGGCCCGGCCAGGGCTGAGGACTCAGCACCTCTCATAATGGGAGGTCAAATGAAATGAAAACCCACCTCGCTTGCCCCATCATCTGAATTCCTACATTGGCTATGACATGGCTAAGGGGAAAATATTGGATTTATTTTTATGAGTTACTCATAACCCTAAGGCCCTGAAGAGGAACCGTGCGAAGTGAATCCATTCGGAAGGTTGGAAAGGTCACAGCTAACTTGTAAAAATAAATCCAATATTTTTCGCTCTGTCTTATTAGATTTATATGATGCAGACTCCGAGAGAGGTTTGGCTTTTTTTTTTTGTTATGGTTGTTTTTTTAATGGTCATTTTCCAGTGCTGTTTAGAGCATTTCTTCTGAGCCTCAACCAAACAGCCACTCCATTGCCAATCATCCAGCTGCATGGCAGTTTCTTGATTTAAAATAAAAATTTTTGAAATAAGTACATGGACGTTACCCCATCTCCCTTCCATCATTTCATCTCTACAGGAAGCAGCATCACCATTTCAGGCCCTAAAGTAGCCAAGCATGGAGGCTGGAAATAGCTGGAAACAGTTCATGGGTAATGCTAAGGGCAAGTTCAAAAATTCACTTTTCATCTAAAAAAAAAAAAAAACAAAAACCAACCTCAGCAGTGTAGGATCAAATGAACCCACTGTCATCTCTTAAGAAACAAACTGTGCTCCCCACACGTTCTGCCTCGAGGTCCCCGGGCCGGTTCTGCTCAGCCAGGGCCTCTCATGAGGATGAAGGGGCATCGGTCACGCGAGGATCCGTGGAGGGGAGATTGTGGGGAGACATCAGTGAAGGTCCTTCCCAACTCCAGGATCCTTGCTTAAGCCCACTCCCTCTTTTCTCTCTCCTTCCTCTTTATCCAAACATTTATTTTCTGTCGCAACAGTTTGACATTGAATTATCATCATTTTCCACACCTGAACCCAGCCTCCTTTCTCTATTTGTTTGCTTAGGCTGAACAAAGGACCACAGACTGCATGGTTTAAACAACAGAAATTTATTTTTTCACAGTTCTGGAGGCCAGAAGTCCAAGATCAAGGTGTCCACAGGGCTGGTTTCTTCTGAGGCCTCTCTCCTGGCTTGCAGGTGGCCACCTTCCCAATGTGTTTTCATGTGGCTATTTTTTTTTTTATCTTAGTGCATGCACACACCTGGCATCTAAATTTTCTCTTCTCATAAAGACTCCAGGGTGACCAGAGGAGCACCCACCCTAAAGAGCTCATTTTAACTTGATCACCTCTTTAAAGACCTTATTTCCAAATACAGTCTCATTCGTAGTCATTCGGAGGCACTGGAGGTTAGGGCTTCGATATAGAAATTTGGGAGGGGACACAGTTCAGCCCCTAACATCGTCCCAGCCTAGATGCTAAGCTTTCTGCTAATGAGGGGGGTGTGTCTTTGGGTGGTTTTTATGCCTCTTACTGTGTTTGGAATGCTGCTAAGTGGAGAAGTGGATCCATGAGGACTTGTGTCCTTAAACCTCAACAAGAGGGCCAAGGATGCGTGAATCATGTTTAAAAGACGTGCCTATCATCCCTGCTATCTCAGAGACGCATTTCCTATTGTATTTGTGCGCACAAGTCCACAAACATCACCTCTCTCGGATCACCTTTCTCTACCAACGAAGCCACTTCGGACAGAAAAAGAAGTAACGGGATTAACTGTGATTTTCATCTGCCACTTATGAGTGGTGGAAACACTGACAGTCCCCATGCTTTGTGGTGTTTTGACCTCTCTAAAATGTCACATCATTGCGTGTTCTCAGGAGAAAAGCCATTAGTCTCTACTCTGAAATTCCAAGACCACTCCAGCCTGCGATGAATAACCAAAGCCAGCCAGACGGCCCGCCCTGGGCTGCACGTGTCTCAGCTCACCTGGAGAGAATGTGGGCAGTAATGTCAGCAAACTCTCTCCCAGGCACTCATCTCCCCGTCTTCTGAAGGATTCAATGAAAAGATTGGAGTAGCCTTGTCAGGACAGGTGGCTTGGAGGAAAGTGGGTTTCTGTGTTCCTACAACATATATTTTCCAGTGTTTCGAATTCTTACCATTGTAAGCTTTTTTTCTCTCAGGGATAGGTCGTTTTCAAGTCAAGAAAGCTGATCTCCACACCACTGCATTCCAGCCTGGGTGACAGAGCGAGACTCCGTCTCAAAAAAAAAAAAAGAAAAAAGAAAAAAAGAAAGTTGATCTCAGAACTGAGTGCATTGGCTGATACCTGTAATCCCAGTGCTTTGGGAGGCCAAGGAAGGAGGATGGCTTGAGGCCAGGAATTCAAGACCAGCCCAGGAAACATAATGAGACTTCATCTCTACAAAAATAAAATAGAATAAATTATTAAAATAACTAAAAATTTTAAAAATCAAAGAAAAAATGTGTGTGTGTGTGTGTGTGTGTGTGTGTAAAAATAAGCTGGGCATGGTGGCACGTGCCTGTAGTCCCAGCTAGTCAGGAGGCTGAGGCAGAGGATCAGTGGAGCCCAGGAGTTTGAGGCTGCAGTGAGCTATGATCACACCACTGCACTCCAGCCTGGGTGACAGAGCAAGAATCTCTGAAAAAAAAATAGAAAAGAAAGCTGATGTTTGCTCTGTGTGACTTTAAAGATGCTATTAAAGCCACTCCTTTGACTTAAGGAACTGTTTCTCAAAGTGGGCTCAAAGGAACACTAGGTTCACATAAAGCAATATCTTGGGAGCAGTGGGAAGAGTTCTTTAAGACAAGGAAGGAGTTACATCTTTCTTTTATACCTTGTTTTCCCAGATCCTAGCACGAAGTCTGCCGCATAGTATATTCAATGAATCTACATAGAATGATGGTTTACATGGCCAGATATGCTTGGGAAATACCAGATAAAAGCCAAAATTAAGTCAGTTTTCTTACTTTGGGCTTTCTCAGAGCTTTAGTCAATGAACATACTTTAAGGAATGTCGAGAAAAGGATCTGCTCTGCAAATGTATTTGTTTGGATCTAAAATTCTGAAATGCAGTTAACCAGCAGCTTGAGGTCATCTTGTTCTATGGTAGAGTAGTTTAATAGATTCAAGAGCTTCATCCACTGTGCTGAAGGACACTAAAGGGGAATTGAAGGAGCATAAATTGAAGGCCTTTGGGGTGACTGGAGGAGCAGCTGTCCAGACATGAAACCTGGAGGTTTTGGAAACCCGGACGTCTTGAAGCCCACTGGAGGGAAATGCTGATTGAAGGCCCTGCCTCGAGAAGGTACCCGAGTCAAGACATTTTGGTTACATCAGGGGTGGAAAAGACAAAGGTGTGAAAAGACAAAGGAGATGCTCCAGAGGAAGTCGAGTTGCACGGGTTTGTCACCAGGTCCCCAGCAGAGCAGCAGATGTCCAGGGTCGTGGGGACAGAGGACAAGCAGGAGAGGAGCCAGTAGAACTGAGAACTGGGGCCCGGCAAAGCCACAAAGGTGGGTGAGGAGTGAGGAGTCGGGGGTTCCCAGAGAACCCCGAAGACAGTGATATATATTCAGTCATGTCCAAGTGCGACCCTGCTCCCCGATGCCACCAAATAGACACCACCTAATCATCAAGCAGCTAAGTCCAGTCCTCTCATTCTGGAAAACAGAGGGAGACACAGAGGCTGAAGAGCTCCAGTTTCTCCGAGCTTCAATTTAGCCCTCCCTTTGATAAGCTGCCGCCACGGTGTGCACAAAACGAGTGCAATTTAAAACTCAGGAAACTCGGCTTTCAATAATTCCCCGCTAGGTTTCCGTCTGCTGAAGAGTAAATAACACAACTGCTACAAACGCTGGAAGCAAAATCTCCAATAACAGCTCCATGCTTATGATAACTTTCCCAATTTTCTGCAATCTCCACCGCTTCTCTCTTGACTTGGGTCTGTATCAGATTTTTTTCTTTTCTTTATTGAACATCTGCCTTGGGAGCCACTGTCACAAAAAGTAATAAACACATCAATCCAAAAGAAAAGGAGAGGATTGAGCAGTTCAAACTACTTAACCAATCAAATTGGCAGCTGGCAGAATGAAATGGAGGGGTGAGAGCTAGGAGACCCACTACCTGGAGAATGTTGCTAATGATGGTACCCACCCGTGGGGGATGAGGTACCCAAACTGCACGGGGCTTCCTAATAAGTTAATTACAGTTTCTAACACTAATTATAGACTTCAACCTTTGTTGAGATTTCAAGCCCTGGGATTAATTTGTAAGTCATTCATTCAGCTGAAACTTGACAGCTCTTGCTGCTTCTAAAATATAAGGGAACAAGGGAAAGAACTGCCTTGGAATTAAAAAATTCCTTTCCTTAAAACAAAAACCTAAACAATCACGATGCCTTTTCCACTTATTACCCGTGGACTCTGAAAACGTGTACCGCAGAGAGCAATCATTACGTTCTGTGTCCCTGAAGTTCTCCCCCTGACTCCCCACCTAAAGAACAACAACAAAAAATTATGCCTGAAAGGGAAACAAAGCAATTTATGTTTTCTGGTTATCATCCTGGAAATAGCCAAAGATTACTTGCATACCGAACAGACGAAATCAAATCTTTCACCACTGCTTAAAAAAAAATCCTATTACAAATTACATTTAACTCAGGTGTGTATAGTTTGCCAGTTCTTATCCAGTTGTAAATTAGACCAGGGTTGCCTGTTGGGAGGGAAAAGTGGCTTTTGAAACATGTCTTATTGACTGGGTATAAATTACCTGCAGCAGATTTGTGAAGCAAATTTGAAGCAAGAGATGGCTCCAGGCAACATTGTATTGATTGTAGATTGATATTCCGCTGATTTTAAGGTGAAAAATAAAGATTGTTTTAGCAGCAATTTAATTAACAAATCATTGCACAAATGCTAAGAATATTGTGTTGTCTAATACAGGGATTTAAGCTTTAAAAAAAACAATTATCTGGGAAAAGCTTAGCTTCACATGTAGATTAATTGTCTTTACTTATCACTCTAAGTCTCTCTGTGAATTCACATAAAACAAAATAATGGTTATGAGCACCCTGCTCATTTTTCTTGAGCCATGAGAAGTGAGGTTTTCCCTCCTCCTCAAAGCAATAAACACACTTGTCTTCAGCACTGGCAAAAATTTAGTTGTGCTGTTTTTAGCAGAGCCCTTGGAAGCTGGAATGAGTAGGGAGGCCTGACTGTCAAGCCAGCTCTGTCCCCAAGTTGTCAAGTGACCTTGGGCAGATGACTTCATTTCCCCCAGCCCCCGTTTCTTCACGGTTTAGATCACCCCTAAAGTAATGGTGTGCTGGTGAATGTTTAGCAACCAGCTCTAGAGAGGGGAGTCCTGATTTGTAGCATCTGCTAATTGCCGTGGTGTAAATACTGTGACTGTGACTGATTTCAAGCTACCAATCTGACATTACTGAATGCATAGTGGGGAAGAGATGCCGCAAGCTACCTCGAGCCAGCCCCACCTGACCACTGCCTCTAAGATCCTCCAAGTTTCAAGAATTGCATGGGTTTATAAATGTAATTTAAATTTAAGTTTGAATGCACATACAGAGAAGAGAATTACACCTCTTTTTGTAATTCAGAAGTTATTTTAGAAACTTCCAGTGTAACAGGATTATAAAAATGAATATTAATATGATTTCTCATCAATACCAAGTCTAGAATATCCAGATATTTCTCATTTTGTTTCTTAAAAAAAAAGCAATAGGAAAATCATCTATTACGGAGATAATGTCTATAAGTGTTTCCAGAAGTCCTCCAATGAACTGCTTTTTTAAAAATTATCACCTTTTTTCTTACTATTAAAGTACTGCATGTGTATTGAAGATAATACAGGCAAATTCGGAAAACTAATATAAAGGAAAACATCTAAATCTCTGTAATTACCTCATCCAGAAATTAATGTATTGGCATATTGTTGTACAGTTATTTCTCTCTCTTCTCTTTCTCTTTCCCTCTCTCTCTCTTTCATGCACACACACACTCATACACTCTTATGAATTTTTTGCTTGTTTTGTTTTGGGGTTTTTTTGTTTTTGTTTTTGTTTTTGAGACATAGTCTCACTTTGTCACCCAGGCTGGAATGCAATAGCACCATCTCAGTTCACTGCAACCTCCCCTCCTGGGTTCAAGCAATTCTCCGGCCTCAGCCACCTGAGTAGCTGGGATGAGAGGCGCCCACCACCACATCCAGCTAATTTTTGTATTTTTAGTAGAGACAGGGTTTCACCATGTTGGCCAGGCTGGTCTTGAACTCCTGATCTCAGATGATCCGCCCACCTCGGCCTCCCAAAATGCTGGGATTACAGGTGTGAGCCACCGCGCCTGGCCATGAATATTATTTTTTTTCAATGGGATCAAACAAGGTTTTGTGACTCTGTTTGCTAAATAATGAAAATATTACCATTTCATTAAATATTCCTACATTATTTTTAAGGGCTGCAAGACCAAGCCTTATTTGATCAATCGATCAATCAATCATTCTCCTTGTCTATTTACAGTTTTTTGGGCCCCTTGCTTGTCTATTTACAGTTTTATGTTAATGTAAAACAACTCTGCCTCCAGCATCACGGATCCACTGTACACAGTCGCAATTACTGCTGATGGATCAGTTGCAAGAACAGGAGTTGCTGTATTTGTTAATGTACTTTTTAAAAAAAGATTAAACTTTTCATGGAAAGAAACTGGTTATGAATATCTTTGTATGAGATCAGAGACTACCTGTAATCTAGGGACAGGCCCAACATCGATTGAGTGACATTATAAGTTTTATTTTGTGTCTCCCACAAGGCAATGAAAACCCGGTAAGGGTTGGCTGTTGTCATCCTATCAGTCAAATACCACTGCTCTTCTTAAGAGTGATCTTAGCGTGGCAGAGAGGGGTGCAGAAGAGCAGATCAAGATCACTGTCAGTTTCAGAGCAGCCTACCCAGAAGCAAGTGGAGAAGACCTTGACAAAAACCCACAGGACTGTCCTTGCTCAGAGGGAGATGGCAGGAAGAGCCAGGGCTCCTGCTACATGGACAGGGCCTGCAGATGTGGGCCCACAGATCTGCAGAAGGAGGTTGCCTGATGGGCGGTAGAAAACATTTTCTTGCCGTACAGACTTACAGCAGGAAATAGACACAGCCTAGGAAACTTCTGATTTGCCTTTTCAACAATATTCAAGAAGACATTGAATCCAGAAACTAGAGCAAGCAGGGCAAGAAAGAAACCATCTGAGATAAGGGGAGAGTGAATGGAGAGAAAACACAATTGATTAATTAAAAACCCTCATATGAACAGCAGGTTGGAGACTGAAGAAAACCAATTTAATGAGGTAAAAGACAAATTCAAGACATTTTCCATTATACACATGGGAAAGTTTGATAGATACTGATTTATAGTGATAGAGAAAATGATCAAAGACACGTGGAAAACGTAAAGGTTGTTGTTAGCAGAACAAAATGGGATCTGTCCCTCTAAATTATTTTTTAATAAAAGGAAGGAAGAAAACATAGTTCATATTTTTTAAAAAGGAATGAAGGGAAATCAAATAAGCCTAAAAATCAAAACAAAACAATAGAAAACCAAACATTACTGTCACCATACATGGATTAACTATTAAATACAAACCCGTACAAATCAGTTAACCCTGTTAAATTCAGAGAGTCTCAAATAAAGTAAAAAAAAAAAATGCTATTTAGGTAGATAACCCTAAAACAAAAGGATTCAAGAGTAAGAATAGAGACTTATTTGGATAATATAAGGTCATATGTTTATATTATATATTATACTATACATCCACTTCATTCTAATATTGAATATGCATTACATATATATCATACATGCCTTGTGATCATATAATCCATTACTGCTTTAGCGATACAATTTGTGATAATAAAATATTATATAATAATATGCTATCATATTAGGTAATAATATAATAATATTTATGTAACAAATTGTATCCCATACAAAAAAGACTATATTTTAAAATTATTCATAGACTATTTACCCAAAAAATTATCTTTTATGTTCTAAGGATGACCTTAATACATTCAGAAAGAACTATATAACTCCAGAGAGGTGGTTTTAACATGGAGAATTGAGTCCGACTGTTATCTCCCCCTAATTTCCAAAATTTTATAGAAAAGACATCCAAGAATAAAAAACAGTCTGTAACTATCCTTGAAAACTGAAAAGACTACAACTAATGGACCCCAAATGTTAAAGTACTTCTGGAAGCTGAAGAAGTAGAAATGAAAAATAATCCAAGGAGTGACAAAGAGTCCATTTTCAATGCCAGACATAGAGGAACCCTGAGAAGGATCTGGAAACTCAAGGAACCCAGGAGAACCCCCAATCCGAGAAGGGCAGGGCTTAGTATGCAGATGGCCTGGGCAGCGCATAGGGTGCTCAGGCATAATCCTCTTTGGCTTTGATCCTGGCTCTTCCAGATGACAAGCCAGCTACTACAAGTGGATGGGAATAGTCACCTGGGTGAAAGCCATGTGCTCTTCCTGGTCTGTGATGCTTTCTGTGGCCCCTGGACACTGGTCCCTTGCCCTGAAGATGGTGCATTACTCAGCATCAGAAAGTGCTGGCCTAGTCTCAGCACAGTATTATACAAATTAGAACGTCATCTGGCAAAGACCCACAGAAAAGTTGTCTAGAAAGAGATTTTTTTCAGAGCAAGATTTTGCCATAGTCTCCATATGAAAAATGCAACATATTCTCTGTCTTAGTCCATTCCAGTTGCTGTCACAAAAATGCCATAAACGTATAAACAAGAGACATTTGTTTCTCACAGCTCTGGAGGCTGGGAAGTCCAAGATGAACATGGATTTGGCATCTGGTAAAGAGCTCGTCTCCTCATAGACAGGGCCTTCTAATACAGTCCTCACAAGGTGGAGGGTCAAGGCAGCTCTCTGTGGCCTCTATTATAAGGAGACAAATCCCATTCAGGAGGGTGGGGTCCCCATGATTTAGTCACCTCCCAAAGCTCACCTTGGTGATTCGGTTTTCAACATATGAATTTGATAGGGAGGGGCAGGACACAAACTTTCAGACCATAGCATTATCAGATTCTGAAGTGCTGAGTTTCAGAAACTTTTTCTTTAAAAGTTGGAGGTGGGAGGTGGGAACTGGAAGCCAAGTCACATCTCCATTTTGAAAAGAGGCTGATCCAGTATTCCCATCTCCTTTTGGCTTTTTTGTTTTGTTGTGTTTTGTTGTTCTATGTTTTTTCAGGAAAAAAAATAACCATGAAATCTGGGGATATTTTTTGAGTTGTTTTCCAAATTCAAATTGAACAAAAATAATATATTCTAATGTTTTACAAAATACTTTGAGACATACATCTCATATGCTCCTCAAACGAACCCGTTTAATCAGGTAACCTGAGTATTATTATACCCATTTAACAGATGACAGAGGGGAAAACAGGTTCAGAACCTCCGAGTCCAGGTCCCATGTTCTTGCTCTTCACCAACAGCCACAAAACCTTGACCTGATTAATTGACAAACTTTTTGAAGGAAGAGTCCTGGCCATGTTCATGGGAGCTGAGATGGTTCTAAAAGAGTGAACATCGCTAATAGGAGCAGCTATTACACGTGAACTTTTCTGCTGAGAGCATGCCCTGATCTTTGACTCATTCTTCTCTTTTAGTAAATGGAAGAGGATTCCGAGCTTCCACAGCTCTGTCCAGCCCCTTCCCCTGCCTCCCTGTCCACTCATGAGAGCTGAGAGGGGGTGTACCAGGCAGCCTATCCCTCAAGCAGGGGCCGCCAGAGTGACTTCACAGGCAGAGGAGCCGAGAACCAGGCAGGCAAAGGCACTGAAAGCGAGGGCATCTGCCCCTCTACTCCGGATGAGGTCTCAGAACCTTTCCCATGTGACATGCCCGTGGCTGAGGATAAGGCTCTCTGAACTCCGGAGTTAGTTGGCTTTTTCAGTCCCAGGCTTGGCACCAAGATTTATGTTCCTAGTGTGACCACACTCACCATCCATCACGATTAGTTACAATAAAATCTCTCTTCGTGTTTTTAAAAGCCCTTCGAGTTACATTCCATTATGCAGTTAACATCTCGCAGATGGCCGGGCCATTGTTCAATCAGGGAACCATTTTCTGATCTCTGAAAAGGAAGGCAGGGGACTAGCGCTTGACCTTCCCAGAGGCCCTTGAGATCCTGAGCCTGGAGTCGAGAAGAGAAAACAAAGAAGGGGGCCCCTGTTCTGCCAAGAACTTGGTGGTTGGACTGAAATGAGTGGATGGACAAAACAGAAGGGCTTGGGTTAACTGCCTTTTTCTTGAGGGAAGTTAACCTGGACACCCTCCGGTCTCAAGAACACCTGGTCTGTGTTCTCTGAAACAGTTTAACCGCATAGGATCGCCCCCTCAGGGGCACACTGTTCTCAGGCGGTCCCAGGCCTGATGCATTCAATTAACATTTGATCCAAACGCTGCTGGGAACTCAGATGACAAAAGGTGAAAGGATGGTTACGGACATGGACATCACCCCCAAACTTGCTGCTCCAAACCTCCTCTCTCTACCTTCCACCCAGGTCCGTATTAGCCCTGTATTAAGCCCCTCCCCCTACCGCTGTTCACCTGGTGGCCTGGGCCCTGTGGTAAATTTTGTTGCTGCTCCTAAATAATCACTGTCCTCCCTGTGGGAGGATCCCACGTCTCTGCTCACTGCCCTGCAACTTGCCATGCATCCTGTGGGAAGAGTTTGCAGTCCTTCCCCTTGACACTGGGCTTGGCCTTTGCTTTAGCCAAAGGCATATGAGTGGACGTGATGTAGGCAGAAGCTTTTTCTTTTTCTCTCTCCTTCCTTTCCTTCCTTCCTTCCTTCCTTCCTTCCTTCCTTCCTTCCTTCCTTCCTTCCTTCCTTCCTTCCTTTCTCTCTCTCTCTCTTTCTTTCTCTCTTCTTTCTTTCTCTTTCTTTCTTATTTATTTCTTCTTTTTCTTTCTTTCTCTTTCTTTCTCTCTTTCTTTTTTTTTCTTTCTTTCATCTTTTTTTTGTCTCACTCTGTTGCTCAGGCTGGAATGCAGTGGTACAATCAATACAATAGCTCACTGCAGCTTTGAACTCCTGGACTCAAACAATACCCTCATCTCAACCTCCCAAGTAGCTGGGACTGCAGGCATGCACTACTAAGCCAGGCTAATTTATTATTATTATTATTATTATTATCATTATTATTGTAGAGATGGGGTCCTGCTATGTCACTCAGGCTGTTCTCAAACTCCTGGGCTCAAGTAATCTTCCCACTTCAGCCTCCCAAAGTGCTGGGATTACAGGTACGAGCCATCACGCCCAGCTGGCAGAAGCTTTCAGAGCCATTGCATGTTTCTGCCAGTTCTCTTCCTGTCTTTCAGTCTATCCAGAATAGAAGCTGCTCCTTCCAGCTGAATCCTGGAATGAAAAAGACGTGGAGCAGATGCCACATGCAGCCCACAGCGAATGGTAACTGACATGTGATCTCAGTGAGAAATGAAGCTTTGTGTTACAAGCTACTCAGGGGTTTGTTACTGTAGCAGAACTTAATCAAATCTGAAGAATTTGGGTGCCACAGTGGGGGCTCATCCCTCACACCTTCTTTCCTTCAGCTTCCACACCAATCTAGACCATCCTGCCATCTCTAGCACCAAACTCTATCTAAATCCATCCACTTTCCCATCCCTGCTGTCCCCGCCAGCTCCTGGACCACTTCTGTACTCTGCTCCGAGTTCACTTTCCTGCTGCTTTCCAATCTTTTCTCCACTCAGCAGCTGGACTGGGTTTCAAACAGGGAAAATCTGAGGATGCTACTCCCTAGCTTAAGCCCCCAAGACTCCCCATAGTTGTTAAGAGAAATTCTCAGCCCCTTGCCCTGTGCACGGCCTCCGTTGACCAAGCTCTCCTGCACGTCTCAACGCTGCAGCTTGCACTTCTCCCCACGACGCTCACTAGTCTCTGCCACCCGGCCACCTTTTTATTCCCCTAATACACCAATTTGTTTGCCACCCCCAAGTCTGTGCCTAGAATGTTCTTCCTCAGATATGACCATTTATCCAGGATTAGTATAAACACCACCTCCTCCAGGAGGCCTTCTCTGCCAACCCTGCCTCCTCCAACTCTCTGTTTTAGTGCAGTAGAGGCACACATCACCATTTATAATTATCTTGTTTGGTGGTTTATTTGCTTCCGTTTCTTTTTTTTTTTTT